>NW_018127887.1:1404180-1457309 GCF_001952655.1 Monopterus albus | reverse complement strand
TCCCTCAAAATCTATTAACTTCTGTAACAAATCACTTGCCTCATTCCGTACATGGGTCATGCTTGTTGTTGTTGGTTCAAACGCTCATCTGCCGTCGCAGATATCAATATACCTGCGTGTTTCTTCTTCATACATCTGAGGGTCCAGCAACCCCTTCATCTCCGTGTCTTGGCATCCTGGGCGAGCTGGTCCTGGGTCCTGATTCCTTGTTCCGAGGTCTTGTCACTAGTCGATCATACCTCAGGAACGCGATGTCTCCCCTCTCCCTGGCCTCCCTTAACTTCGGCATCAACTCCCTTCTTCTCTTCCTCACAGACTCGGTGTAATCTTCATTTATATAAATGTTGGATCCTTTAAGCTTCTTTGCTTGTTGCAATATGGGTGCCTTATCTTTCTCTTTCATCAACTTTACCATCACCGCCCTCGGACCACGATCCGAAGGTTTCCCCGACTCTGTGAGCCCGATCCATCTCAATTTCTTGATGAATTTGCAGATTATTCTTCAGAATCTCCTTCACTTTACATTCTGCTTCCGACCAGCTTTCTCCAGTTGTCTCCTTGATTCCCTCAAAGATCAAGTTTTTTCGCTTGGACTGTGCTTACAGATACTCCATTTTGTCCGTTATAGTTATTAAACTCTCACACGTTTTGTAGACGTGATCCCTCGTTTCCTTGGTTTGTGTTTTCTGTTCACCCATGGCAGCTTTAATCACATCCACCTCTTGCTGGGTAAACTGCAAACTCGTTTATCTCCTGTATTTCTCTGGTCATGTCGTCGAATCTCTTGTTTGTCTCAATTAGTTGCACGAAGCCTTTGAAGCTTTCCTGCTGTTGGTTCATCAGCGCGATGTACATCTGTTTCTGATGATCCACAATGTCCATTACTTGCGCCGCTCTGTGATATATTTCTTCTGCCTCCATATGCTCAGTCGCTTCTGATTTATTAGCTCTTTTCCCTCTTTGACGCATTTTAGTAGTTGTAAAGTATGTTCAAAGACTTGAAGTGTAGAACAGACAAGAGGAGCAGTAAAGACGTCTGCTCTCGCTTGCAACCCAGAAATTACATGTCAGGTTTACCCAATAGTTCTTGCTACCAAAAGCTTAGACTGTACGAGGAGTCCTGGAATTGCCTTCATTATGTCTATTTTGTTCAAAAACTGATGTGGTTTAAGTCTAATTAAGAATAAACCTTTTTTTTTTTTTTTTTTACATTGTGTGCACATTGGGCAATATGGCCAAAGAGTGAAACGCTGCTACTCATGGGAACCCCACTGACTTGTCATTGAGCGCTTTGGTAACTGCCTAAATATAAACAAAGCATTGAGAGAAAAAAAAAATTACAAAACTAGCTATTAACAATTTTAGACATAAACCTGTGAACATATCTGTGCAGATTCTCAGTCATCCAGGTCATAGTAAACCGCAACCGAATTCCAAGGTTATTTCGGTTGCGATAAACCTGTGAAGCATCATGTAGTTTGTCTAAAATGTCAGTAAGGATCTAGTGGCTCGAGTTGTCCACCGTCACCTAATGTGTATCCGCTGTTTGTTCTTAAGCGTTTGACAGCATACAGGGGAATCCATTTACCCATCCTTCAAAGATCAGACAGCAGTTATTCTCCTGCCACCCAATCCCCTAAAAAAAAAAACCCTGAGTGAACTGCAGGTTCAAGTTACTCAGTTACCCATTAATCCAAATACAGTTAATGAGTGTCATACATAATGGGAATGGTTTGCTCCAGCATTAATAAACATGACTTCCCACATTCACATAGCTAATCATTGACTCAGTGACTGAAAAACATACACGTACACCTTGATGTTGATGGACACTAATGGCTAAACGAGCACCATACTAGGACATTATGTTGTCATACTAGGACATTACGCTGAGTCAGACTAAATATTAACTTTTAACTCCTCCACATACCAAAGTGGTGTGCATGACGCACTAGTAAGAGACATACTTGACATTTAAAGAGTGTACAGGGTGGTGTCTTTTTGATTTTGGAAAGACTAAAAAAGAAAGTAAAATGAATAAAATTGTCTAAACAATGCTTTTTCTGCTGTAAACTGCAATTGCTAGCATGTCTAGGTAAGTAGTTACTACCTACTACTAGCTACAGTATCAGATTTAATGCTAAAATTAGCAGCTCTATCCAGCTTGTGTGGATTTCAAAAGGTTTGCAGCCCAGTAACTAAAGAGGTTTTTCCATTATAGGAACCTACCAAAATGTGTCAAGGCGAGTAAAGCCCATAACGTGTTCTGTGTTTGTTTCCATTGTTGCGTGCCCACTTTGGAGGTGCGTTCCAGGAGCTACATTTCAGCGCCCCTCAGGAGGCAGTACTAAAATCAAGTTCCAGGAATGCAAGGGGGAGGAGGTGTGTGCACGCACAGCAGTCACTCGTGATTGGTTAAATGTCCGCTCTTCACACCCCATCATTAGCATTATAAGCACAGTGTGTAAAGAATCAACTATACCAATTTAGAAGTAAAATGAGGATTTCCCTTGTTGGTTTCACAGTAAAACGTCAGGGACCATGGGTAATCCCTGTATTACAGCAAAGGTGACACCTAGCTGTCATGTGCTGGGCCACAAAGAACAATGAGATTCTGCCAGAAAGAGGTCATACAACATTAGTGATTTGGTTTGCACTTTTAAAGCTGGATAAAAAGCAGAGCAACATATGTTACAAAAGATGCCAGTAGCCTGTGCCAAGGTAGACGGGAAGCACATTGATTGGTTTTGGTACACCAAACCTGCGTCCCCTCAAAAATTTTGAGTACCAGCTAGCATTAGCACTAGCAGTCAAGCTCATGACCAAGCCTCTTGTAATAAAATTACTTCAAACAGCAGTCACTCATGTTTGCATTTTCATTTCATGGAATTACGATAAGAGCTCTGAGAAGTAGCTACACTGCTAGCGCAACTTCACATTTTATGACAAAAGACATGATGCCAGTTAAAACAGTAAAAGGACTAGGTTCAAAAGGTGAGAGTGGTTGACTCTGGCTATAAAATCCAAGCACAGTGCTGTCTCAGCTTAATGCAGAATGTATGGGAAAAGTGAAAGAGCAGTATTACATGCTTTGCCACCACCACTGACACATGCGCAAATGAAAAGCTTCTTTTGTCTCCTTAGTTTAATATTAAGAACCAACCATTTCTATGCTATGAAGCTAAGAATTTTGGTTGGTAAATACTGTTAGTCTCTTACCACTACAAACCGCGTATGTGCAATCTCAGATGGGATGGCATAAACAGAAAACTACCTAAAACTACGTCTAGATGATTTCTTCTACGTTTTTTTTTCAGCATACTACGACCTGGATGATTGAGAATTTGCTCGGACACGATGGCGTAAACAGTCAGAGTTTGACAGAAATAGCAACAGTAACTGAGGGACAGTCAGTTATATGCATATATGTAAGAAAAGATGGAAAAAACAAAGAATTCATGCATACATACTGTGCATACTTATGCATGTGATAAAATGGTAAGCTTTTATTTGTTGGGAGATAACACAGCCACCTTCACAGTTAAAGATATCACAGTTATTTTCCTCCCTGGCCCTCTTCAGACTGATAATGTGTGTCTAAAGCACTCGCCTGTTGTGAGGCAAATATAGGACCCGTTAATGTCACTGTCTGATAACTCCTGCATGCACCAAAGCAAAAGGCACCTCACTCTTGTTCTCTACCTTTCTGTTATTTCTCTCCCAATCATTCATCCTCTCTAATTTCATCATTCTGCCTCTTCTCCACCTTTCTCTCTCCCACGGCCATTTTGTTCCCACTCCCATTTCTCAATTGCCTGTCTACCCCATTCCTTCCCCCGTCCATTCTGACTATGTGTCTTTGAGTCTCAGTATCAATCTCAATCTATGTCTCTTGGCTTGGAATTAATCTGACGAGTCTTTCCTGATCACCAAACTTCAGCTTTCTCTTCCTCTCCCTTTCCCTCATTATTTCTCTATGCACAAGATTAAACTCCCACATGTGGGTCGTGGAGGAAACTACAGACATGAATCAAACAGGAGAAAAGGAAAGAAGAGGTGGAAAGATGGGAGGATGCAACAGCAAAAGCCTGAGAGAACAAGGGAATGTTCATCGATGGCTGTCAGCCACAGTTTTCTTTACGATGCATCATCTGGGTTTCTTTGCAGAGTGCCATCTTTGCTCCTTCACTACACACATTTTTCTTTGTTTTCCAACCTCTTCTTTGTCTCCTTTGACTTTGTTCCCACCCTCCTGTCTTTATTCACCTTTTACCTCTTTCTGCCAGCTTCTCATCTGCCACCTTCTTAGCACCCCTTCCTCCACTCCTTCATTGTTCCTTTCTCTGGTCTCTTCTGATCATCTTCAGAGGCTGCACAGTCAAACTCCTTAATGGGAGTGTGGGAGTGCTGAAATGTGATTCCCCTAAACTAGAGTCCTACTAAGAATCACAATGCTCTATGAAGCACTCTTGCTTCATAGATAGACCCATTTCATAAGCAGAGTGCCAAACCTGGCTGACCTGCTTACATGAGTTGGGGTTTAGGTGGAGCCAAGGTTTTCTTTCAGTGCACTGAGCCTATTGAAGCTAAGATGGGAAAAGGTATGTAACTAGTGAGGAATGGGCACAGCAGCTCATGCCCCAATCAACAGGTTATGATTTTTTTAGTACAATTTCATCCAGAGGTTACACCAAATTACTGTGATAAACATTACTTAAACTGTGAATTGATGAAAAATATATTGGAAAGCGACAAAAAAAGAACATCAGCCTCCAAGTAATTTTGGATGCTGATCCACTGTTTCAGGAAACTTCAGTGAACCAGTTCAAGGTTGATCTGTGCAAGACCAAGCCAAGCAAATCGTATAGAACCAGTGCCTGACCCAGGAGAGACAGATAAACTTTAATGCCCAAGTCCTGTCCTCTCCCAATCAGGGTTCCAGGCATGAATGTGGGTTATCATAACACTGAGTGAGGATGCAAGCTGATAAGCATGACTGATGTCATCTGCTCCCTTTGACAAGAGCTCTGGGAATTTAAGCAAAGGAGCTAGTTGTGATATATATTATGTGGAGGCCTGAATTCCTTGTACTGAGATTTTAAAAGGTTATAGTGTAAATAAATAAATCTCAAAGTGAATCTCTGCTTATTTTTAATGAGGCTTGTGGACATACTTATTATGCATCCAAATCCTTTACATAAAAACACTTAAGGGTGCATTGCAATTTCTGGTTTAATGCTGGTAAAAATACCCAGATTTATTAAGCTCCACAGCAAATACCTTATCAAAACTTTCACCGCTGTTGTCTGTTTAATTTCTTTTCTGCTTAGTGATGCTGTTGCAAAGAAACATGGTGGACCAGCTGAAATGTTCCAAAGTAAACAACACAACACTGCTAAATGTACTATTTGCAGGAGAGCTGTCACAACAAAAGGACCATCAACAAGAAGGGGGAGCTTACTCACATGTCCTCAGGTGTCCAGTGTAGGAGAACCTTCACCTTGCCAGACCCCTCTTTCCTTCTGGCCAGCACCTGCAGAGACAACCAAGCACAACATAAGTTGGGCTATAACATACATGAAGAAATATTAAGTGAAAATGACATACTCTTGTCCTCTTGCTGTGATTTCACTCAGTTTGTCTCAGTTTCCCTGCTGCCATTTGGCACAGGCATGAAATGTGCATAAATGTATCAGTTTTAGCTAATATTGCAGTATTCTCTGTAGTCTGTGCAGAACCAGCTTCAAAGACGTGCCCCCATCCCAGATTCATCTCACTAAAGAATAATGAGGTTACATGCTTCAAACATTCATTACACGAATAACCAATGTGAGCACTCTTAATAATGCATGTGAGGGCTCATTGAGATTTCTATTTTCAACAGGATCTATTCCACATTCCGCTGCAACACACTGTAAGATCAAGAAATTTAAAGTCAGACAAAAGTTTGATATATCCCAAGTAGCTAGACTTAACAGAGAACCATTTATCACAGCTGACATTCTTCAGAGCCACAAAGGTGGACATGGGGTACACACTGAGCAGTTCTCACCATAACCAAGTCACTGTTGTTGCTGTGGAATATGTCAGCACCAGATGCTTCGGTGATTTACAGATGTGTGTCTGATGTAGACCAACACCCACTCTTTAATGTATGCTGCAGAAACATGGCACATCGTGTTCACTTTGTTCTGATAACTGGTTTGACTGCTCACAACATAATCTGCCAACACAACCACAAACTGCGAAGTCTTCTTGTGAAAATACACTTAAAACAATACCAGAGTTCCTGAATAGTTGGTGCTTTTTACACATAACGTGATCCATCACGCTGTGCTAGTTTACAGTAAAACGGGTCTGGAATTCAGACAAATATTGTCAGTACGGAAAAGAAAAGGTTGAAAAATAACCAGGAATGTTAAAAATAGCCACAGCTATAACCTCGTGTGTCAAATGGCCCTTTTTGTGAGCAATGCCTATTTTTAGAAAAGTGAATTAGCTCACATGTGAAGAACTTCTCTTACGCACATGAATATCTGAAATTATTTTTGTGACTCTAGGGACTGGCGGCACCACTGATGGAAACTGGTTTGAGGACAGGAGGGAGGAGGCTCCACCAAGATAAGAGACACAGGCAGAGATGTAAAATCATTCTTAATCGCCTGTTACTGCTTACCTAGTCTCCCACCTTTCAGCTAAATAACAATGTTGCATATTTTTATGCTCAAGAGTCATGTTTTTTCCTTCTGTCGAGCACAAAGCTTTCCATACTTTCTCTAAGCTAACATAATACAAAAGCACACACTCCATTTTGCTATCACTACAGATTTTGATAAGTTTCCATGTAAAGAGATGTCTGGAAGAAGTCCTGATGAAAGCATAAGGGACACAAACACATTTATGTAGTTACAGACTGTTTAACCTTTTGGAAGAAATACTCAATTTAGATTTGCAGATATTAATTTTGTTTTTGTTGGCTTGCTTCTGCTTAACTGTGCCTTAACATTTGTCCATGAGAAGCTTTACAACTATTGGCCAAGTCTATAATTTAACCATGTTGTTACCTTTTTTTCTGCAGTATATGGTTCAGATATAAAACTCCTTAAAGTGGACAAGAGAACAAGTAGGAAGAGCAAAGCAGCAGTAGGAGCAGGAGTAATGACAATGAGAAAAATGACTTGGAAAATCTCAGGCTTTAACAGACTCTGGCAGACCCTGTCAAGCTCTGTCAAAATGGACAGAAAGCATCTGTAAACTGCCATCTTCAGATCACTCCACAGATCTTCTCTGGGGTTTAAATCTGAGTTTTTGCTGGGCCACTCAGACACAAAAGCCAATCCAGTCTTTTCTTGGCAGTATGTTTAGGTCTTTGTTGTGCTGGAAGATGAACAGTCACACCAGTCTCAGGTCGCACTGCACTCCGGAGCAGGCTTTCTTCAAGGACCTCTCTGCATTCATTCAGCCTCTCTGTCCCTACTGCTGAAAAGCACCCCCCACACTTTCATGCTGCCACCATCAGGCTGATGGTGTTTTAAGGAACAGACTTTAATTCTCTATAGACCCAAGATAGGGAGGGAGGGAGGAAACAGGGAGTGAACAGTGGACATTAGTGTGGCTCCAAAACAAGGCAATGAAAACTGCAGGACTAAATCTGGGGGAGGGCAGGCCTGCTAAAACTGGGTGCCTGTCAAGTGTCAGGGGATCAAGCTGTGGATGACGCAGATTAGCACAATAACAAAAGTATCCCATCATAAACATGACTGGATTACTCTGGTGTGTCAGCAGACCCACTGGCCAAACTCCACAGAACCCCCATGGCTCTGCTTCATCTCCCCAGGCTTGGGAGGGTCCACTGGGGCCTGGGGTCTGACGCACCACTGCAGCTCTTCTCCACCACAATCCTCCAGGGGTTACAGAGCATTAGAATGTGTGCCCATCTGGCCAGATCTCCTTCCGATTCCATGACCCTGACCTTTACTCAACTTTCATTCCCTTGTTCTTTTCCTCCACATCTCAGATTCTCACCATTTGTTGCTCTCCCTCCCCTGGCTGGTGTTTCCTCCTTCTCAGTCTGTGTCCAAATTTGCAGTTACCTCTCTTAACCTCTTCCCAAGCTTTATCTTCACTTTTTTTCCCCTGAGCTTTTCTTTTAAAAGTCTTGGCTGCTCATGAGCAGATGAGGTTTGTAGGAGCAGCGCAAAGCAGAAATGAGTGGAAATGGGCTGAGCTGAGAGCAAGAACAATGCTGTAGTGAGGACATGAACATTTAACAGAGTGTGTCCAAAGCTCCAAACAGTTAGCTACAATATCAAAGTGGCAAAAGTATAACAAATTTTAATGGGAAACAGATGCAAAACATGGCTTAATTGTTTTCTGTTTGCATGCTGAAAATGTACATGCATGCATTAAAAATGCCTGTATAACCTGCATCTCTATCTCTGACCCAGTGTGGCCCACTTCAAATTTAAAACGTCGCGATTGGATCAACTAATCTCTTTTGTCTACCTGGAACTAAAATGTTTTTGTAGTTCAATGACTTTATATCATATTATGAAAATTATCTTGTACAGTAAAATGATTTTGTTCTGTACATTTCTGTTGTGTATTTTAATTATTCTGCAAGCAAGCTATAAATGAAAACTGAAAAAGTTTGTCTTTTATAGATCTGAGGGGTTTGGTCTCATGTAATTCAAGGACGATACACCTGGAGGCATAATCAAGTGTTGAAATGTTTAGCAGCAGCTATTGACAGCAGGCACTTAGAGGTAAACTCAACAGGAGAAGAAGAAACAAGAGGGCATTTTGTTTGTTTGTGAGGGTGAAAAAGGTAGAAAGCAGGTCTAGATGATTATATTCCTCCAGTTTAGAGGCAAAAATGACACAATCATGCAACTGAGGGTCTTAAACAAGAGGCAGAGTGCCCCCTAGTGGAACCAAATAAAAATAGCAGTCCTTCAAAACAAATCTGCCATTCCAAAATCTCATTACTGTTAACCTTCTTTAATACAGAAATCATCCCAGAATTCAATTTAAACATAAAACAGAATCAACTACAGTCTTTACATATTTAAAAAAAAAAAAGCCAACAGTCAGCTGTTCATGCTTTGGCTTTTGCTTCTCCTGCTACAATATAATACCTCCTGTACAACTCCAAGACTTTGTACAAAAATCAGAATGCCACCTTTTATCCCTGATCTCTGTGTACCAGCTGCTACTCATTGTGTATAAATCCATAAACCGGTAGCCAGAGGCTAACACTACATGACATACATGAGTAGTGAAGCACTCACCGTGCTGTGAAAGACCACACTGTGGCCGTTGCCCACACTTTCAATGTGGGTGGCAAGGTTGAGACAGATGGCCCTGTGGCGAATAGCGTCCATGGTTTGAGCATCAAAGAAGTCATGGGGCCTCGCTGGTGGAGAAGAAGGACAGACTCAGAAGAGAGCAGAGTCAAATAAATATAACAGCAGGGTTCTGTCTTGAGGCCACAACATATTTTAACATTTGAAGTTATTAGAAAATCCATTTATTCAAGAGTTTAGCCTCAGGCCTATGCAATGCATTTTACAGTCAAATACACAGTACATCTGTCATACAATAAATAAGTGCATTTAGGTGAATAAAACATATTCCCATCATCAGCCTCGTTACTGCAGACGTTGCACGTCACTGTGACATAAGAGACTCAGTGGATACATATAGTTCCTGGACTTGCAACAAAGACAGCAATCAACAGGGAATGGGTATTGCAAAAATATTGACCTCTAGAAAGCTATTAGTATTCATCAGTAATGATCAGAATCTTCCTGAGCACAGACACACCTCCTAAAAAACACAAGAAAAAAATCAAACATTGTTCTCTAAAATACAGAACCGTGCCAATCTGTCTACCTAGCAAAACCATATGCTCCTGTCTTAATGTATGTGTGGTGCAGAAACAAAAGAGATGTGGGCAGTTAGAACCTACAAACATCTGTATGAGCACAGCATAAAAGGCACTACCAAAATGCATCCAGCTTGCAATCTTCACAAAAAAAAGTGAAAACATTTTGAAATAAAGTTAGTCTGTGTGCCTGTTAGGTACGTACGTAGGGAGCACCTGCGTTTGTTCTTGAGTTTCTTCCTCTTGTTGAGCCCAGCCTTGGAGGGTAACTCCTCCTTGAGTTTAGCCTGGCTGGACATTTTAGAGGAGCTCTGCTGGCTGAAGTGACTGGGCACATGGCGAGCCAGCCCTCCTTGGGAAGCAAAGCTGGCGTTGCAACCGCCAACTACACACTGCCTCAGAGCACAAAGATGCAGAAAATATGACATACTTGCTATGTGAGTTTTGGGTCACTGACACATAGTGTATGGTCACAGACACTGAAACACACACAACCAAAACTCTATTAACCACAGGTTAGCACATCATGTCTGAGTTTTACCTTGAAGGGTTTATCTCCACTATGTGTCAGCATATGTCTCTGGAGCCAACTCTGACTGGTGGACGGTGTGTTATACACCTTACAACCCTTCCACAGACACACAAACACCTGAGGAACACAGACAGAGAAGGGGTTTATATAGGAGTCATAGGATTAAATAAAAAGATAATACATGGGGAGAAGCGTAAAAGAAAAAAATAAGAAAAAATTGGGGCATAGTAAAACAACACACTGCCGAGAGAGTAGGTAAGGCACCCCTCCTCTCTGCCCATCTACATGAATGCCCCTGATATGCTCTGCCAGGTCAGGACTAGAGTTGAAGCACTGTGGACAGAGGTCCCAGCAGCAGGCGTAAGCCACCGTCTTGGCCCCAGAGGAGCTAGTGCTGTTCTGTCCGTTCATCATAGCAGGGGTGGAGCGTCCACTGGACACTGTGCTTTCCATCTCCATCAGGGTACTGCTGATACTGAGAGAGAGAGGGGATGATGGAGTGGGTAGAGAAAGAAGCAAGATAAAGAATGCATCTCCACAGTTATAACACATGGGAATTTCTTCACTACTTGGATCAGGCTTTGCACATCCGTGAAGAACAGGTGTAGATATTATAGCCACATTAAATGGTCAGTATGCATGAACGCCTTCAGGCAGCAGCTGATTCTCCATGCATGCCACTTTCATGCAAAACCAATGATGTCATTTGGACGCTCCCAGCACTCTATTATTAATTTGTTGTGCTATCCACATAACTGAAGGGCTCACAAGCAATAGTTTGCTCATCAGTCATTCAACAAGTGCCTCTTAGGGAACTTCTCCATTACCAGGCCATTGATTTCGCTACAGGTTTTGACACTAAAAAGTCAAGGTGGAACTTTTTCCTGTGCTCACCTTGAAATCTGAGTTTAAGGCCCGTATAACATTAGTTTTGGGACACAGCCTATGAACCAGTTTAGAAGCCATGTGATGGGAGAATCTGAACCCTTCAGGACACGTACAGGATACTGAAGGTCGTCTTTCCAGTGAGGCATCTTGCATCCAGTTAATAAAGCGAGCTTCACTAGCAAACTCGAAAATATGGCAAGTTAAAAAGAAAATGAACGAGGTGTAGGCTGGTTAGATATAGGTTAACGTTAACTTTAGTACATTTATTACAGAAACGAGCAAATTATGCGTAGTTTGACTAACTAACATGCAAACATTCTAATTGTTATCCAGTACTCGTTGAAATATGGGAGTAAAGACAGGGCTGTCTGCTGCTCCCTATTCACACCCAACACTGCTGGAGACCAACCTGTCCTCCGAGTCCATACGGCTCAGCGGTTCACCGTCGGAGGATGATATCTCCACACTCGGCCGCCTCTTGTCGCCTAACTCGGCGCCTCCGACGCTGGCTTTCTCCCCGTCTTCACAGACTGTTTTGCTCTTTTCACAGTCTATCGCCGAACAGCGACTGTCTTCTCCTGGCTCCTCCTTCGCCTCTTTCACTGTGTTATCGTTGGCAGGATCGTTGTTAACATCTCCTGGGTTTTGCTGTGAATCTGGTTTTTGCACCGGTCCTTCTGGAGCGGCCGTCGCCTCCTGGTTGACCATTACAGGGCTGTCGTCTGTCACCTCCTCCGTCGCGGCCTTGTCTGCTGCTGAAGAGGCCTTCCCTTCGCTGGGCTCTGCGACCACCACTTCCATTTTCGGTTCTACGCTAATGCCAGGCTCCTCTGTTTCCTGTTCGCTAAGGTCCTTTTCTTTTTCCTCCGTTTTGCCCTCGTCTGTTTCTGCAGGCGGTGCATCATTCTCAGGACTCAACGCGGGATTTCCTTTTGTAGCGGCAGCGGCTTACGGACCGCCAGACAATTTCGGTATTGAATTTTACCCGTGACACAGTCTAATGCTTTACTGCAGAGGGAGGGTTGGGTTACGTCACTCTGTCTGCCCTCTGATTGGTCAGAGGCGCCACGAGGAGTGTAAAGTCTGACGTTGGTATTTAAACTTTCAATGTGTTTCCGAAATCCCACAGCCTGTTTTACAAAGGGAAGTCTATGTTTTCAACAGCAGTTTCCCATAGCAAGGTCAGGGAGCTTTCCTTTAGGGATGATGCGCATGGATGGATTACTGAACAGGCCTATCCGAAGACACTTAGGGGGCTCCTGGGACAGACCCCGTTTGAAATGACTGAATCTTCCTCGTTGGGAAGTCAATCAAGTGACATGAAAAACACGAAAAACCACACACAAAAAAGCAAAACTACAAGGACACGTGGAAAAAGACGAGACTCAACAACTACAAGGCACACATTAACTACAAGTAGATGCGAAGTAACCATCAAATGACACAACATGTAAATGACTATAAATGCAGAATGACCACAAAAAGATGCATAACCACAAAACCTCATACAGACTCAGTTCAACAAAAAACCTCAAACTAGACTCAGCTGAACAAAAACAAAAAAACAACAAAAACAAACAACCACAATCAGAGACAATCAGGCCATTTGCTTAGTTTAATCTGGTATAATGAACGACTTCTGTAAAAGCCTGCAAGTATCTAGATCAAAATGTATTTATTAACAAATATATTGAAATATTATCACACTACCATTTGTGAACATGAACTGGGGTTATCCAGCTTGGGCTTTAAGAATTATTTTTAAACCCTGGGAAAGGTGAAATCTCAGCGCTATCACTGATGCATTAGCAACAGAATGGCCACACGAGGGCGCCATGGTGCTATAGTTAAAGTGTGAGGGGACTCGGGTCACAAATTATCCCATATTCACCTGTATGTGTAGCAAGCAAACAACTTAGTTGGATTATATCTTATCATTCTAAACGCTAAAAGTTTACAAATGCTTACAGCCTGAATGTAAACATCTAGAATAAGATTTTCCATGTTGTGTTGAAATTAATTCAGTCATGAGTTTATGCTAAAAGTATTGGATTGCACCATGGACTGCATAGTTCTCATGTTGCAGTTGAGTAAGTCGGGATTTTTGGTTTTATTCTCAAATTGTCAAATGCAGCTGGTCATAAGGGTGGTACAAACACAATGCAGGCACTTGTTAAGAACAGCAACATTTATTTAACATAATATAAAACAGATGGGTTATGAACATTTTCAAATCAGATCTAGTGTGTAACCATATTCTGAACACATCCACCCATCCTGTTGTACCATATGCGTTATATACACAGTAAATCTCTGATAATTACACTTTGTACACACAAAACATTATTCCTGTATTTTGTTTTTATTGCTTTTTACATGTGCTCATCTTTTTTCTAGGACTTTAAACCAACATTCCATAAAATAGAACCAAACTGTTTTCTCTCCGTTTAAATATATTTCTCAGCAATACAAAAAAAAAGACAGTATAGAGCGAGTTAAGCCAGAACATTCACATAAGTGTCAGCAACAACGTGACAGGGAATACAAAAGATCCTATTTTAAATAATTATAACCCAGAAACAGGAGAAATTACAATTATAATCTTAGTCTGCAGAAATAGTGGCTCCTCCTTTCATTATCATAGAGGGAGCTACAGTATATCTTTCATATACTCATCTCTCAAATAAACAAATGATCTTTACAAAAAATGGATAAATACAAATGGTTAGCTGATGACCAAAGTCTGAAAAACAAACAGTGAAGTATAAAAGACTTAAGTGAACTAAAATCATATGAAAACATGGTGAGATGTTTTTGGACATGTGGTGAAAGATGACTGGAAATTGTCACAGACCCTTTGGCTCACAGTCCAACAAGAACCCAATAAAACCATGTAAATAATAAAAATAAAAGCCCTGTGAAAACTGGAAAAGGAACTGCAACAATAAAAACGGCCAAAGCTGTATTGTCTCGGCAGCTTGAAGAGAGTGTGGCGCCCCCAGAGATGTCACAAAGAACATGCCGTTGATGGCAAAGGAGCTTAGGATGCCACAGTGAGCATGCAGAAGTCAGAGGTCAGGACACCAGAGTATGCGGTTCAACTTTCTGTAGGCCATTGTGCTGATGTCCATGCACAAGTCTTCAGGTCTGCAGGGGTATATTTATGGCTCTATTGCCGTTTCCTTCATGTATAGGTTCTCACTGAGGCCAGAGCCTGAGCTGCAGAAAGAGAAGGTGAGAAAAAGTTCAGCTATATTCCAAAAATAACACCAGACACTGGACAGCTAGCATTCCCTAAATCCAGTAATTCTACTGAATATTACAGTCTTTGGAGTTTTATCAGTAGGCAACACATGCTGTGAGTTACTACACAGACTACAAGAAATACACACAATGTGCTGGGTAAAGCTACGGTTACGGCAGCTAGAGCAAAACAGTTCACATATAAACACATAAGAGTTTTCACCCCTATGCTTCTAAACAGTATTGGGGAAGCTACTTTGAAAGCGTAGCTTTACAAGTTACCCATTACTTCACACTGAAAGAAGCTGAACTACAGCAAAGCTACTCTAGGGAGAAATCTAGTATGGTTAACTAAAGCTACTTAGAAAAAGTAGTTCAAACTACTTTGGAAAAAATATCCAATTGATGATGCTCATGTGATATGAACTTATGACAAAATATGATAAAGAAAAGTCACATGCCAGCACAAAATGCTACTCAGTTGAGTTTTTTTTTTGCAAAAAGTGTCTCCTTGTTGATTGGTCATACATAATTCATCTGAAAGTGCAGGGAATGTCAGCTTCGGCTCTGTATACAATGTCCATCAGTCAGACACCTGCCTTCCAGAAACTAGAGTCCTGCTGGGGGTATTGCACCAAGCAGGGTTACTCAGTTAACCAGGTAACTTCTAAAATACCATGTATCATCTCTGAACATTTATTAATAAATAGCAATAATCCATATTTATGATTAACTGACACCTAATACAAATTCAGATTAAAACATTAAAAAACTATTAACCAAATATTTTTCACAGGTCAGCTGACAATCCAGCTTCCTTGAACACCCACAAGACCTACACTAAACAATCCCATATAAGCTTATCACAAAAACAAAACGGCAAGGAATATTATATGTTTGTTGCCCTTACTGGCGCTACTACACACACATGAAGTGAGACCCATCAGTGAGCTGAGGGGGCGTGTTAGGGGACTGTGGAAGGGGTGGGGAAGAGGACGACAGGCTTTTCACTGCAACAAAACAGAACAGCATGTTGAACACAGGCACACACAATATAACAAAAACAAATTACATCAGCAACTAATTACTAAATGGCCAACAAACACAAATAATCATTCATGTTAATTAGATGAATGAAGAAGCAACTGGGACTACAGTGATAAATGACATGCACTGTGGAGGCAATAAAAAAAGTAGTAGCCGCTAAAAGCAGGCTCCCACTAGCGTTTGCTTTATCACATGCATTGTTTTGATCAAATCCCCTCCACCTTCTTTTTTCTCTCTTTTGAGACCTACCTGCTACCAGCTTGCTGCGTTTGGAGGCCTCTGCTGCCAGCTTGTAGGAGATATTAATCATCTTCTCTTTCTCCTGTACAGTAACCTCCTCTTCAGTCTCCTCCTCTGGGCTTAGAGCCAAACTAGGCAGCACGCCCTGCACGCTGGAAGAACACACAAATACAAAAAATGGTTTCTGTTGTATACAGCATAAAACTTTTATTAAAAACATTTTCTGAATAAACAGACAAAAAAAGCTCTCGTTTAAATCAACTCAAGAGGGTTGACATTTAGAATAAAATGTCATGGTGGCTGTGAGATTAGAACATGGACATTTCTCTGTACATGAAAGGCACTTAGTGCTGTACCTGTACAGACAAAACAGCCAGGAAATGTAGCCTTTTTAGCAGAGGTGTAAGTAGTACTGTAGAAATACTCTGTTACAAGTAAAAGTCTTGGATTCAAAATGTTACTTAAGCAAAAGTACATAAGTATTAGCATCAAAATATACTTCACTATGAAAAATGTAACAGCAGCCTTTATATAGAGTGGCACATTTCACAATGTATATGATATTATTGGATTTTAGTTACTGATGCATTATTGTGTTCATCGCTTTAATGTTGCAGCTGGTAACGGTGCAGCTAATTTTAACTTATAATGTGAAGGAGCTTGTGGATTTCCCACTGGGGATCAATGAAGTTCTATGATTATATTGCATTTTGCTTTATTCGTCCGATTCTGAAAAGGCAACAGTAACTAAAGTTATCGATTAAATGTACAGAGTACATTATTTTTTTATCTAAAATGTAGTGATGATGAAGTATGAGAAAATGAAAATACTCAAGTAAAGCACAGATAACTCAAAACTGTACTTAGGTACAGTACTTCAGTAAGTTACTTTTCACCTCTGCTCTTTTGTACCATCTATAGTATGTGAACTTAGTCCTACTGTTTGACCCCATAACGTTCCCATCATAGCTGTGGCTCAGGAGATGGAGCAGCCATCCTATAACCGGAAGGTCTGAGGTTCCATTCCCATTCTTCCCAGTCCACATGTCAGTGTCCTTGGGCAAGACACTGAAGCACAAGTTGCTCCTGATGGCCAGAGCCATCTGTTAGAAAATATCTGTGATCACCAGCCATGATAGCCCTTTACCAAAGGATTTTTATCCAATATCGAATGCCCGAGCAGACCTGTCCATGCTAATAAATAGTTACTGATGCTGTGTTTACCTGTTTTGGGCTATGAGGGCCTTGATGCGGTCAACTTTCCTCTGCTTATCAGCCTCCTGCTCAGGGCTCAGAGCCTCCTCCGGGTCTGATTCCACATAACGGTCAGGAATCAGCACTTTGTCAGGCACAGAAAGCTGAAGAAACACAACCAGAGGAAAAACATTTCACATAACACATTTAATATATATAAATGGAATATAATGTGGTTCACAAATAAAGCAAAAATAGAAAAGGACACAGAAGCTGAAATAAAATGGCATTCATTAGATGCTCATTATCGTCATCATCTGTCTAGAGTACAGTGAGACTGTTCCCATTTTGGCTGCATTAAAGCTAAATGTAGCATCACCACCGTAGGCTTTGTCCTACAGCAAGAAACAACTGATGTGAGACCTAAGTTGTAAGGAGTTCAGTGATGTAATCCAGAGGAAGGCCATGAACTCTTCTAAAACAGCAAGAAGCACATTACAATCAAGTTTCCAGCTTATAATTAACTCAGTTAATTAAGATATTACCCTGGGAATTTTGCACCCACACATGTTAAAAGAGTGGGATGTTTAGGTAAAACAAGGTGCTACACTAAGTGCAGTGATTTTCATGATATTTAGTTACGGAACAAACTCATCATGTTTTTTTCAGAACATCATTTGTTACAAAATACATCTTGGCTTTTAGTTTCACTGTATTAAAATTAGCAATACCAGTATCACAGCTTCTTTCATTCTGCCACATTTAACACACCCACAATACTTAATGTTCTGTTGGTAAGCCCTCTGTCCTATGAGTAGGAAAGCCAACTGCTGTGCCTTACTTCTCTGTCCACGTTGAAGTGGTCAGGCTGTGAAACTTGTTTGAGACGGGTGATCTCCTCAGCAGGAGTCTCCTGCTCCCTCACCACCTTCTGCTGCCTGAGAGAGGCCTCCAACTCCTGAATATCATTGTTCATCACCTCACCTCTGTGCCTCATTTGGGTCTAGAAAAGACACAAACAAAACAAAAATGCAGAGAGAGATCAGATCATGTGACAGCTCACAACTATTCTGAACTTTAACGCTGCCTTAATGTCCAAGTAATGTCAGTGCCAGTCATCCAATACCTGCATGATGCGGAAATGGTTTTCTTTAGTAAATGAGTGACTGCGAGAGGGTGTGTTCCCCTGGCTGCTACCCCTGATGCCATGGCCTTTTCTCTTCTCCCTGAGGGCACCCTGCTGGTGGCGACGGATCCTTTCCAGCTGCTCTTCCACACTCATCCTGGGGCGGCCACTCTCCGCAGCACACAGCTGCTGTTCCACTGCACTGCGTGGGCGCTCCTTCAAGCCAGGCAGGACAACCACAGAAACCACACAAAGGGACACAGACAAACATATGCATTGAATAGAATTTAATAATAATGCAGCATCAATGTCAATTATTTAATGTTAGAACACAAATGGTAAATTTTTACTACAAAGCCAGTTTGGGCGTGTAGATAAGTGGACTAAGTGGTCAGATCTCATGATGCATTGTTCGCGATGATGTACTGTTGACCAAGATTAGAAACAACTACATTTTCTCTACCAATACTGGACACACTGGAAAAACATTTACTTATTTAAACAAAGTTAACTGCAAAGATTGACATAATAATGCTTGTAAATGGCGCTTTAATGGACACTTTCTTAGGCCAAAACTGAGCAGAGATGCAACCACTTATGGAAACATCCTGACTGCTGTGCACTCACATACTCATGTTGGTACACATGGGTGCACTCAAGACGCGCTGGAGGCTGGTTAATGAGCCTGATGATGTGAAGTGAACTGAGCAGAAGTTGTTCACTCGTAGGTCTGTACCATCTTGAATGGACTGCCAGATATGGATTCAGTCCAGAGCCCTGGGATACAGTCTCCATCGTCCAGATTGCTCAAAAGGCTGATATCCAAGGGCTAAGCTGAACTCTACAGGCCTGTGACACATTCTTAATACCATGGGCTATATGGCCTACAAGGAGGACTGTGTGGGCATATGTGAACACACTGGTTTTTAGCCACCTTGTTTCAAATACACACAGTAAAAACAGGAAACATCCTACCTACAGTGTGGTGCACTAATGACGCAAATAGTATATTTAAGTTGTAAGTGTCTAAGGCTTACAAATGTATAAATTAAGCTTGGCATCTATTTTATTAGTCTGATGTTGACAGTATGAGTCACAGTCTGGCCCCATGATGAGTGGCCTCTTCTACACGTTAGCTTTCAACCAACAGTTTAATAACCAAAACAACCAATTAAGAGGAGACAGCTGATGGCAATATCTAGTTGCATATGGTGACCCAAAAGGTTACAATTTACAGCTGTTAAAATTAAAGTTGCTATTAGAAGTCACATCATCTCCAGGGCAGTGAGCAGTAAAGTTCCAGGACTCACCATCCTAGGATCAGGCTTCTTGCTCTTCCTTAACGTAACATACGAGGCTATGGAAGAAGACTCAGACACTGGAGATTTAGTCCTGGGTGGGACGATGCCAACTGGGTAGGACATCCCTAGCAAGAGATAAGAGATGAGTAAACCACCTGGTTCAATTACAGAGAGCCTGCTTTAATGCAGCATATGAATAGCAATACATTGAGTAGTAAGAAACTTCTAAATGGCTAATCATTCAAATTTGAGTACATAAGGTTTCATCATGAGAACGGCAAATAACACAGCCACTGAATTCTTTTCATCTGTTTAGTAATTATTTTAGTTTGCAATTTTCAAATACAGTCAAGGTTACAAATGTGTAAAAACTGATGTGTGTGTCTAATGAAGGCCACAAATGCATGTTTGTCAATCTACAAATAAAAACCTGATATAACATTCAATGATCAGTAAATGCATTTTAAGGAACTGTAATTATGAGACACAAATCTTTTTTACACATTTGTAACCTTGACTATATTTGTAAATTGCAGAACACAGATTTGTGGCTAGTTATGAGAGGATTTTACACCCACAGATCCTCCTCTGTTGCTCTTTCGAAGGATTATTCAGTCTTTCCCCTGGTCAAGTCTTTTGTTGGGTGAGTGTTTCCTTATCCTATTCGAAGGTCTAAAGACAGGGTGTTGTATGCTGTACAGACTGTAAAGCCCCTTGAAGCAAATTTGTGATTTTTGGCTATACAAATAAAAATTGAATTGACTTCTTTGATTCTCTGAGACTTCCAAGTTTAACCCTGGGAATATACATAAAACATGGCATCAAGTACTCTACAAACAATACAGTATTTCTGGCATCAGAACTGCCAAGTTGCTACTATTGATTGTGTGGTGTGGAACAAATGTGAAACTACAGTGAAATCATTCATCTGGATTCTACTGTGCAAGCTAAACAATTTGCTCTTTAGATTAGCCTAATCCATCCTGTCTCAGAAAACAGACTAAAATCTAAACCAAGTCGAATTATTCCAGCACTGACACACATTTCAACCTGGTAAAAAAAAAAAAAAATCTGAGAGATGAAGGAACAAGCGATAATGTATTTATGGAGTGTAAAATGAATCCAGGCAAATGCAGATACAAATGCCAATGCATCCACGGCAACCACTTTAAGACAAATAATGGCTGGCAGGAGAATATGTTTGCGATATGACCTAACTTATGCCTTTTGGGGAAAAAAACCTGTGCCAAAGTGACATCTGTGTGAATGCCATGGCAGCTATCAGTGCTTGAAACAAGTGAACTATGCTTGTGTTGTTTTAATTTATTTGGCTTCAGTGAAAAGCTGCACAATTATTAGAAACTGGCATCTTATTACTTGGTTCTACTCTAATGTACCTTTGTTTCCAGAATGTTCTTTATCAGACAGATGTTCAGATCTGTCCTCTCCATTGCCCTCGTCCACTTCAGCTACTGTGGTGAGTTCTGGTTCGCTCTTATACAGCCTGTAGTCTGGACCCTGCACACAAGCAACAAAACACACATGCAGATAAGAAATTACATAATGTGACAGAAGAACCTCAATGACAGTGACAAACTAACTTTTTCTTTTTTTTTTTTTTTTACAAAATGATGCCTTTACAGTCAGATAAATATTCCAATATAAATGTATACAGCAAATGCAGTTTGAGTCAGACACACAGTTTTACAGCCAAATGGAAAAACAGGCAGCAGGCAGATGCAATCAAACTCAAGAATGGCTTCATTTCAAACAAAGGACAGAACACAGCAAAATGTAAATATTACATTTTAACACATTTGCATTAACAAAACAAAATAAAAACAAAAAAAATCACAAGCAAGGCTTTATCCCACTAACTGAAAAAAGATGATTAAAATATGGCACTGAGTAAATGTAGGGATATTATTCAACCAAAAACAATCCAAAACACGAGATGATGGCCAAAATGAAAATGAAAACCATCACAGTGACTGAGGACATGTGATGACACGACTGAGGGCAGGGTCAACCATGTGCTCAATGTGTCAACAAGCTTACGCTATGTGTGCCATTCCTCTGATTGGCCTTTCTGTCCTCCAGCTTGTGGAGTGATGAAGGGCGCACACCAGCATGAGAGGGCACAGGGGGCACAGTAGGGGGATTGGGCTCATAGGACTGGGGTAGCGGTGGCCGTGGGGGTACTGAGTCCTCCTCCTGGGGATTATACAGGGCACCAGAGGACAGGAAGAAATGTGACACATGGTGCCACCACACATGTTCAACCACTGTCTGACACAGTAGCTCTTGCCCAAAGGACAGACAAACCAGAAAGACAGAGCGCTCCATATGCTTACAGCATGACTGACACGTGCAATCAGATACCACCGCTCATACTGCCCATGACCAGGGCTGGCAGTTTGAGTACTCCGTTTATGTTTGTCTTCATCTACATATCTATGGGAGACTTCTGTAAGGCTGCAACCACAGATTGTTTTTATGATTTGTTACTTCTACCATATTAATAGGTTAAATGCTTAGTCTATAAAATGTTTGACAACTCCCTAAATTCCAAGTCTTCAAGTTGCTTGTTTTATCAGTCACTGGAAAAACCCAAATATATACAATTTACAATGATATAAAACAGGCAAAGGTAAAATGTTCACATTTTAAAAGCTGGATTCTTGGCATAAACAGCTAATCGATTAAATGCCTAATTGTTTCAGGACTAGAAAACTATATGACCACATAAACTGGATTGTTTTCTAGTGGTGTCTCACCTCATTTTTGTGCTTGTTGGTTTTGGACCCACAGAAGTTCATGCCGTCAGAAGCATTTCTTTGAGCTTTGTGTTTACCGAGAGCCTCCATCACATCTTGAATCCTCCACAGCTCTTTCTGGATGTGGACGTGCTGCTGACTGGGAGGCTCCGTCTGAGTGTGTGCAGAAAACAGAGACAGATTGCCACACATTACTGACTGATTAACATCTAAATGAGTTCTGAGGCTAATTATGTAAGATTAGAATATAAAAGAAGGAGCAAAGTGCAGAAGGAAAGTGAAAGAGAAGGAAATGTGCAACAGTGAGAGGGGAGATTATGTATAGTATCTACTAAGGTGTGTACTGATCTGTATCGTCTGTTAGAAATATTAGTCACAGAGCAGTATCAGCAAAGAAGAGAATGAATGAAAGAAGGGATGCAGATAGAGGAGCAAGAGATATGCACACAAATATTTCCTACTTAGTGATGACAGATTTCTACTTGTGCAAAGCACAGTGAAGAAGAGGGGCTCCCTGCTGGCCCTCTGACTTCTCTACTTTGATCTTACATCGACTCTGACTCAACTAGGACTAAATGCAAGAGCAGTTTCTTTCTGTCTCTACACCTTTCCCATGATGAAGGACAAGATAAAAGACTTAATTAAGACCTGGTCTATCACTGCTACAGTCATCAGTCACTCACTGTGTTATTCTGATCTCCCAGTAATCTCCCTCTACATTCAACTAAGGGCACTGGAGCATAGATATCTTCTTTACTTTTCCCCCCAAAGTCAAAAAGAATGTTGCTGGGAATCTGCCACATTTCAGATTTCTCTGAGGCTCTGAATTATATTTACTCCAACCAAAGATGAACTATTATGCCATGGCAGTGTTAGACAGCAGAAGTGGTGCGAGACTGAAGTAGTGCAGCGTCTGTCTCAACAATAATCGTACCTGAGGGCTTCTCAGTGCCTCTAACTGTTCCAGCAGGTTGTTCTTAGCGATAGTCACATCTCCTTCCAGCTTGTCATACTCCCTCCATGACCGTTCCAACTCCTGGTTTGAGAGACAGTCTCTGAATGTTAGAAAATTAAGCAGGCACAAAATCTTGCTGGCCCTCTTGAAGAAAGTGTCATTGTCCATCTTAGTTTGTGTGATGTGCATGAATGCATTGCATGACTCACAGCAGTGGCTCTGGACAGCTCTCTGCAGGTACTGAGCAGGCCACTCTGCAGCAAGTCTCTCTGCTGGATGACACTCTGCATGGCAGCTGGGCTCTCAGACCCCATCTCTATCTCCTGGCTGGCTGACAGCAGTGCTGTCTCCAGAGTGTGCTGAAGGAACATACAAATCAAATACACATACAGCATGAGGATGTAATTGGTCACCATAAACCTTTTAGATCAGCTAACTTTAGAAAAGTTACAATTAATTATTTAAGACTGCACCAGAGCTTCTCAAACTTCTCAAGCTCATGACCCTGTTTTTAGCTCCCAGACTCTTTACAAGGTATTAAATTTTAAAAAGGTTTGGCTGCAAGTTACTTATTTTCTTTGCTGGTAAAAATGTGAATTATTTATTATGATTAATCACGTGATTACTTAGTCAATAAAATGTCCATTAGCTGCTCTCAAAGCCCAAAGTACAGTTTTCAAACTTCTTAGTTTGTCCTATCAACATTCAAAAAACAAAGATATTTAATATCCAGTAATAGGTAACGACAAATATGCAAAAAGCTCAAACTGATATCCTTACTGGAGCAGCTGCTTCACTCATTAATCCATAAGCACAACAATTTAAAGTCTGGCAAGTGATAAATCAATTAATCAGCCAATAATTTCAGAACTTAATATTGTGCCAGCTTTTTTTTTTAATTTGTTTATTATTTGTTGTTTTATGGGCATTGGGGTAACTCCAAATAAATTATACATTTCACACTTCCAAATATCCTGTAGTTGGTATGTGTGTCTCCAGTGTTGAATTATGTATACAAACACAGTGCATTACCGTTCTTGCTTAGGTTTCTTCGTTTGCCTGTGAACACATTGCATGGCTATACAACCCTTGTATGTCATCAGACATCTCTTGCAAGTTGACAGTAGCTAGGCAATAGTAATGCAGTACAACATATACTGTATACAAGATCTATTTATTCTTTTGTTCTGTTTTGTGCACATAAATGTAACGCAAGCTACAGTATCCTTATAATTCAACCAAAATGTCAACTGTGTCTTCTTTTTGCATAACATCCTTGAAAGCATTCTAACAGTGTTTTGCACGAGATGCAATAATGACAGATGTGCAGTGTTTAGTCACCTTCTCTCGGTATAGCTGCTGAAGTTTGTCCTCCTGTATCCTCACAACTTTATCCTGTTCACATAACCTGCTGAGTTTGGCCTGAAAAGAAAACAATAAAGAGCTGTGAGCCATTATGTACAGCTGAAGGGAGCATCAAGTCATAAAAAGTACATAAAAAGTGCAACACTGAACTTACATCAATGTCAACCTCTTCTGGAAAACTTGTATAGACAGGCTCTCTGAAGTCTTCTGGACTCAACTGCAAAGAAAGCCAGCACATCAGAAAGAGACACCAAGTATACACATACACAGTAGAATCTGGAGATCTAATGCAGTGTCATGACAAGGCTCTCTCACTGAGCCATGGGATTGGCCCTTGAGTTGAAACTCGAGTTTCACTGAGTCAGACAATCTAAGTTAACAAACCCACAATGGGAGGGCAGCCAGCCTAAACAAAGTCTCTCCTCAGATGATACTGGTGCCTTATGTTTCATCGCCCACAGCCATTTGTCTCCATCAGCACAATGCAGTGGTTTTATTGGAAATGCAAGGGGAAGGCACTTGTTTACTAAACTCTAGATTCAGCACATAAGCTGTGTCCACCAACTGTGCTTATCTTCAGCAATGCTCTGCTTATTGGACCAAGGACCCTGCTTCTCTAGTAGCTGTGTGTTGCCTTAAGTCAAAGTGCAATATTAACAGAAAAATAACCAGAAATCTCCTTAGCACATTTTAACATACAGTACTGCACTTCATAATGCTCAGAACAATTACAAACAGATGTACTTTATAGCAGGATAAAATACAGTCAGTAAAATTGTTCACATTAAAAATGCAGGCAGTTTCAGCATGTTGCTAGTGTCAGACGGTAATGTGGTCAACATATTGATACAATTATTCTATTTATGTAAGAGAAAGTGCATCCTTCCTTTTGTCTTGTATTACTCATCTTCATCTCAGAACAGCTCTGCTACAAACAGAGGAAATGATTTCAACTGCATTGGATCCCACGTTTCCAGATAATGCATTCATCACATAATGCTTCATCAGTCACCCACTCTTCTACAGTCCAGACATATTAGGACAGTGCCATTTTTGTGCTGCGTCTTTCTACTCACATTGATTTTATAATAATTATGGCATTTCATAACCAATGTACCAACTTTAGGCTTTAATTGATAGTATATCCTTAAATTACTTAAATTATAATTAATATAAGGCCTTAAATTCTTTGCAGTCAATGACTGGCTGGGCCATAACCTACAGATATCAGCAGACACTTGGTGTCTTTCTTGGTGATGCCAAAAACAGCTAGGAGTGTGCACACCACTGACATGATTTAAATCTAATGTGCTAGCCTACAGAGCCAAGCAACAAAAAATGACTTACTGCCCAAATACTTTCAGACTCCACTTTACCAAAGCTCCGCACTTGCAGCTGCACTCTTTCACCTCTTTCCTCAGCTGAATCACACAGTACAGTTAAAGCAGGTAGGACCTGAGAATCACATGGCATTCCACACAGAGCATGCAAACTCTCCGAGAGCTTAGAGAGCTTCACTGTAGTGTTATGTGGTGTGGACGAGTGATGTGGGAAGAAAGGAAACAGACGTCTGGGAGCTGAACAGGTGGGAAAACAGCTGTTGTGGGCAGGTATGCAGATGAATGAGTGATGGGGAGAGGTGGGTGGGAGCGTTCTTCAGTGGCACTTTTACACCTTGAGAGGCGGTCACAAAAGTGACAAAGTGATACAGTATGTTGGCCATCGTCACATACAAGCTGACTCTCTTTATCCTTTACATCAGCAGAAGGACAAGAGAGGATGAGGGGAAGGAATGAAGACAGATAAAAAGGAAAACAGAGTTTACCCAAGAAAATCTTCATCTGTGCACTCCATGGGCATATTCTTAAGCATCTAAATCCTGACATCTGAACAGTGTTTGACTGACTGGAAAAGGATTTCAATAAAAAAAAAAAAAGCAGACCAGCATAGACCAGAACAGCAATATTCATGCATCCCAAAAATAAATCTACTTTATTGTACTTTACTTATGCTATAAAAACAATCCCCTGCACGTTTTCACACATACTACATCATTATAGTATTTGGCAATGAACTGGGCTGATACAGTACGTGCCAAGTTCAGTAACACAGAATTAAGTCACACTAATTAAAGTCTTTCTGATAAGTCTAGGTGGCTCAGTTAATGGGAGGAGACACATTCTCTAAAGAGGCGTTATGAAAAATCCCACACAAATCATCTGGTACTAGACAAAACAAGATGCTGCTACCTACAGTAAATGATCACAGCTTTAGCTTTTGAATTAGGCTCGCCCAGCAGTTAAGTGAATATATTCTAAGCACAGAGCAAACTGTATCCAGCTTCCACATACAGACCTACAGTGAGGAAGAGATATTACTCAACAGTTAAGCACACACATCAAACTACTATTTTACAAGCCATGCTCATATTTGGCATGACTTCTCATAATAACAGAGAACAGTCAAAAGCAATGGATGAACAGATGCTTGCAATACAAACAATATAGGGAGACCACTCTCAAAATGCCATGAGTACTTGAACACCGAAGGAAAAGCATTGCAAAACAGACCAAAAGAATAACAGCGACTGGTGAGGATGAGGCGGAGCAAAGCCTTTGGCTGGCCTTACTTGCTGGTAAAGTTGAGGCCTTGGGGCAGAGTTCTCAATCAAAGCGTGAGTCATGATGATTAAAGGGTCATTTTCCTTCATCTAGTCCAGTGTGGAGAGGAGTGATATAGTAAGTGTGAGTTTATAGCAGTGTTTCAATTTAGAAACAACAATCATAATGTTGTTACACCTTTGTTGCTCTCTGAATAGACTCAATCATAGATGCATGCATCCACCGTGGACAGTTAGGGTTACAGCAATGGGAAGCAGTTAGAGACGCTTGCAAACAGGATCAGAAGGACAATGTAGTGCAAAGCTCATCAACAGTAAAAAAAAAAAAAAAAGCTCATGGTAAACCTTCATGTAACTTTTGTTGTGATGTATGTGGTAGTAGATGGTAAATGTTAAGCCTCATTCCTTTACTGTAGAAGCAAAATGACATATTTCTCAATGGTTACATAAACCAGTAAACATGACATTATCATGTCTATAGTTATTATGATAAATGTGTCATTGTGCCTCTGCATACTGTAATGTGCACTTTTTTGATCACACAAAATCTCTAAGGACTTCAGAGCTACATATGAAAATTCCTTTGCAGGCAATTCAATGATATGATACACACTTTTCTACAGTATGTACATTATGTGGGCAACATAAAGCCTGTCGACATCTCCCAACTATACAGAACAGAGTGACAAATATTCAGTTTGCACACCTTGACAGTGAGTTTAGGGTATGCATTCAAAATAATGAATGAATAGGTCCACCTAGGAATGAGTAACGCCAACTAGTTTAGGCTATAGATGCTGTGATATGTCACATTGGTCCATTATCTCAAGAAGACCCATACATTTCAAATTATATTACACATTAATTAATACAATAATTGCAAAGCATTAAATGTGTTCAGTTCATGACAACAGGAGACAGGGCCATGCATTCATGCACTACCCCACCTGATTGTCCAAAAACATGAGGTTCCTTTGGAGATGATGGGAGAGAATGTCATTCTAGTGTCAGCAGCAAAAAAGAGAGGAAAGAAAAGGCAACAGTAGAGTGAGGCAAACAGAAGTCGTGCCTTCTTTCTAATCCTCTCTCTCTCACACACACACACACGTGCACATATGCCTGTCCTCTACAGTACACCTATAGATAACCAGGAAGAAAGGAAGGCAGGATCAGTGAAGGTGAAAAAATTAGGTTAGGTACCAGATATACTATATAAAGTAACAGAATGGGTGTAGTATTAAGGCAAAACACAAACCAAGCAGTAAACTGAGGCTGAAGTACTTAACATTTAAACAGGCTGCTAGTTTACTAAGACTAACCCAGTGAACTACATAAGATACATATAGACTTCAAATAAATTGTAAAATAGTACAGTAGTTAAAAGTCAGTGCAAATGTGGTTAGAAACACTAATCTCTCAAACTCAATTATTTACCACCTCAAGCCTATTTGACCTACATTAGAAACAGTTTAAATCTGTAGTCAGACATCTCAAAAATCCTGAATTAAGATTTACGTATGCCACTGACCTTAGCCTCCTTAGTTGGTCACTCTTTAAGCCTACCAGTGGCTTTAAGATTCAATTCAGCCTAACATCTGTCTAGACTCTTAGGGGAAGTGCAAAAACTTGGTCAACTGCTTACCTTGTTGAAATAATCTGAAAAAAATGCTTCTTTTAAAATAAGCCTCTTTTTGTCTCCAAACATTTTACACATTTTCGAAAAAGTTAATAACAAATAAGCTAATCTCTAAATATAATGAACAGATACCTTCAAACCAAAGCAACATACATGTCTGCAGAAGCATCTCTGAGGGCCTGACCTTTGGGTTGTCGCCATCCATGTTTAGTTGCATAAGCTGTGCTACAGTGTGCTCCCGGATACTGTTTAGCTCTGCCTGCTGCCGCCGCAGCTTTATTAGCAGAAGAGTCAGTTCCTCAGGCTGCGAGGGAACGAGGGACACATGGCCATATTGAAACAGGGACAGACCGCAGGGGAAGTGGGAGAGGAAAGGAGAGAACAGACCAGGGCAGTAGATTTAGAGGAATCAGGGTCTCAATAGGTGAACAGTCGTTACATTCAGACATTCTGTTTTCATGCAGTTATGGACCAGGAGATGATCCAAGGTGTTATTGCTCTTAGTAGCATGCAAAAACAGTTTAGCATTCATTATGAAATCCAGTTCACATTTTGCCTGTTCCATGAGAACACAGAACTGTGTACAGCTTTGATATAAATTCCTGATCTCGCTTAGTGAGTTGTGAGTGACAGTGTTTCTCCAAGTCTCCACTGATGTGAAGCAAGTCTAATGAGCTCCTGAAGTCAACATATCCTAAATCCTACCACTTGGAACATACAGTTGAGTTCAGCCTAAAGCTGTCTAAAAATTCTGTCAAAACACTTTGTTGGAAGGAAATGAAGGAGAGAAAGAAGAAGAGGGAGTGGGGAGGGTGGGTCGCGTTATGAAAACAACCTTGTCTTTCAAAGAACTCCAACCGAACCTAAATGAATATGCGTGTAGAGCCCAAGTGTGAAAATCCTGGGTGGTGCATTACAGAAATTCATACAAGAATACTGACTAAGGGGCATAGTGACCTAAATTTGGGTAGTTAGTAGATAGTGAACACAGCTGGCGACCACGCAGATGTGGACTTACTGTTTTGCCTTGGAGAGACTGGGTAGTGATAGTCTGGACTGGAATCCCTGCAGGCATAGACGTCCTATCAGCTGGATAGCCATGCTGCAAGATAGAGTACATTTAAAAAAATGCTCGACAGTTACATTATACCATGGATTGCTTTAAATAACCATTCATAACCGAATAGAAAGAAACATTTTGTTCATTATAGCTTTTAATTATTTGGATATTTTTTGTTTTGTATGCCAAAGTAGTGACCAATTCCACCTCGATTTCTGCCACCAGAAATACATTAGAGGAGAATTTCTGTGTGCTGCTTAAAACATCAAAAATGACTTGAGTATGAAAGCATGGACTTATTCTTCACATATGGAAACAGTATATGTTATGAAATGTGCTCCAACACTCAAACACAAAGTGGAGTTTTGAGTGTAAACCATCTTGTTACATACCAAAAATGAATTTAAAATACCACCTCTTTCTAGAAGCAATGTCCCGGTTATTCTTGATTGTGAAACGCACACTGTAACAGCTTTTAGAAGGACTACCTCTTCAGTAGAAAGTAGTTCTAATGGAAACAGTTGACATAATGTTCTGACACTGACTGTGAAAAGAGATGTTTCCGTTGCTCTTTTTTTGTGTGCGTGTGTGACATTTTTTAACGGTTGGTACACCACAAGCAAGTAGTGTAGTGGAGGCAGAAATCACAGAGGTGGATGTCTCAAAGTCTGAGCAAATTAAACCATAACTAGATAACACTAAAGGTAAGGGATAATACATTTTGTTATGTGGATGAACCACCCTTTTTGCATTTATATGTGCCTTAACTGACCTTGCTGAGTTGTGGCCTGTGTCGTCTGTCGATGCTCATCTCTCTTCTGTAGATGGGAGAAGAAACCTCAGAACGAGCATTATTCATGTTGTAGGATCGCATCGGGGAGTAGCCACCATACATTGACAGGGAGCCATGGGAGGGCGAGGGAGGGATTGAGTGGCTATTTGCAGCATGCTCCGACAGGTTGATCATGGTTTTGGGACTGGACATATTGCCGTAGAGCCCTGGCGGCCTGCTGTATGCCTGCCTTTGCTGCCACTCATACAACTGCCACATGGTGTCGTCCCGCATGGAGCGGCGCTTGTCAGCTGGTGAGGGACCCAGTGCCTGGTCATACAAAGATGGCGACATGCTACAGATGCTGCCCCGCTGTGCCATGCTATTCCTGGGCATACTGCGATAGCCATCTCCATAATGAGGCATATAGGGTACCCGATGGCTTGGCATGTTTCTAGGCAGCGTCTGGTATGATGTGATGCTATGGAGAAAGAAAACGCACAGACCATGGTGAGGGAGTTGGACAGATCTTATTCAGTTTGACTCGCACAGACAAACTATTTTTTTTATGATTTACTAAGTAATTAATAATAACATAAATGAGCAGCAAAGAAACTCATTTCACATGTAGTTTGGGCAACAACCTGCTTTCATATAAATATATTTTTATTTTGACTTTTCTCTCAAAAGGAAGGACAACAAACTTAATCAGTCTTAAACCATATTCTTTATTTCCTAAAATCTGATTTGTTGAATGAATGATCTCTACATGACAGGTTGTAGTCAGACTTTCTTTTCTCTGCATTTTTGAAAATTATGAGTAACATTGAACAAAAACACCCAATTAAAACTTATTAGCTACCTCGCTAATCAAAGCAATGTTAATAACAAATCAGTCGGTGTTTTCCATTTGCATGTTAAAAACATATCCACTCTAGTCCTCAACATATAGTAGATTCAAACTGGATCCTTCACTGAGCTCTGGATATGATTATGTGAGACCGAAGCAAGGGACTGCCCCCACCTCCCCACCCCAGGACAAATAAGTACTTTCCATTGACAACAAAGCACCACTTCCACAGTGGGTTCAAAGTCAGTGCAGAAAGCTTCCTATTAAAACTCCCTGACAGATCCCGGCTAGAACGCTTACTGGGCTGTAAAATCCAGTAGCATTAAAAAAAGTCTGTGACTACATGGAAACTGAACGTCATTCTGGAGGACATATTTATACTGACAAACAAAGGCTGTTGAACAAAAAGAAAATAAGTAGCACTAAGGCCCTGATGTGTTTTTATCCATGATAATCATTTTAAATTAATGCACTGCATAAAAGTGTATGACAGTTACTTAAAACTCAAACTACTCAGGAAGTGAGTGAAGAAAATATGTAAATGGTATGTCAAAGTGCAAACTGTTAGGCAGATAAACAAATGGACAGACAGACAGACTAGCATACAGGTTAGAGGGCAAGTTTAACCTCAACCAATTAAACATGCGACTCTCACAGAAGGGTCAGTGGCAGGCAATAACTCTGGCTAACAGCTTTGCCCTGTGCCCCCAGGTCTGCTTACTGGTACACATAGTGCTTAAATCATTTGAATCCTCTGGCTTTAAAAACACAACTTTACAGAGAATTGAAAGGAAGAAGCTTTGGAAAATCTGAGTCTGCATACACATAATACTTGAGGAGAATACCTCCCGTCTCAAGATGCAAGCAAAACAGCATTTATCCACTTTATACCGAGTTTAGCTAAGTTGCACTTTGTTGAAAAGACTAGGTTATGCAATAACCTAATAACAACTTGTACTGGCGTATTTTCTCCTTTTGCAGCACACAAATTTTGAGATCACACAATGGCATAATTAAAACAGTTTTTAATTCTGCAAAAGGCAAAATAATCAAACCAACCTCCTGGTGTCATCATCCTGGTTACGTCCTCTTTGTGTACGAACCCACTGCTCCAGTTGCTGCATAGAGTTGGTCCTACTCAGTGTGCGGTCTGGTTCGTGGCTGGGACTTTGTTGAGGATGGACTCCAGTTCCATCAGCTGGACACTGCTCTCCAGATCCATTAACCTGGGGACTAAAGGTTGACCCATCTATCTCACTTGGAGACTGCGGTGAGGCAATGTTAGCCTTGACAACTGCTTCCTGGGCTGGCTGCAGTTTGATACTGTTGATTTTGGTGAGTGGATTTTCACGCTCTGCCCAGTCCTTCTGGAAGCCATATCGCTCAGCATCTCGCTGCTTCCTTTCTTCTTCTGCTGTGGTAGAGGTCACTGCTGCATTGCACTCATGGGCAACCTCGCGGTTGTGTTCATTGTTCTGGATCTCAGGCTGTGTGAGTGGCGGCCTGTGGTTGGCCACATGGTTGATCTCTTGTGGTCCACACTGCTCTACCTTTAGCCTGTCCAACCTGAAAAAGACAGAGAGGCCTGAGTATGATGAAAGAAACAGTCTAAGACCCTGCGTTATTCAAAATCAAACAAGATACATAAGATCATTTCAGCAGTGATGGAAAGATGATGACTACATTAGACAAAATAGGCAGCAGGGATACTCTTCTGTGTCACAGGTCACCAGTAAAAGGCATGTGAGACAAAATGTCAAGTATGGACAAAATACAGACCTAATGCACTTCAATGGGGGCAGCTCAGAAACAAAAACAGAGTGCAAAGAAAATGGGTGGAGGTGCACAGTTTCTTCCAGCTGCTAGAGGAGACCAGGCATGTAAAAGGAAATCAGATATCCCCAATAAAACACTGCCTCTGTTAGGGCACGTCTCAAAGGTGGCGTTCAGACCCAATTTGCAGCCAATCCATTCACAGCTCCCTTAAGCCTCCTCTCTTGAAGATCTATCTACAGCTCTGTGGTCCTAAGGGAGGTCTCCATAGGTAATAGATACCACTACTCCTTGGCCTCAGACAGACTCAAGGTCACAGCTTCAAAGTTCAGTAAATTCCCCTTAGCAGCATGGCTCACTGGGTTAATAATAAAGGGGCAGTAGGAAAGGTATTCATTCAGACCTTCCACTTGTATCCTTTTAAATAGCAGCATTAGTCACATAATGTCTTCTCCAGCCTTCTGTGGCTCCACCAGATCAGTAGAGCAGGTTTACACTGCATGCATTTATGTAGATCCACTTAAATGGAAAGATCCTTAACAGATTAGGTTCTGGGCTACTGTATCTTGTTTTTTTACACTACCCACCAGCTTAAAATATGAAAAGCTGTGAAAAAATGTAATGCTGCTCATGTGTATCACATGAGCAGCATTACAAGACAGCTTTCAGTAGTTAAATATTATAATGCTTTTATGCTAGATTGTGATGCGGCTACGAGACTGTCCTATTTACCTGTGAAATTCAATGAATTTCAGGTACTATGGCTCTGTGTAACTAAAAAGCACCTAACATTACACCTCTACTGTAGAAAGAGCAGGAGGTGTGCTGCAAAATGACAGATACTTAGCACCGCTTCAAAAAAAAGAAAGGACAAAAACACACTCTGGTGAGTCAGGGCTCCTGACCAGGGGACGCAGCTGGGCACAACATCCCCTGTACCATGCGATCACAACACTCACATGCCCACATGCACATGACATGCTTGTGTATGTTACTCTGTAATAAACTCAGTAGTAGAAAAGGTTACATAAAGTCACAGCTTCTTCAACAAACCCAGAGAACAGAAATGTCAAAAGCAAGTGTTGAACTGTTACCAAAGAATTGAACAAGCTTAGCAGACAGATTTAAAAGCACTTGCTTTCAGTACAAATGCTAAAAAGAAAACTCAGGAAGCAGAAATGAACCTAGGAATGCATTTTAAATGAATGATTCACCATTCTCAAAGTGAAACAACCAGCTGTAATTTCCCAGTTCTCCAAAAGTGACTGCACTAGTGATGTTCTCACAAACCTTTTGACTGGCTCTGAATGCACAAGTGCAGCATCTGTCATTACTTTCATCCACGACTCCATTTCTTTGGCTGTGTCTGTGCAAAAGTAGTATGTCCGCATGTTGGGATGTGTCGCCTGTTTTGACAACGAACAGGATCAGGGACAAGAACAGTGACACACAAAGCAACCTGAAAAAGAGAGGACAAAAAAAATCATGTGAATCATGGAATTTTTGGTACTTTGGCACTTTTTTAGTATTTTTAGTAGCCTGATAAGTGAATCAGTGTTGCTTGCTTTTATGTAGTGTATCAATAAATAAGAATAATGTAGAGATTTAAGACACTATTAAGTAACAATGACATGATTAATGCAAGTCATATTTCTTAGCAACTGATGGTGAGAAATGTTGGTTTGTGAAACACCATCCACATAAATAAAGCCATAAATCAACAGAGATTCACGCATACAATTAGACTGGGGCAGTAACTCTGCCGCATTACTGTAGACCTTACCAAGCAATCCGTCGTATGACAGACACATTGTTCCGTTGTTGTTGTTGTTCCCTCACAGTGAGCAAACCAGTATAATGATAAAGCCAGACAAAAAAAGAGAAAAAAATTTTAGTGACACCTCAATATCCTGTTTACTAATGTCTGACAAACAAAAAACACTGTCAGTGGACCAATTACTTCAGAATAGTACTGAGAAATAAGTAACTTACAATGACACGACCATTTTGGCCAGAACAACAGACAGTAAAAGTTTAGCATGAAAAATATGCAGTCAAAAAGTCACTACATGCCTGAGTGAATCAAATGTAAACTAAAGGAAGTCATAGTAGGAAAAGGAGTGGATTGTGTGGTTGGGAGAGACCTTGAGCAGACTCCTGGGCGTCTGTGTTTGGCTGTATTTGGCACAGCCACTTTGTTGCCTCTTCGCATGTTAAGGACCCTGAGTCAAATACTGTACAGACCACTGAGATCCCATAAAATGTGCCTGTTGCCCAGTAAGTTGGGTTTTGCAAGTCAACTAAAAGTATACTACACCGCAGCCAGCACAGATGTAACTGTTGGTATGTATTCTTTGCCTTGTTAGACTGTTAGCAGTGTGCAATTCAAATTGGTAAAAAGGACTTGCATTGCTTCACTGTCAATCAGCTGAAAATGATTTCCAAAGTAAACACAAAACATGCTCAAAGGACAGTAAACCTACAAGCTAAGAAAATGTTGTGGGGATCGCCACAGGAAAAATCGCTTTCTCGCTTCAAACTGTACAGCAGTGATCAAAATTACTTTTGGGGGGGCTCTGTACACTCTGCTCTAATGAACTCATTTTATTAGAAGTTTACATCTTCTCCCCAAAAGCTAATGTCTTACATTTCTATAGTCTAAAACTATTCAATCAAAAAATATGCAGTGTAACATTCTAAGTTTTACAGGAATGAAAACATACACTGACCTTAAAAGCATATTTCCTGTTAATGTGATCATCCACAGACAGCATGGACACACGAAAGCTTGGTAGGAGGATGCTGCCAAGTATCCCCTCCTCTTTTTCATCTGCAGAGAAAAAACAATTACCAAAATCATAATGCATTGATTCAATGTCAAAACTGTCAAACTGTGTTGTTGTTGGTATGTTTCCATGTTTGAGTGTGTGTCGACTGGAGATGCTATGTAAAGCTTAGAGGTGGAGCTATTTGCCCTGGAGCTATGTTACTAAAATTTGAAGGATTGATTGTAGTGCACCACAATAACTACAGCAGAGAGCAGCTGTGCTTAGTTGAGGGGCAACACAGTTCATGATCTCTCTGCCCACTCTCAGGCGATACATAGATGCCTGGACCTTTGGGTCTGCTGCTGTCTGTGGCATTTGTCCATCAGTGGGCAGAAAGAAGACTGACAGTTATCAGAAATAACACAAACTAGATGTCATCCTAAACAGCAGAAATTATGACTGTATCCACATCAAGTGAGCAGGCGGCACTGTAATATTTGGAAATGTGCCACACAAGATATAACGCTTCTGTAGCTGCAACAGTTCACCTAGTTGGCAGTTACATTACAGCCTTACTGACTCATATTGTTCATTTCTTTTAACAAGGCAGAACACAGTTGAACACACACACTGAACACAGCTATATCAATATTTGATCCAAAGATTAGTAATCCATGACAGAGGCAAAACATTAATAATTAAATGGAAAAACCCCTTAAACTAAACCGGCACTCCCACAATAAGCCTATCATGAATACTGTTAGCAGTCATCTAAATAAAATATTATGTTTAAACCTCAATCATAATAAAAAACAAAAAAAAATTATTACTTGGTCAGGAAAAGTGACTACGGTGGCAATATAACTGTTTCGATTTAGAGGAGGGTCTGTAAATATTAGCAAGATAATCTTTGTTTAATGCAACTAAATCCAAGAATTTTATAAGTATGCAACCTCCCTATAAAAAAGCATAATCTCTAGACACTTGTTACATAAACTTAAATTTTCTGCTTTCACTTTCAACATTATGGCTGCATTCAAGCCTTTTTAAAACCCTAACTCTGCTTGAGAAAAAATGATCTCTCAAATGACAAACCAGATGACAGGAAAGTCAATTCAAAATTCAGCTGGGCTTATCGGGCTGCTTGCCAGAAGAACGATCACCCAGAACATGGCTTGTGGCACTGAAGGCCATAAGTATTCTGAAGTATTATGAGAAAGCTACTGCCACACTAATGCAACATGTTGTTAGCTGTCAGGACAGGACTCACCTCTGTAGTAAAAGAGGCACAGGTCAGAAAGCACAAACCACCTCTTCTTCCACAGCTTCATCCCTGTACTGTCCTGCAAATACGCAAGAGGAAGAGGGCATAGTTACTCTACAGACGAGTAGGGATGCCTGGACCCTACAGTACCTAATCAAATATTCTTTTTATTAGAATTTTTAATTTCTTGATGTTTTATTGCCTTTATTAGTCAGTGAGTCACAAAGAGGCAGACAGGAAACATCAGGCACGCACCGTGTATGCGCACACACACTTTCACATACAAGAAACAGATTTTACTTGAATTTTGAAATATGCTATATAATCTGTTATTTCACCTGGCTGACAGACTGTCTACCTAAGTATTATTTTAATAAGAAGACAGTGTTGAACTCATCCCCTTTGTATTGACATTTCATACTGTATATTCATGGAACTGAAAAGGGTGATTTATTTGGCTCAGGGGAAACATTTGATTTCTGGTATGAAACAAACATAGCAATGAGAGTACTCCACTCTGTGTTTTCAACCCATTAACCAGCTTTCACCTCTAAAGACAAGCATGTTGTTTAGTGGCCAAAAACAATAAAACTCCTGTGCTTAAGTGGTTCTTCAGTATTACAACACTGTGATCAAAGGGGGCTTCAATCTGCTGCTTGACAAGGACGAAGGGTGAGGAAAAGGGTTTGAAGGGTATGAACTCCTCTGTTTGCTTTATTGGATAATCTGAGCAGTGTCCTTAATCGTGGATTCCACTTGGGCACAAATGTAGGGGGAGGGACCTCAACAACCTTGTCATTATGGTCCAGCAGCATGTGGGCTGCAGTTAACTTGAAATGGAAATTCACTTTCATGGAACATCATGTGCAACACAAGGAGATTCACAATACCAGATACTGTTCAGTATCTTCATAATGGAGGCACATCTGATGTGTAACAGCAAGATCTAAACTTAATTGGCCTGTTAATTCATCACCTTCCCTCCATACAACCAAGCTCTTATTCACTCATTTTACGATGTGTTTCGTGAATAAACCTGTATCAAAAACTCTGTCAGATCTTGCTCTGTTCACGCTGGAAGAGAAAACCTAGGCTTTCACCAATCACATCCATTACTGTGGCATTTTGGTCTCCCAGTGGATGAGTTTAAGCACTGCAGCTTTTCCTCAGCAAAGAACTTCAATAGCTTTAAGGTTTCAATGAGACAGAAAAATAAAAGTGCAAATCCAGCTTTTATTCAGGGTTGCAGATTTGTGGGTCTTTTGCATGATCTATGTCATCCTGATTAAGGTCCCTGAAGAAATACTAGCTGGCAGCTGCACCAAAGGAAACCATCATATGTTCACTCAACTGCACCGGGAGGCTGCAATCAAAACTAAATGGGTTCCCCACTTATGAAGCATGAGAGAGTCCTGTCTGGTCAAGCTGCTTCAAGCACCCTCTTTTCACCATGCTGTAAGTAACAAAGGAGCTGTGAGGGGTTAGTATTCAATCAGTGCCCATACTGGCTGACTGTCTGAGCAGAAAGTGGACAAAGACATGATGAAATCCTGTAAGACCTCAAATGCTTCCTTTGTGCTGATTTTAAAACAGTTGCTGCAATAGAGAGGGAGAATGTCAACCTTAAGGCAGACACACACCAAGCCAACATTGAAGAACCAGCAGCACCGAAGGCCGACTGTTGCGCCGCCTCACATCGGATTTGTTTAGGTCAGTCAGGTTGAAAAAGTGACACTTAGTACTAGAGCTGCAATGATTAGTCAATTACTGTCAAAGTTTCATATATTTGCTGTTTCTAACTACTCGCATATACAGTACATATAAGGACTTGATGTTTTTCTTTGTCACAGATAAATAAACTGAACATCTTTGGGTCCTGGACTGGTCAGACATAATAAGAAATTAAAGATGTCATTTGGGTCTTTGAGAAATAATAGCGGGCATTTTTCACAATTTTCTTGACTTTCACAGACAAAACAATGAATCTAAAACATATCTGACAGTTCTCATTAGCAGTAAATAGAGTAAGAGGACCACCAAAGTTACTATAATTCCCCCTTAGGTGGACATGAATGCCAGTGTAAGATTTCATGGGAATCCATGACTTAGTTTTTGGTATCTTCTTCTAACTACATTGATTTATCAGACTAATATGTAAGGTTTTATGAGAAGTCATATACTCTTGCTCACCTGTTTATAAAGCCAGTTTCTCTTGATTACTGGGGCATTGGGATTCCTCCTGATAGAGTTGGATCTCTTCCCAAAATTATGAACTTTTTTGGAAGGTCTTGAGGGCTAGAAACACAGTATGAACAAGTAAATAAAAAAAATAAGCTTGATCCACAAAAGATATGTCTACTTTTTCCTAAAACTTCAAACTAATTAAAAAATCCTCCTGGTAGTTTTCCATTATTTTCTTACTGTATCTCAACAAATATGCCTGATGACCATCTTTATGTGTGTCACTTACTCTTGGTGCTGGGCTACTGGGGTTTGCAGCGTGGTCTGAGCCACCTGTGTCGTTGGAGGCCTCACTCATGGTGCTTAATTGCCGTATCTTCTTCTCATTCACTGGAACTTTGGAGGCAGATCTAAACAAAAGAAACAAAGTATAACCAAGAGCACATATGCAAGTCATCAGTCAGAAATATACACTGTCAATTTGTACGTTCAGTGACCTCAATGAGAGAAGGGAAACTGGAGGAAGCAGCCATCTGTTCCGATACCATTCCACTGAAGTTAAAGCTCTGTTATAATGAGATTTCAACACGTCTTTGAACCAATCCAATTACTCCCACCATGTCACTGCGGATACATTTCCAGTTCTTGAATAGCTTTAAATGGTTTACAAAGTCTGCCGGACATACTGGAATTCAGCAGAGAATCGGGCCAGTACGTCTCTGACAAGCATATTAAGTTCAATATCTAATGCCACAAGATATAACACCTTGTGAAATAAGTTGTCTCTGGCCCACTGAGATGTCCTACATTCTTTAGGAAGGGAACAATGTTGTGGTCTAGAGGGAACAAGAAAGGAAAACCAGAACGGGGCAGAAATACTGCAGCAGTGAAAGAAGTGTAATCTCTCAGATACACTGGTTTCAGGTAACTGAATAAGGACAGAACTGTGCACTGAAAACTCCCCCATCTAACAACCTCATTTGATCAGTGATGCAACATTGACATACTTCAGAATACATGGCACCATTCAGCATAAATAAGGGGCTCATTTAATCAATCTATTCATTCATAATTTACATGTACTTAGTGTAATCTTTTTATCTATCAGTGCGTTAGATACTACAACAAGAATATTACACTGAAAAAAGGAAATGAGTCAATTCAAAAACAATTTAATGACTTCATGCTATTATACTCAAGGTGCACAAACATAAAAGGGGATTACGAGGGATAACATCAGCTCAGCTCACAACAGCAGGCAACACAGGATGTTCATTGCTGTGTAGCAGTGACAGGTCTGATGATACTTGCAGGCAGGTACGACAATCATAGTCTACCTTTTTCTTACCTGTATTCAGAAGGAAAGTTAGTTTGTTACAAGACTAAGCTTAGTTGCAAGAAGCAGTAACACTTATGCATTTAGGTTTATTGACTTAAACTAGAGAATTTCACAGAAGGAGAAGCATTTTTTATACTAGTCTTCAGCGGCTGTCTGTAATGACTGACCAAACAAGGGGTTCTGTGTAGAGGTGACACCACCTAGGAAGTCACAGTTTGGAACAGTGGATGACTTATGCTCTCTAGACTTGAAGGGCACACAACTTTAGCTCTAATACAGCTGCTTGAGCAGAGCGAGGCGGTGCCACTGACATTTGCCTTCATCTGAGCTCCAAAGATTGTCAGCACTTCCAGTGACAGGCAAAATCCTAACTGAAACAGAATCAGTGGTGTGCTTACTCAAAACCAAGTTGGGGAGGGGTGGAGAAAACGGACCGACTTTGTTATAGGAAAGATAATGCTCTTTTTGATCCTGTATTCCAACAACAGACCATTTCCAAGCTCAGGGGTGCAGCATGCTTGCGTGAGTTGGAGGCTTTGCTGATAATAGCTTAGGTATGATAATCTGCATACAGTGAAACTGAAAAGGTAGTGTGTGTGTGTGTGTGTGTGTGTGTGTGTGTGTTAAATTAGTTGGAACTGGTAGCAGGCAGATGGAGAGCAGTAGGGGAAAGGTAAGGTAAGCTACAATGCTTTAGTAATGTATTACTAAAATCAGAGTGATAATGCCTGATACAAACTTGACAAATCACTGAAACAAAATGAGGAAAACAAACATAACACATCAAGTTGCAATGATGAGAAACACCAACATTCAGTTCCCAAGTATTTCCCCATCTGCGCCTCTCCGGCATTTATTTGTCAACCATTTACTGTACATACATTGCCTGCACTCTTCACATCTATATTTTGAAATGAAACAAGGCTCTAACAAGCTTCCATTTAAATGTTAGCATGAAAATTCAAAACAACTGCACCACCACTGCTATCCACAACATGTTGTTTTAAGTGTCTGCCTACTTTAAATTACTATTTTCTTGCTTAGGTTGATCTTTGTCTAGTGATAGCGCTAGGCTGTGGTGGATAGGACTGTAATTTAGGGATACAGTAACAGACAAATAAAATATCAGCACTAAATAACTATCTTTGTATTTACCACAGCTCCACATTAACTAAGTCAACAATATGATTCCACCCTGAAAAACATAATACTTAATAATGACATTATTTTCTTTCCCAGATCAATACATCCTACACTTCCTTTAATACTGCTATAACAACTGTAATAATTACATCAAAATTACACAAAAAATCTCATTCAGGTGTGCAGACAGTAGATAATAGTTGAACTAAGTGGCTGAGGGTGCATTTTTAAAACGACCACACAGCATTTCTAAAGAAATGGGGGTGCTTTAAAACACTTTTGTTTGGTGGTGAGCCTGTTTTCTTTTAAATAAACAAAACATGAGAAGATAAGGCAAGCACACACAGTAATGGCATCAGTATATACAACTACCACCGTCACAGGTTCACATACAGTTGGATCTGGGCAATAAATCTAAAATGTGCAGATACTAATATTTAGTGCAGTCAACAGACTTGTGTGTATTCATGCTCCTTTGTTATGCAAAATCATGGTGCTTCTCAGAGCTGCCCTTTAACAACCTAAATTAGCAGAACGCTCTAAATCATTCAAAATCAGGCAGCATGTAACATGTTGATCTGGTACTAAAGCTTTAATAGTTTAGTGTGTTTAATATGATTCTTCTTAGATTGTATTAATGCATACTTACAGTTGCCCTGTTGCCCCAGAAGAGGGTAAAATGCCTCTTAATTTATTATAAAATATAAAAATGGTTACATTTATTGTCAGTTTATTTGTTTTTATGTTAAGATTTTAAATAATGATATTGATTTTTTGGTCATATCACCCAGCTCTAGCACAGCAAAGACACAAAGTCAGGACTGTTACTGGTGTACATGTGGCCTGTATATCCACGTGTGACAGTACATGAAGGTGTGTTCAAACAAAACAAAATGAAAGCTTAAGTGAGCTGTTTACCACAAAGTGCTCAGTGATCATACTTTTTAATGCAAGAAAGCTTTTATTAAGGCCCAGGAACCTAATGCCTCCTGGGAAATCAGTAAACTGGCATCAAAGTGAACTGAACTGTAGCGATATAAAATATTTGTCCCACAGCTCAGCTTTCATCAAGGATGTACAGCTTTATGATCAGCTCAGCAAAAGTGAGTAATGACCTCCCTGTGGTCAGTAGTTCATAAAGGTTTAGATGAGAACAGCAAAGGGTTCAGAGAGTGAAGTGCACCTTCCAGGATGCTGGGATGCAAATACATAACAGATCATCAGGCAAAATACCATTCAAACCACCTACAGTCTGCTGTTAGTGTGCAACAACAACAACAGTTATTAACAAACACATATGTTGAAATGTTTTAAAGAATAAGACAGGTCATTTTCATTTAACTGCATTTTCAACAATGTCCATACAGAGACTAAAACAGACAATGAATTATCTCTACTCATGGTTAATGTCCATCAGTGTGTCAGTCCTGGATCAGCTTATTTGTCTATGCCAAAGACCACAGTTGTTGTTCAAAACAGACTAAAAACACAGCAGTGAAACACACTGCTGTACAACGGTGACATATTTCTTCATTAGCAAACCCCAGACCCAAGTGTGAGAAGCTTGTGAAATGTAAACAAAGCTGAGAGGTCACGCAAGATCTTGTGCATGCGCAATTGGCTCTGATCCATGCTATCTTCAGGAAATTATGGTCAAGTCTGGGGTTTCATAATGAATAAAACATGTCACCCAGTGCAGCGGTGTGTTTCATAATGCGTTTTTAATCAATTTTTGAACAACAAAGGAGATCTATGGCACAGGCATACAAACTGATCTAAGAGTAGTGACAATTCGTTGTCGGTTTTAGTCTCTGTAACACAAATCTACACCTCGTGATGTATTACCTGATAAAAGAGGAAAACTAGTATTTTCTGTTGTTATGGGCTGAATCTATTGTCTGTCGTCTGGAAAGGGTTGCACCAACTAGGTTACATGCACATTAATAGCCTAGTTGTTTGTGGGTGTGGGTGTGTGTTTGAATGTCTAAAAAATGGAAAAGCCAACATCCAGGTTGTAAGAAACTTGAACATACACTGATTGGCCACTTTATTAGGTACACCTGTACAACTGTATCCACTTCAATGCAACACTTCCGCCTTAATATTTGTGTTTATGAAGCTCAAAATATTTCAGTTTTTAGTGAAGCAAAAATATATATGAGACCTATCGTGTTTATAACCAATAACATCTGTTAAAACAGACTGGAAGAGGCTAATGTACCACGGTGCACAACCACACAACTCTGTGTGTTCCTGCCATGCATTTATCCAGCTGTGGTCATCTACCAACTAGACTTAACCTTGAAGCAGAGGCCACCATAAGTGTGATAAGAGGCATCACTGAGTCACCTCTTCTGGTCTGTTCTGGTTTACAATGTCTGTATCAAGACTGTTTAAGCATGAGATAGTCATTCTTACTGACTGGATAATTTTATGTCTGCCCTGACCAATGGCAACTACCCAAACACTACATTATGTGGTGCAGCTATAGTATCTGCCTTTCTTTTACCCTGTTAGGTGTTGCCTCCTCACTGAAGGCTGCCCCACCCTTGCACAAATACACAATTCACCACAGATCCTTAAATAAGTTCACACATCATGACACATTTAACTTTTTCCTAGACTGGGATACCACTGCATTCTCAGAGTAGAAAAGGCATAGCTTATGGTGGGTTTATGTTCTTTACATGTTATACTGGACAGGTACTAAAAGTTGTGCTGCCAGATTGAAGCTAAAGTTTGTCATTTGGATTTACTTAAACTTAAGAGCAGATTAGGCAATGATTTTCAGCCTGGCCTCTTTATCCCTGTGGTAGCTAAAATCCGCCTTTGCCTTTTATAAGCCATCCATGATGAAAATGTCCTTCCTTATTACTTTTGCTAAATCACAGCCACAGCCACAGTTTATGGAAATCTAGTATATTAAACTTAAATACAACAATGAGTGAGGTTTATCACTTTGATGCTGCCTGCCAAAAGCTAACTTCTAGAACATCTAATAGAGATGAATTTTGCACTTCGACATAAATTAGATATTGTCTAGCACTGGCATGTGGTGCCTCTCAGTGTGAAAACAGAAGAGATGTAAGAGTCACACAGCGAAGGGAGGAACGTGTCAAGAGAGTGTAGTGTGATACCTCTAGCACAACAAACTTCTTCACAACCATTTTTTGATTATTCCATCTCTGCTGAACACAGTTCAGCTCCTACTGTAAGCTCAGATATAATATCCTGGTAAAGTCAGGGTTTTAATTTTAAAAGCCACATACCGAAAAAAGCTGAAACTGGTGCCCATGATGAGCCATCGGGGAATTCATGCTCCAAATCTTATTGGACTTTTTCCCACATGTAAGTGAAATGTCTTGAAACAACATATTTCAATTAGCACTCCTTGCTCAAGATAACTGACATCAGTTGTTTTTACTTCAGTTCCACTCTCTAACATTATGGGAAATATGGCATTACAGGTTTCTAAGGGAAGTGAGAAAATAAGTGGAGTTGATACATGTTGCACAACATTAAACTAAGACAGCTAAGGTGGAAGATGAAAGCTGAGCCTAGTGTTATGGTGTGGGCTGTGATGGGATACAGAAGTAAATATGATTGGTAATCTGCAAAGATAGATCAGCATCTGCCCTCATTTTTCTCCTGCAAGAATCTGGACAGAGCACTTGAAATCTGAAAATGAAAATATTAATAATTCCTGAAGTGGACACTGACTAAGGTTCGCGCAACAGTTTCACAACGCTGTTCTCCTTAAAATATCAGTTCAAGATGACTGTCATACACTCCAGTCATATGGGCAGACATGTGATGACTCTTGTGCTGAAAGCAGTGTAGATGATCACATGCTGGGTGATATTTCCTTGTACTTACAACAGTTGAAAAGGCCACGAAGTCATGTCCATGTCAAAACAAGGAGCAAACTGTGAATCATGACACTCCTACTGGCGGATATATACATGATACAATGGCATTTTTATTGTCACCCCTTGGCATCAACACTGCCTTGACAGTTAAATTTGCAACAAATAAAACCTCTAGTAATATAAGCATGTAAGAAATATCTAGAAGTGAAATTTCCATACAACAGGTTAGTTCTTATTTCAACAAAATCTTTTTATGAAGTTATGCAACTGAGGAAGCATTGAATAGGAGCTTTGAACTAAAAGGGCAGAAGTGAAAATCCATGCCGGCTGAGCAACAAGTCGTGCAATGCTGTTGCCACATGAGGAGCTCTGACAGCATACCGTAGTGTTCAAAAATGCTACCCAGTGGCATTCTTAAAGGATAAACAACAGACTTACTGTTCATTGACGACAAAGATGCAGTTGTCTTGTGAGGATAAGCCCGAGACAGGATGCTTGCAGGTCACCTTGCGCTCATTGTGACTATTGGTAATAAAAAGAGAGAAGAAAAAGCAAAGTGATCAGTATTAGAACATACTGTATACACATATCAATAAAATTAACTTCATTATTAATACTTGGTCTTTTAAAATGGTTCATGGATGTGCTGCTTATTGCTCTGAAACCCCCAAAGTACTCTTTATCTGCAAAACATGAGAATAGCTGAGGTCGAGTTTGCATTGGTCGGGTGGAAACAGTAATACTGAGTGGAGCCAGGACAGATACAATATGGTAATAATATTAGCAAGTTGTGTAAAGGGAGGCCCTCATTCAAACACTGGTCTAAACTCTCAAACTGTGAAAATTGGTTGAACCACACATACACTGACTGGACCATTGTGACACCAAAAATGAGTGCATGGGAAAAACAACAGCTTACTGTGTAATAAGAAGTGAAGGCCACAAACAAAAGCAGAAGGATCCCACAAAATGTACAGCAAAAGGTCAACAGCAAAATACTCTTTTCCCTCTCAAGTAAGAGAGGGGGACAAATTCAGCTTTTACAATGACTTAAACCAATATACTAGAGGAGAAAAAAAGCTGTTTAGATGTAAATTAGAGTGTGTCAAACTCCACTCTAAAGAAATCATGACCAAAATCTACAGGCTCCATCAGGTTACCATGTCATCCCGCACTGTACATCCTGTTGTCCGGTTACAGCCCACAGTCACTTCCACCCTAACATGATTAGAACACCAGGACACAGACCACACAGTCTTCAGAGGAGGAGCCCAAGGACTGAGTCCTTTACAACAACAGCAGCTTTGCAGTAAAGAAGAGCCTGGTGGTGTTGTGTGTTATGGCCTGGGGGTGGAAGGCTCAGAAAACTTTCCAATAAGAATTACAAGCTTCACTGTTACTGGTAAATCCTATCAGATTTTAGTTTCAACAGTGTCATTGAAAAAGTGACTATAATCACTCAATTAATTCAAGAGGAAGATCCAGTTCATCAGCCTCCTATCTCATATCCTACAGTACAATTTAAAAATGCAAAATTGATGACTATCTCATTATACCATGTGCGAGTTAGAGCAATAGGAAGATTAGGGAGCATTAATCAAATGGCCTATATTGACAGCAGGAGGATTAAACAAGACATTGGACAATATGCATAAACGGAAAGAGCAGGAACTACTGCCTTTTACATGCTGGACATTTATTCTACATTTCAGCTCAGTCCGGCTCTATAATAAACACAAGAGCCAAGCTACTGCCCAAAAATAACAGTTTTTAAACATGGGGTATACATGTACTGGAAAGAGCAAATACCAAGTATGAAATAGGGGGTTTAGTTTCAGCCTAGCCTGGGGAACAACAGGGTCTCCACAGCTCTGGTCTGTAATTACTGGATACACTGTTGGCAGCAGAGCACTCTGTGCGGTCGTGGGGCAGACCATCGGCACCATGTTTCTTTGGTATCCCTTCACACATGCCTATACTACTTTGCACATGGGTTGACGACAGATTTAAGAGAAGTCTGGACTGGTATCTACTGTAGAGGGTGAAAGAATTGTGCAGAATTGTGACTGGGAATCAATAATTATTTCAAATAAACAACCAGTTCCAAACTATCCAATTCTTGAGACTCTTTCCACTTTGATAACGCAACTTGATCCCTTTACAAATAGTGACTTAAAGCATGCACTGGAAGCTTGCTTTCATGTGGCACCTTAGCACTGGCACAAATATAAAAGAGCTTTAAACATAAATTTCCATTTTGTCCACTTATTAATTGGGAACGCATGCCCTTTCATTACAGCAAAGCAAAGTGTCTGTTATCTTCAAGGATATTTAAAAAATAATGATCTATTTATAAAAAAAATCTTTCCAGTGTATCTATACTAGTTGGTATATTATTATTGAGGGACTGAAAACGCATCCATAAAGCATAGTCTACCATAGCCGCATATGCTTACACTGCCTACTGCAATAGGCAGTAAGTGATGTACATAATTTCTGGTGTGGAAAGGCATACAACCTAACTATGCAACAGGGTATACAGTATGCACATATTATGTTGCAAATTTCTAATGTTACTAAAATATTGTTAAGTATTTTTATTTTAACACCAATGTAAGTAACAGTTTTCGGCTGCTTTCGGGCTCATTGTTTTGGTTTGCAATCCGTGTGGTGAAGTCCCAATGGGCCTAAATGATAGTACAGTAACAATGAACTCTGATCATACAAGCCAAATGTGTACTGGCCAAAGAAAACAAGTAGCTGGCCAAAAGAGACCCGGACATTTTTTCTCATAAACAGACAACCCGATCCAGGGCTTGCTAATCCAAGGTTAGACCTTGCCCTCTACTAAGTCTATACCAAAAGAGTTTTCCAATGTGATCTCTGTGCTGTTCTGTTTTTCTTTATGTAAAGTAATGTTAGACAAGTACAGTATTTGCTAAAATCAGTGATGGAAAGTAACTATGTACATTTACTCAAGTACTGTACTTAAGTACAATTTTGAGGTATCCGTACTTGAGTATTTTCATTTTTTGTTACTTCATACTTTGACTTCACTATATTTCAGAGGGAAACACATTCATGTGACTGTTTGGTAGTATTTAAACTACCTCATGAGACCATATCCCACATATTTTTAGATTATTTCTAAATGCCAGCACATCACAGGAACAACCAAATCTATGAGCTCAGCTAGAAAATATCTTGGTCCCATTGTTAATGCTCATTAATTTAATCCTACTACATAGGAAGGAATTTGGACACAATGTTGAACCAGGCTCAGAGAGTACTAGTTAATGCTTTGATGTTATCAGGTGAGTACTCATAAAAAACATTTACGCTTCAGTGGAACTCCTAAATACCACATGGACATTATGAATAGGCCTCCTCACAAAAGCTGAGTGGAATAAGCAGAATAGGCAGTTTGTGAGAGGGCATGTGAGGGGCAGCAGGAGAAAAAACAAAACAGGGGCTTTGCATTCCCCGAGAGTCCACATGAAATGCAGCGCAGCAAGATGAAGCAATGTGCTGGCACAAACTGGCAATACCTGGACTACTGTAATATCCCTATCTAACTGAGACAAATATCTTGCAACACACCACAAACATTGTGGAAATCACAGCCTGTAGCTTCAGCTGTGTGCCTGTTAAGCTTTGACTTTCACCTTAGACCTTTTTTACTTATCCCACAAAAAACAGCTGCTCCTTCAGGCAACAAATCAGATTTTTTCACAAATAATTCAATTAACAGACCTCCTGAAACAGCTGTGACTTTGTGCAAAGTGTCAAGGCAACAGTTCAATAGACTATTCGAGAACATTTCAGAGCCATGGAAACAAGTTGCCTTATCAAAGAAAAATAAAACGCTGACTGAAGGAAGTGAAATTTTGTATTTATGGAGAAAATTCAAGAAGCTGCTGAGAAAAAAAAACTGCAGTTATACAAACCAAGCTTCGTTATGACTTTCTGACCAGGGGCCTACATGTTACAACTGGTCCTCTTCAGACAAAATTATTGGCTCCTTAAAGGCCCACTTACCAATAAGAAACAAACTACCCAGTTTCTGTCTTCACTTTCAGTTTCCGTAAAACACACCTTGTTAACCATTCATGGTTCAACGTCAGGCTTCCTAAAAGACATCAGGCTAGCATTCAATATGGCTTTCAGTGTAGACAACATACTTGAAAGGAACCTAAAAGTAGTGGGTAGAAAGTGATGTATAAAAACTATGATATATGTTTATCAACTTCCTTAAAGGATAAAGTAGGTCATTTTTTATATTAACAATATTTTCAACACTGCCCATACAGAGAATAAAACCAACAATGATTTGCCGCTGCTCACTGTTAATGTCTGTCAGTCCCGGATTAGCTTATTCGTTTGTGCCACAGATCTCCACTGATGTTCTAAAACCATTAAAACATGGCAGAGAAACACACAAATGAAAAAGCTAAGCCAGGACTGAGAGACATACAGATACTGGCAATTCATTGTTGGTTTTAGTATCTGTATGGTGACTGTTTAAAATACTGTTAATATAGAAAATGGCCTGCCTTACCCTTAAAAGTGAAGTAGGAATCTAGGTCTACTGCATGACACAGAGCAGAAGAGTAACAACCAAAATGGTATTCACACTCGTCTAACCAATGCCAACTACTTAAACAAGTAGACAGGAATTCTCCTGGTTTGGAGGATGTGAGTATTTTTTGGCAATGTGTGAAAAGGTCAAAAACATTCACTTTAGTCTGTTGTATCCACAATATTAAAGACTACACTATTAGTAAGAAGTAACAATTGCTTTCAGGTTCTCATTCTCCTCGTCCCCAAATTAACAGAGCAGCATCTGAAATAAACTGATAAACTACATTCAAGAAGCACATATCAGAGGGCTGCTTCTTATGTTCATTTTCTCCATAGCTCAGTAAAAATACAAACCGTTGACAAGAATAGTAGGCCTGTATAAGATAATACATGCATGGGTAGAATATGTAGAGGACACCTCTCTGAGGCTTTTACCATTTTGCTGGTTTATGTATCATGACTCAAAGGCTGAAGCCCCACCCTACTCTTCCATTGATGTTATCTGCTCAGTGAGTCCTGGGACTGGAACAGCAGTCAATAACAAAGCATCTGCTTATCTCCATTAGAGCTGACCCGCTCTTTAGTGATATTATTGTGTTATGTTTTTACTATTTATTTGGAAGGCCAGCCTAATTAGATTTACCCTATCCAAGACTGTTGTGTTGAATGTTTCTTTCACTTATCCACTTGTCTTAAAGTATACAAGAATGGTGCAATTATTTGATTGTGTAGACTGGTAAAAATGACTTCTTTAAACATACGGTATGTTAGCTTGTGAACACGATGTCTTGTAGTTCATTCGAGTGTTGGATAAGAGAGTGACAGACAACTGGTTTTGACCACATGCCCTGACAGTATTCACATTTTCTATGATTTTACACACAGATACAAAAATAGTAGCTAGCTTTATAAATGTGTGTGCATGGTCAAAGGCTACACATGAGCATTAAACAAAATAATACTGCTAATCATCCCAATAAAGCACTTACAAGATCATGAGAAACAGGTTTAACTGCTCCCTTTGTGTTTTCAGGAAATCTGCCATGAACCGCATGATCAAAAAACAAAGACAATAAAATATCTGTCACTTTCAAGATCTAGTGGGTGTGATCTGAGCTTCATAGGTTAGTGAAGAGAAGACACCGTTGCACTGTAGGATAAACAGTGGGCAATATGGCTTAACTGACTGCAATTTACTGACAAAAGCTTTTTAAGATAATGAAGAAACACTGTGCAGTTCAGTACTGTCAGGAATTGGAAACATCTGATACAAAGTAATGGAATCCAGCTATGGGGTGGACAACACTGGTGCTTCAGGACAGCTTATAGTATAGTGGTGGCCAAAGAAATAAACTACAAACACTGTATTAAAACTGACAGGACATGCTCTCTTTTATGAGTGAAAACTGATTTGAGACCACCAAAAAAAAAAAAGTATTTTCCCTCTGGGGGTTTGCTTTACAGTTGTGCAAAGTGCTTGGGAAAGCCCTGGAGCTTAGCAAATTTTTGTTTGCAGACTGCCAAAGGTGCTTTTTCAAGGATTATTAAAACAATAATTACTTTAACTAAAGAAGATATCACTAAAAAGGGCCACATAAGTATTGTAGCATTCATAGGCTTCATTGTGAACGCCAAGTAACCTAAAACGTTACACAATAACTGGCAACACAGAGGTGTTTTGACAAAAGCAGGACAAAGTACAGTATAAAAATATGTATCCAGCGCAAAAGGCTGATCGTACATAGTCATGTGAGGACCAAAAGCTGAGTGGGAGTCTTGCGGGAACTGGTTATAACTACACAGTAGGCAGTCACAGACGGTGCATCTATAGCCTATCGCTAGCATCAACCATCATCGTCAGCACAACCAAACACCCCCAACAAAACAATTATCACCGCGCTGCAAACATCAACAGCACTGCAGGTTTTCTACTTACGACGCAAAGCTTCCATCAACGTCCAGGCAGCTAAATAATCGCGGTGAAGTCAAACGGCCAAGAAAACCGTGAAGAAAAACAAGTCACCGTTTTATCCAGGTGTGAACTTCAAATGTAACGACGTGAGAGTTTTCTGTCACTTTGTAGAGACGTGAGTTGTGACGCGCGCCCTCAGTCCGGTGCTGCCGTGCTCACAGGGCAGAACCAGTCGCACCGACTGCAGCGTGCACCCGTAGTAGACACAGTGAAACCCGAGAGGCGATGATGTCACAGTCCGGATGTAAAACAAACAAGGTGGCCACATTCCCTCCCAGCAAAATTACAGACTGAGCAAACGGGGATGTAAACAAACTCACAGACCGAGAGAATGAGCAGCTACAGTGTTGCCAAGGTGTGCTGGTGAAATAATTTAGATTATTTTCCTGTGAAACAGCCGCGAAGGGCTTCTTCTTCTTCACACTGGGTTTCTGCAGAGTTAGATGTAGTAATAATTAATACCTTGTAAATACAGCACTGCCATGTACTGGACAAAGCATGGCCGGAAACCAGGTCGATTTTTTTTAATAGTTGATGAATGACATATCCAATTAAAATAATTGGTTAAAGCTGAAAGGAAATCTGCAACCATTGTGATAAGTCTAGCAAATAAAATGTCTGAGTTTTAGACTGATGGACGGACAACACAAGGGCAAACAGGCAAAATTATTTTAGAGATGTTAAAACCCTTTAGCCCCTTTATTTGAGAAGGTTTTTAAACCTTTAGACCTGTCACATGAAATATAC
>NW_018127887.1:1396353-1404145 GCF_001952655.1 Monopterus albus | reverse complement strand
GCAGGAATGTAAAACTACTGTATATGGAAAAATGTGAGACAACCTGAGACTGCAAATTAGGAGATTTACAACACAACCATGTGGTGGAGCTGAAGCAGCACCATATTCCAGATTTAAGCATATTCCCTTCATCTACTATTGGAACTACAGGTCAATAATACATACAGGTTACTGTAGTTACTGTATGTATTATAAATGAGCTTTATTTCACCTCCGTATGCCGTGTTATTTCTAGCATTTAGGCTACTGCTGTAATTATGAATGTGGGTAGCTGCACTTCCCTCTGCTCATTCTTCAGCAAGTCCCAACAAATGGGCATGTGGAAAAATAAACTTTGCTGCTCTGGGCTTTAAAGGACTCATCACGAAAGCATTCTTTGTCATTCAGATTTTTTTTTAATTAAGTTATTTATTTATTTTTTACAAAAGATTGTGAAAGCAGTTCAAGGAATTGTAAGAAACTGTAATACTCTGTCTCAGGTTGCCATTCTTGTTCAGCCCAATTACTGCAGCTATGCTATCTGGTTGAGGCTTGTTAGCTTCAATAGGACAGAGTGAGAGAAAGAAGTGAATAGCCTGGACAATGACCTCAGCCCCCACCCAGAGGCCATCAGCTCTTCCACTCATCAACCTGCTGGGTGCAGTCAATGGTGCAAGAAGACACCCAGAGACAGTCAATACACTCTTAGTAGCAGCTTTTCCCTCCCTGGTTCATTTCTTCAACACTTCTTAAGACTTTACTGTAGCTCTCAGAGCCACTGTGAAAGAAAGAAAAAAAAAACAAATGCTACATGTATTTCCATGGGTTGAAAACACAGTAAAGCAGCATCACAGAAATTAACATTACAGTACTTGAACTACCAGCACTCCTACATAAATAATGCAACACACTTCCTTATGGGGGGAGGACCAAAACATTCAGTCCTTCAGCTATCCTTGGTCCTTGAGGGAGGGTCTTCAGTACTGGAGCTTGGTGCCAGGGGATATGGCCACCACCTGGGGCACAGAATGGACACCACACCCCAGGAGAAAGCAGAGGGGATAATGAGTTTCAGGAGGATATGTGATATGATATGTAGTGATCCAGTCCATGAAAGATGAATCCATGGCGAATAAAGAGCTTGTGCTCCAACGCCCCCAAAAAAGGTGTCAGGGGGGAAGTCAAAGCAAGCTGCTCAGCCATCTGTGTTCTCTGTTCTCACAAAACACTGTGGTCAGGATAACTGAATCAGTGTTTGCTGTCAGCATCCAAATCAAACAAAAGTCAACTGTTCTAAAGAAAATTCTTTTAACTGTCAAGCCCTTAAGATTTTTATTTTAAAAAAAAAGGACAGGGTAGTTACAGACAAGAGTGCATCCATCCAAGTTTGTTTAATGACTGAGTTTTATCAAAGTATTCTCTTGGACAGAGTTTTCCTAAGTGTTCACTCACCGTAAGTCAGTCCAGATCTCCACTACATGATTAAAAAGTAAATGCCACCATCACTGCCACCAAGTCTCCCTGAATTACCCTAACCATTCATCTTCAGACTGGGTTCAAAATGACAACTGATTAAACTTAAAAACTGATCAAGGTGTTTTGCATTTTACTGCCTTATGGCTCAAAATGTGGGAAGACCAAAAGCACCTAAGACAAGCTGAGCATTTGTTCAGACTGCAACTGTATGCTATTTATTGTAATTTCCTACTTATAAATTAGGAAACACGTGCCAAGCTCAGGTTTACTAGTGGAAGAATCCAGTCCTTACACCAGTTCATTAGACATTCAGAGGGGATGGGAGACCTGAGTACGGCTCCAAGAATCTGGCTGAGGGGGTTATGACCAAGGTCACATGTCTTATCTCAACCTAAAACTTAACTACTCCCCATTTTATGGCTGCAGACCATTAGGCTTTATGACACAAGGATAACATGGTAGGCAAGCTCAGATCTGCTGATGTTATCACAGGCGAGTAGTTTGGCTCCACCACTCCCTTCTGGATGAAAAAGCTGGTCTTGTAAAGTAACAATGCAAGTGTGTGTGAAGAGAGGTACAGAGACTATGAAAAATAGCAACACTTGTGCAACATAAACAAGTCACCTCTCCTATTTTTTGGTTTGTTTTTGTTTTGTTGTTGTTATTTTTCAGCATAAGTAATTCAGCATTGTTTTTACATTCATCCTGATATGTCATCGTTTTATATTTATTCAGCTTAGGCACTCTGCAAAAACACTTATGTGCTGCACATAAGCCTTTCTGTGGTAGAGTAAACCTTGCCAGCTCTTATGTGCAGTATTGGACAAATGGACTGATATGTTAATCTATAGATAAAGTAGAAAAGAAAGACATTAAAAACCTTCTATACATTGTACCGGTCATTAATGAGCAATAGAGTGTGTGGTTTTTTTTTTCAGCTACAGTCTGTACTCGAGGCTTCATCCGGTTCTGAGCTGACAGATGCCAAGGAGAAGCTTTTAGACTCATTAACTGCCCACACAGAGTCAGAGAGAGACAGGAAGGGAGAGGGAATTGCTAAGTGTTCACATGTTTATCCACTCTCAGAGATCCTCTTCTACCTGCCCACTTGCTCTCATCTCTGGCTCTTTCCTCTTCCACTGACACTCCCACGCTCTCTCCTTTGTCACTGAGGTGCAGTATATTAGCTGGTGTTCTGAACAGGTGTAGGTATGGTGGCTGCGAGCCAGAGTACCCTGAGATTGATGGTAAAGAAGGCGGCCAGAATCTGAGTTTTTGCCAGTGCTCTGCAGGGGCCTCTGTTCCATTTGAGTGATAGTGAAAGAAGACTGCATGCAAAAACAGCCCCATTACCAGCTTGTCTTCAGGGAGCTACTGAGGAGATGTGCTGAAATGGCCACCCTCTTAGTGAGTTGGTGTGTGAGTGTATAGGATAGGAGGGGCGTCTCCTGCTCCAGTAATTAGTTGTGTGTGTCAAATAGGCCTGAAAAACAACAATGGGCTCCTGGCTGCCTGAGCCATCACATTTAGGCACACAGACCTAGTCACTCCAGTGACATCAGGGAATTGGAAATACCAACCAAGGACTTTGTGGAGGTCACATCCTCAGTGAATAGTGAAGTTATGCTGATGGATCAAATTTATGTAAATACTGACATTTCTATTTGGACAGTGCAATCTGGAATGATGCACTAGATAGCTTTCAACACATTCAAATGGCTTCTAGGCTAAACATTTAAAAACAAGGGGGGTATGCTCTAGGGAAGATACCAGCCATGACTGATGCTATCAAACATAATTTCCAAAGAACAGGGCAGCAGAGAGAAACCACTTGATCTGTTTTCACCTCTGCAGCTGAGACATGGTTGATGGGAATTGAGAAGTCTCAGCACAAGACAGGTTTTATCATCTGCCTTGACTTCAGAAGTTGGAATTATGCTTCTCTGAAAACATGTCTGCATCTACACAGACCTACACAAAGATGAGTGTTATGGGTAACTGTAGATTGCAGAGAAGCTGATGTGCACACCTCTAAATCTCAACAATGTGTTGTGTGAACCTGTGACAAGCAAACTGTTTGGATGATCCAACTTCATGTCGGGAGGCAGGTTCAAAACAGAAAGGAAGATGCAGCAGCTAGAAGAGTGACTAGCACAGCTAGTAGCAGACAAGGGCAGACAATAAAAACATTTGTTTTGAAAACATATTCCTCCTTAAAGCATATAATATCACTGCTAGTGTTGTTCATCTCTTCATTTGTGTTTGTAAATCCAAGTTAGCTTCTCCAGTAACTTGAAGGATTTGCTCACTGTGTCACCAGGGTGACATTGATTTCTGTTTCACAGGTTTATTTGACATCTTCACTAAACTGTGGTTTGCAAAATGTGACAATACCCCTAGTCAAAACCTACATTTGATACTTAATCCATTCAAATATAAAAAGGAACAATATGATTTTTGTTGTGAAAAGTGACACAATCCTTCACAGTAATGTAAAAATACTAAAGACTGATGAGCAACTGCAATTAGGAGTTTAATCCGTGACTCTTTTACATATGAGTTTTAGGAAGCATTTAATGAAAGAAAGATATGTTTACAATGACACACTGAGGAAGGACTAATTAGAAAAAGATTAATTTTGCAGGGCCTATCAAAAATCAATCAGTCAATGAGGAAGTCAGTTCCCCAGGCTGCCAGGAAGTTTAGGAGAGCTGAATCCTCTCATGAATTACAATAACCCACTAACCATAATTACATGAGTCGGTCAAAATCACTATTAATGACATGCCGAAAATCAACAGGCAGTATAAAGGATTTGTCGCAATCAAGAGCAGATATGCAAGTTGAAGACACAGGCAATGTGCAAGTCCTAGATACTCAAGTCGCAACAATGATGAGGCAAAAGAGTGGGAGGAAAATTAAGCCTGCACATCAGTGAACACAGAGTGTTTTCAAGCACAGTGGCAATGACGACTGGCATCACAGAAGGCCAGCATGAGGACAGAAGGGTCGGACAGACTTGCTTCACTACTCAGGCTGCTTTGTGAGCCTTGGCAGCGCTGACAGTCAAAAATTCCAAAGTTTGCAAGTCAAAACACCACTCGCGATGCACTCTAGCATGAGCACTCCCTCCAGCCCACCCCAACACAACTCAGCCAACTCATGAGCGTTTGCTGACCAGACTTGACTTTTAGCATTAAATTCAGTGCATCAGCAGAGAGTGCAGGAGCTACCGACTCCAGTTATTCAAGAAATATTTATAGAAGCTTTGCATCTGATATCACATAACTGACAGTGTCAACTTTCAGCTTTGTGTTTACAACACTGAGACAAGCAAGCGCAGAGGTAATTATTTGGTTAAGAATAATTTATAGTTCAGCTGTTCAAGGTAAACACTAAAACCTTTGGGTAACCACAGAATGATGAGATAAGTATGTTATACTGTGTCTAATGAAAAATTAAAACATCAGTTAGAATCAGATCAAGTCATATGAATGGTAAGGCCTGGGGCTAGCACAGATTTTTCTGGAATCTAGGTGTTATGGTTTAGTCCCCCTCACCAGGAGGGTGAGGGAGAACTGGGGTTGGACTTAAGATGGCTGACCCAGGTGCTAGTAAATGCATATGAATGACAAGGTAAATGGTAAAGAATTTCTTCTGCATTAGTCACAGCCACTGAAATGCTTTAACAGGTGCAACTATATAACTAGACAGAGGGATAAAAGGAGAGTATTATTAGTTGGGAAACAAAGTCAGAATTAGTATAGAAGAATCTACAGCGATAGCTGTAGATTCTTGAAAGCGGGACAGAGAAAGTTAAAATAAGTTTTTCTCTGTGCTATTGGCTGTAATTGTTGGTTTTTAATATCCACTTTTATACACAATTTGAAAATGTATATAGTGCATATAGGTGTTTAATATGGATATGGGACACAAACTATGACAGCCTTCTGGCCATGCTCATGAGATGGGAACTATCACCTGAAAGACCTGATATTATTGAATTTATTATATTAAAGATTAAAAAATAATTAGCATAATTACTGAAATACATCACTGTTGTAGCCCTAGAATAAAACACTGGTTAGCTTTTGTTAAATCCCGTATGCTCTCCTCTTTGTGAAGACCCACAGAGAAAGAAATGGTGTTAAAAGTAGCAGGAGGTTTTGATCCACTACCCAGCCTTCAGCTGTGCTGAGCATGCTCAGTAGGCCAGCCAGGGGGCCTACTTCTGATAAAACCAATAATGTCATTGAAAGTTTCTTTGCAGTGTGTGTGAATCTGACAAAGAATGTAGGTCAGACAGGAATATGTGCAGTCTCAATATAGGAGCAAAATCCAATCTCATCAACCACAGCTACACACAGCTAATACCACCCCTGGTGATGAGTGTTATTGATCTGTCTATCATCCACAACTTTACTAGGTCTGAACACACTGTAGCAGGAGAAAAAAGCCACAACCACAAATGCAGATGAAGAAAAAAAGACTTACATCCCAGATCGACATAGATAATGGCAGCCTTTAAGTGACAGTAATGAAATGCAGCGCAGGATCTGTTAAGCTCTAGTTCCTTGAGCCTCCAGACAGTGATAGCTGCTAGTGTGAGGAGAGAGATGGGGCAGACACTGGTCCAACTCATTACAGAAAAGATGACCAACAGAAGTGGGTCAGCCATGAGAGCGACAGACTAAGATAGCCTATTTCAGGAGATAGAGAGACAGAGCGTTAGAGAGGCAGAAAGTTGAGTGTGCAACTCCAGAAAGATATTCATGATGGAAATTAGAAAGAGGGAGATTTGTTTTGCAATTAAATTTGTTGATTACAATTTTTAAAATTTCAGACCTTCAGAAAAACAGATTAGCTCTCTGGCAGCAAGAGCAAAAACACTCATTATGTGCTGTGGATTGTCAAATATTATCATCTTCAGGCTGCAGGAAAGCAAACAGAAGGTGACTAAAAAAAACACTGCAAGGAGCACTTATTCAAGTTCATACTTCCGGTTTCAATCGCAAACCCTTAATGAACAGAACAAAATGTTACCTAATGAGTTCTGCAGCCAATTTTTGGTGACCTACCTTTACTGTGCATCTACTCTGTACAAAAGGTACAAAATCTGTATTAGATAAAGCAAGTAAAATGGCACTGCAAAAGATCAGCAAATGATAAAGCTTTATAGAACACAGAAGTTTTGTGCAGGCAGAAAACCAGGTAGAAATAAAAACAAACAAATCCAAGGCCACACAGTCTATAGTGCAAAGATGCATAGATGTGCACAGACAAGCAATGAACTAAAACACACTGACACAACACGTGACTGCTCAACACTCATGAGGAAATGTGTATTTAGTTTCTCAGTGAACAACTCTGAACATGTTACTTATAGCTGTTTAAGGATGTTCAGTTAGTTGCAATAGTGGCATTTAAAATACTGGGTGTCTCAGATATCAAAGTTACTGTTTGTGCCTCATGAGCACTTGACAGTTCAGTTTCTACCTACAATTTTTAGTGCACAGTGCAGATGACTTTGTTGCTAATATTGCTAATAAATAAAGTAAAGACACAGGGCCTTAGTGCATCCCAAACTGTGTTCTTACTGAACTTCCCCACATCCTGATTTGGCTTTCTATTTTAACGCTCTGGTAATCCATATTTGAAACGGGGGCAATCAATTCCATTCTAAAGGAGTGGGCATGTGCACTGGAAGGCAGAGCTGACAAGCTGAGGGCAGTTTTATGTGCTGGGCAGTCAACTGTGCTAGAGACTCCATCCAAGTGGGAGTTTGCTACATCCATTTATCTTCCCTCATGCTGTCACATTTGTTCTTCAGATCAGCAAAGGTCAATTCACATGTTATATCATAAAGCACATTTAAAAAACTCAGAGTTTTGAGGACAACATCTCTGAGACAGGGTTAAGTATTTTCCTGAATTTTATTTGCTCCATGGCAACACCAACCAGACTCATCAGAGGGAGAAGCCACATTTGAATCTGTTTTACAGGGAGTGTCTCCTCTTGGGTCACCCGCTGATGTTTTTGTAGGTGCAGCTGCATTACTCAAATCCTCTGAGAAAAAGAATAACAACTACTTCTGTCAGGGTTCAAATCCTGTTCCTTTGCATCTCAGCACGCCAACCAAAGTACATCTTATATGTGATAATTCATGAAGGATGATATTGTTTCATTTAAATAATAATAATAATCTTTATTTGTACCGCACTTTCCAGCTCAAGAGCACAAAGTGCTACAGCAATAAAAACATAGTAATACAATATCAGTTAAGAACACTCATAAACAGACAGAAGCCAAATAGATATCCAGCGTCTGATATAGGCCA
>NW_018127887.1:1343542-1395816 GCF_001952655.1 Monopterus albus | reverse complement strand
TGGCAGAAGCTGGATTTAACCACTGACATGATCTGCTTATCAAAGTTGAAATTGGCGTCAAAAATTACCCCCAGATTTTTTACCGCATTAGAGAGCGGGGGGGGGCATATGTGCCAAGATCAACTGCACTTCCATCCAACTGGGGGCTGATGACAATAAATTCAGATTTGCCTTCATTTAAGTAAAGGAAATTTTGACTAAGCCAAGTTTTGACATCCTGTAGACAGTTTTGTAATGCACCAAACAAACCTGACTCCGGTTGAACCAGTAGCATATAGATTTGAATATCATCAGCATAAAAATGGAAGGGAACGTTGTGGCTACATATAATGGCGGCAAGCAGTGACAGATACAAGGAAAATAACAAAGGGGCCAGAATGGAACCTTGCGAGACACCTGAAGTCAGGGAAGCTGCGCCGGAAGAATGGTCACCAATCATAACCGAATAGGTTCTATCGGTAAGATAGGACTCAAACCACCTTGGCACCTCCCCTCCCAGGCTGAAAAGGTGCTGGAAAGCTCCATGAAAATGTGTTGTAAATTTCATGGGCTGCAGCTCCTTCCTGGTTACATTCCTGACAAACAGCTGCATGTGTCAGACGTAGAGTTATGAGGGGTCACAAAGGCAATACATCAAAATCCAGACTAGCACATAGATTATAAGAAGGGAGGGAATTGTGTGAAAGGAAGGACAAGAGACAGACAGGAAGTTAATTTTGTGAATGGTTCGACAGCAGACTGAACTGCAAAAACTGTATAAAAACTGCCCACATTTCCTTTTAAGGGAAAGTGAAATTACACAGATTTGCAAAAAAGACAAAAAACTGTTTCTACAGGTGCAGGAGCCACATGCACAGAGAATTTTCCATAAGCTTTCCACAGCTGTGTGAGAAGCTGAGAACACTAAGAGAATAGGAAGAAATGTTCCCCACTGGACACCACACGCCACTGGAAGACCCTGAGGTGAAATACACCCTGTCATCCTCCTACTCTTGGCAAAGGTAAGCTTTTTATTTTCTTACCAAAACAGGCAATTAAAGCCACTTACCTGAATTAATGGTAAAACAAGCATACCAAGTGGGGGCAAGTAGTGAGGAAAGGAAAATGTGTTGTTAGTAAGAGTGTACCAATACTGTCTAACAAGTACTGTGATCTACCCCACTCACACATGAATAAATTCATGACTTAATTTGCACATACTCTGTGAGAGGGTTATAATTTTAATGAAGTTCACTCTTGTTATTACAATGACAAAATGTCACAGAGATGTTCTGTTATGGCCAAAATCCAACACTGCCCTCCAGTGGTAACTATAATGCATTACACTTAATGTCAACAGAACACTAGAGAATATGGCAAACCTTTAGCAAAAACATTAATCAATAGAATTAGCTACAAGAATAAATTACAGAGCTACTGTAATATTATTAAAGAAACTGAATATTAATTCATCCCACTGAAAGTAAAACTGTCAGTATCAGTTTCTAAAACTTGAATAACTTTGTGAGATTAAAATTACACTACTTTAATGCCCTCTGCTGGGTAAAGATAGTACTTGCACTTGGTCAGCAAAATCACTAACAGCATACTGTACAAGCTGACATCTGGTCTTAATATTAATACACTTTCAGCAGCACAGTCCACATCCCTACAGCTGGAAAAGCATGCAAAAAAAATTTGCTTACCAAAGAGCAGCATGGGAATGCATGCAGTCATAAACAATTAGCCCCATGTCACAGGAGGCCTTAATGAGCTCAGTAAAGTGATGCATATTCATCAAAGAAATCACAGAGAAGGGGACTTGTGAGCCCAGCACAAATGGGCATTTATTTTGTGTTAACTACCTTTTCCATCACATGCAAATATAGCCTACTTTCAGCCACAAGAGTGCCCACACTAATCCAGACAATTGCAAAAATCTTCTACAGTTTCATGGTCAGTTTTGTCAGATTAAAAACTACAGTTTGATATATGCAGATATTAGTTATGTGTATGAACTGTGATACAAACATCCTGTTTGATCTTGGAAATTGTCATTTTTCCTGGACTGCAAGCCAAATCCACAAAATATAGGCAGAACCCACCAGGGCTTCTGCATGGAACCTGTGAAAAGTCTTATTTTAATTTTTTACACAATCATACTTTGATGCATTTTCAATTCCCACAGAGGGACAGGGATCATTTAGATCAAAGACACATACATAAAACTCAATCAGACAATGTCAGAAACTAAACCCTGATCAAAGAATAGCCTAAATTTAATTTTTAAAAGATAGCCTCACTTAAATGAGGAAACGTCAAAATAATTCGGATCAAAGTTCCTTTTATCTCTCAACTACACACATAGACGTGGAACTCATTGTGCAAAAAGGCAGAATGGAGGAAAATAAAACAACAGTGTGTTACTGAGACAATCAAACACACATACACATACAGCCAGACGTTGTCAGAAACTGCTTTCACGGGGACCTCCATATACCATGAATTCATACTGCCAATTATTATCCACTCCAGGTGCAGGTAGGATGTGATAACATTGTTTGGCGCAACTGTGATTCAGTGGGTAGAGTGGTCTCCCAAATGGAAGGTTTAAAGTTCGAATCATGGTGCCTGCAGTCCACATTTCAAAGTGTCCTTGAGTGAGACACTGAACCCCAAGTTGCCCCTGATGGTTAGAACCATCAGTGTGAGTTGAGGCTGCAGATGGAAACAAATTCCTTGTGTGTAACATACTGGGCCAAATAAAGAGATTGTCCTTATCCTGTTTTCACCAGCAGCTTCTGTGGGATCCCCAGGCCAATTCTAACATGTGGCCCCACTGTCTGTGCCTGTGTCTTCTTTCAGTCACCTGTTCCCTGGTACCTCCCAGAATTGCTCAATAGAAAGTGAAGCAGCTGTTCAACTCCAAGGTCCAGCAGGGTCATGTGACTACCCACACAGGCATGAAAAGTGATGCAAGCTGTTATTTTTAGTTGCTTCACTGATCTTGTTTCTGATTACTGGTGAGGATCAGCACAAATGTGTTTATTGGTAAATGTTCTCAATGTTATGCAGCAAAACTGGAAGATTAAACTAAATGCCAACATGCAATATATTTTCTTTTTCATAATAAACCAAAATATCAGAACAAAGGACATATCAAATGTATATTTAAACCCATCTTAAATCTGATTTAAGTCCTCTTCTCCATAAGAGTATACTGCAGTTGACCCAGGAAGACCCTTACACGCCCACTTCATCTCCTGCCAGATGCCTTTAGGAACAGCAACATAGGCCTTTTCCATATACAAAGCGCATGTAAACAGCAGTGGCAGAGTTCTATGACTCATGGATAATCATCAGCAAAAAATAAAATTATTATCAGTGTCATCAGTGTGGTTTTATACACAGTAAAGGCAGCAAAGAAAAAGAACAAAAAACTGTCTAAGCACTCTATTAATCATAGCATTAGGCTGTTCTTGAAGATAATGAGCTGGAGAACTGACAAATTATGCAGGCAATAACATAAGCTTGCTCCCAAAAGACATTGATTGATTTCCCCCGCTGCATCAACATGCCTAATTGTAAAACAAGTAAGATCTAAGTGAGAGATAAAGAGCAGAGGTTGTAGACAAGCTCTTTAGACATAAGAAAACCATTTTAAAAACAAGTACCAAACCTACCTCACAAGGTAGTTTGAACAACCTTGTTCTTCATGAAACACAACAGAATGCTGTCGTCAACTATGTCAAAATAAAAAGAAATGTTGTTGTTAAACCTTGTTAAGTCACATTAGAGGAACAGAGGAAAATCTCTGTGAAAAAAAACTGGCTTTTGCAAAGGCTACATAACACAAAAGTATCCTTTGAGACATTCACTGTGCTGGTGCAAAACCAAACTAGGAAAGGAAAATGAGCCACATTAACAAGAGCAGTCAGACTGTCAACAAAGCACTGATACTAGTTGCACTACTAAAATGTTTGATGCCAACATTTGATGATCACTTAGCAAGAACAACAGAACAATGCTTATACCGACAAGTATACAGATAAGTCGAAGTATATTTGGCCTATACTTGTAGTTATATTTAAGTATACTTGGCCTATATTTGTACTTAATCTTTTGATGGAGATAAGTATAAATATTCTTGCCTTATACATCAAGTTTAAGTTTACCTGTCTTGTAGTTTGGGGTGGAATGGCTTATTAATTTAAATAGTACATAGGTGTAACTGAACCTCATCTTTCATGTATTCTTGCAGTATATAAACTTAAGTAACTTAAATAGTAGTTTACAGACAGTACACTTACAAGAGTACTTTAATAAACTAAAAAGTGGGATAGAAGTATATAACTTGCAAACTAAAAGTATATATTTAAGTTCACTTTTAGTATAGTTCCAGTACAAAATAAAACTTCAATGTAAACAAGTTTACCACATGAAGTATACTTAAAAGTATACTTTTATAAACTAAAAAGTGGCCCAATTTAGTACTTATAAGTACACTACTACTATAAAATACAAAGTGTACTTGGGAAATATACCTGAACCTAAGTTTACTTAATAAAATGAACTTCAAATATACTTTTTTTTAGTAAGGACTGCCCTGGCTAGGCTTCTAAAACAAATGATTTCACACTGCCATCTTGACTGTAGGCAGGGTAAAATCAGTTTAGGTTTGCAGTGAGCCAGCTTCAATTGTACTTTAGTTCTTGGCAAAGAGCAAACTTCTTGTGTACACATTAACTCTGTCACACTGAATGACTAAAGAACCTCCTGCCTCCATAAATAAACAATGAAAGGCAAATCTAACAGCTCAGAAGATCCCACAGTTGTCATGATTCGGTTCCGCTGCTTCCCGTCCGGCTTTTATTTTGACGTTACTTCCTGTTTTTGTTTCACCTTAGTTTCGGTCTTTTTACGTTCTTCATCACTCACATTAGTTTCACCTGCTTCGTTATTGTTTGCACCTGTTTACACCTCTATTTAGGCAGCGTCCTCTCACAAGGATGCTGCCAGATTGTTCTAGACCCCCAGCTCTGACTTTCCAGCATTCTCTTCGGTATTGGTATTTTTGTGTTTCTGACCCGGACTGCTTCCTTTGATTATTCTGTTCTGCCTTGCCCTCTTATTTTGGACTGCTTCAGTGTATCGGCTTAACGGACTTATCTTTGGACAACGCGTTTTGGATTCCCCTGGATGTATGTGTTTGCTGGCTCTGATCTCGGACTGTTATACCGACCGTGAGTTTTGTGTTTCCACCGTGTCTTGTATGGTTTTTTGTTTACGTTAGTTCTCTTATTAAAGAGACGGGTTTTGTTCATTACTTCCTCATCTGGCCATTTAATGAGTTCACCTAACACTTTTTGGCCACATCACGCGCCGTTTCTGACAACAGTCCACTCATGGATTGCTCTAAATCGCTATACAAACCTTCCTGCAGACCTAACAGAGATTTAGATTCTTTTTACACAGAGTTACAAGCCTGCAGCATCAAGAACCAGAGCCTGCATTTATCAAGGTTTTCACTGAGCTCTCCTAGAAATCCTGTACCTCAAGTTGGACAAAAACTAAAAATACTCCCAGGCATGAGAGTTATTTATGAAGCTTCCAACACAGAAGATGTTTTCCTTTCAGAGTAACTGACATCAGTGTTATAAAACTGAGCCAAATGAAATTAATGATGAAATCTTACATTTTATTTTGAGAAGTTTCTGCTGTGGATTCAAAGATTGGCTGTTGCAGGAAGAAATATTAGGAAAATACCATTAGTTGTGGATATATGGCAACCACAAGTAGTTAAGTAGTACCTATGACAAGCACAAGTATTTCCTGACTTTTTTTTTTTTTACCAAAACTGAAAATTTTCATAAAAGCATTTATAAAAGGTTCCGAAGCCTCTAACCAACTTACCCAAGTGTTCAGACATATAGACTACAAATGTATATAGGCTATAGGTTGTGTCCAAGATCAGACCTGCCCTGATCCATTCAGGTTTTATAATTATAAATGATGTCACCTGTCTGAGCAGGTTCAGGTAGCCAATCACTGGCAACCTGCATGCCTCTGCTCCTCCATAAAAACGCTGCACTCACATGTGCTTCTCATCTGCACCCATTCACAAGCAGGTGAGTACAAACTGATTCACACTGACTAGTACTTTCATTAGAACTGCAACTGATTACTGTCGTCAATGATTAGTGTATCAATAATATCTTTGACTAATTCATCAGCCAATTTATATAAAATATTAGAACAGGAAAAACGTCCAAGATGATGCCTTCATGTCTCGTTTGTCCAAAACTCAGACATTTGTTTGTTGTGAAAGAAAACAGAGAAACTGAAAATCTAACACATGAAGGAACTGACCACAGCTAATTTTTATGTCAATCAATTGATCAGCTTGTTTATTATTGATCAAACTTAAATCTTGTTTTCAGATGTAATTTCCTAAAGCCTAAATTTTCATTTAAATATTTCATAGGACAACATCTATAATATTAACACATATGCAACATATAAGTGCATATTTATTCTATACATTGAGTGTGTCACACTTTGTGTATGTAGGATCCGGACAGAAGAGAACTGGGGAGGAACCCGGAACACATCTGACTAGGTGGGAACCAGGTGAATTACAGAGGAACATACACAAACCTGTTAAACAGGTCAGTCGAGAAACTGACTCATCCCTGCAGGAGACTGACAAGGACACGAGTTACGATAATCTTTGCTTAATCTCTGTTTTTGAGGGCTTTTGTATCTAGTGGAGTTTGATACTTGTTTTTATCATTTTGCCTTATGACCTTATTACTGTATATTTTATTGATTTATAATTTTGAGTGTTTGTGAAGAATCTTGGTCAACTGGATGCTGTTTTAAAGGTGCTATAGAAATACATTTTGATTAAAGTGAAAAATAAGAATGAGCAACAAATAGCCTTTCATAAATCAGTTGAATAGTTTTGCTGTTCCAGGTTTTCAATGGGTAGGTTTAAAACAAACCAAATAAACATATCATGATGATTAAAGCTGTGTTTATATAAAGATTCTTTGAGTTCCTGACTTTGTCAATGCTTTGACTCTGTTGTAAGTGGAGGTAAGTGCTCAGGCAGATCCCCTGTCCCCCAGTGGGGGGGACACTGGCCAAACGACAAACCTCTTGGTCCACAGGAAACATTGGCCATTGTAATGCACAGTTGTGCTGATCATTACAGTGTGCCTAATGTGATGTGACACAGTCTATCTTTTAATGGAGCAAACAGTATTGGCAACCTCATACTGTGATGCATCTCTCTTCCAGTGTGACATTTATAACAGTTATACTGCCCACCCCTACATATGTACACCGTATCACCCACACACTCAACAGGGTGCATCATCAGCGAAGTGGCAGGTATTAATTAAGCTGCCACACAATGTCTTGAAATGGTTTCTGCTGAATCCCACTACCTTACACGAGAAGAACAGAGGTAGAAACATAGCAATCATAACATCACAGTCAAAACTGTGAGTGTGTCTATCTGTACCACCAGCAGAGGTCTTATAGTGAAAAACACTGGGCTCCATCTCATCTAGAATGAAGGAGGAATTCCTGCACACACAGGGGTGGAAGGCTGCATTTATCCTTGAGCACAGTGTTGATATTTAAACCAGACCCTTGACTTCCAGTGACATTCATCCCTACTATTGCACAAACATACTGCAGAGGCCTGACAGCTGATTAGACTAATGGATCACTGTGAGGTATAACCAATAGTACTACAATTATGAAGCCCCTGTCAACTCACTCCACTCTGGCCTCATCTCTCACACTCATACAACCTCTAACTGAAACTGAAACTAGGCTGCACAGAGCTGATATGTCACATGAAAGGAGGGGACAGATTGATTTCACTGCACATATAGACAGGTGACAAATTAAAGGAAAAAACTGAATAAATGAGCTGTCTCTTCCAGGATGACAGTGCCCCCATCCATAGAGGTACTGAATGTGAATGATATGCTATGGCCTTCATAGTCACCAGATCTCAACCCAGATGATGTTCATCCCTCAAGCACAGTTCAGAAACCGGCGGCACATGGTGGCCCAACACCTTACTAAGATGTTTTACGTTTTTGTTTTTTTGTCAATCACCTGTAGTACTTAAAGGTAATCTATGGAGTTTTTAATCACTAGTGGCAAGATGAAATGATGTTTTGATAAGTAAGTCCTCATACTGTTTGGATTTGTTGTTCTGGCTCCACACACACAAGGACGCATATGCATGTATACAAGCACAGGATAAAAAGTCACACATTTCTATGAAGAGTGCACTAACAATGTCAGCAATGCAGGTCACAAGATGTTTAAAACAAAGGGTCTGCAGATGTTTTACAAGGTAGGAAATGCATTCACCATGTTTGTTGGGCCTTAAAGACACCTACTGTGTGTGTTGGTGAAATATATTTAATATAAAAAAGTGAACTGCTTTTCACTTCTGCCTATGCAAAACTAAATATTTTCCAGTGTACCACTGAAAAAAGCTGACTGCAAAAAAAGCATGTGAAGTAAAAGTTTAGAGTAAGGTTACTACACAGTGATCTGTGAATCGCCTGACCTCAAACAGACAGCTAGAACTCTGGGAAGCGGGACACAAGCAGGGCCTCCAAGGCACCAATTTAGATCAAGGGATGCACATTTAACAGTTTTTCCCCCGGGTTTTGTGTTTACTGGACAAACTACAACTGTCCATTTGCAATGGGCGATAAGAATGTTTTCTTCAACTCTGAGAACACTATGGCACATTTCACTCATGGTAACTCCAGTGATGCCATCAAGCTTGTGAGAAACACAAATATCCATATCAATCACAGCAGGTATACATTATTCAATGAGAGACTTGACACAGAGTTCAAATATTTGTTTAGGCAGGGGCTGCCAGATCTGAGGACAGAGCGTGGGAGAGGGCTCTGACATTAGAAGGGTCTCTACTCCAAACTGTATTGTTCAATCAATGTCACTATCTACAACTACACATCCCTCTCTTTAGCCAGAAAGACAGCCAAATCTCCAGCAAGTAAATTGCTATATATGCTATACAGATTTTATGTCAGCATGAAAGTTTATTTACAAATACAGCTTGAATATCTCTACTGTCTGTCTAATCGGATGGGTATAATAGTACTAAATACTCCTCCAAGATGATCTGGACTATTTATGTCTGTCAAGGGCCCTATTTAGCAGCAGAATTTACAGTGTACTTAAGGCATGATGGGCCTTACACTTAAATGTATGCACACAGACATAGAGTACAAGTAACCCAATATCAGCTGTAAAAAGTCATTTGAAATTGGTGTTTGTTGGGAATAACATGGAAGTCCTTCACACAGTTATGATATTATGTAAGAACTTTTTAATGGATGAATGGCTTCTACAGGTTTCAGCACTGGGTATGGACCAAAGAGAAAATAAACCAGTGCATCTAATCTGATTAAACCATTAGAGATAAGGTGAGGGTTTTTATATTTACAGTACATACTGGAAGCCAGCCAAGTCATTGCCAATTATTAACACTCACAATTTGGTTCTCATGAGAAAAACAACAGTATGGAACTAAAAGCAATTGCACTGAGATATGAAAGGATTAAAAACTTAGAACAGAGTCAAAGAGAAACAGCGTCTTGCTGATATTCCATATGTCTGGTCTGAACGACATGTGCTTAGGAGAGACAAGCGTGGGACAGGTCTGCAGGGGAATAGTGCAGCTGACATTGTTGCCATAAGAGCAAAGAGATGATGTAAGCCAAAGCCACCGGACCAGAAGAGTACAATAATAATATCCACTACTGCTACTAAATTGAAATATCGGCAGCAACCAATACATAATAGTACTACAGCCTTTATTCAGTCCTCTGGAAGAGTGTGAAAAGAAAATCTGTTGCAATATTTTTGTGAACCATTTTCATCAAGGTGTAATCACTATGAAAACAGAGGTGTGGTTTTTCATTCTGCTTAGCAGCTAAAGAAAAAAACATACTACTGACTGCTTGCTAGGATGCGGATAAAAACATTTGTAGCAGTTTGTTTCCGGAAACAATATATTTGTCGAAAGCTCTCTGCAGACATGGTGCTCCAAAAGCTCCCAGCTGTGGAGTATTTTAGCAGAATGACAGCTTCCAAAAGCTGTCTAATCATCACAGACCATCTGGAAACCAACTGGGCCACGCACTGTCCACTGGACTGAGGTAAACAGACAAAAGAAACAGAGAGAGGAAGAAAACGATAGGAGGGGAAGGTGTGTGTCTGCAGCTGTACCATTTTAAGTAGAGACCCTTCACCGAGCTCACAGAACAGACATCATGGGCCAATAGTAAAGGGCTTTACAGTATGAGCAAATAAAAGCTGCTTTCCCCCTTCACATGCATCAATTAGCTTTGTTTCTACAGCATGCGCATTTCAATCACACTGTGTTGATTTCTCTAATGTAGGACACTTTCTGTACACTGGTTGCAAGTTTAAACTTCAAGCAATGTTCCTCAACTAAACAGGTTAGATGGGTATTTCAACGTTTGACATTAAACAAGAGCAGAGAACTGGCAGCATACTGGAGACACACAATAGGTTTGGGATCAAATGCTGCTAAAACATTGTCATTTGAGCCTCTCTGACTTTATATCCCTCTCTGCTTTCCAGCTACTATATACAGATAAAAAATAAATAAAGGTAAGTGGGCTGTATATAAGAGAATGCAGAGGGACATTTAAACCGATCCCTCAAAAAACATGCACATACATATCAAGTTCTCATATATAGACATAGTAATGTGTGGAAAAATAGCAGACCAATAGCATGACCCCCTCAAAGGAAACTGGCCCACGACTCAACCTGATATCAGCTAAGGATGCTCAGTGAAAGAAAACACACAACTAAGAGGCTTTAGGACCAAAACATTATTGTAGGCTTTGTGTTCCCTTAGTAAATCCAAGAATCTATCCATCCATCTATCCATTTTCTTCCACTTATCCAAGGTTGAGTCACAAGGGCAGCAAGTCCATCAGGGCTGCCCAGACATCCTTCTCGCCAGTGACACTTTCCAAGTCATCCTGGGGGACCCTGAGGTGTTCCCAGTCTAGATGAAATCTATAATCTCTCCAGCGTATTCCAGGGCCTCCTACCAGTTGGACATACCCAGAAGACCTCCAATGGGAGGCACTCAGGAGGAATCCTCAGATACCCGAACCTCCTCAGCCGGCTCCTTTAAATACGAAGGTGCAGCAACTCTACAGCAATTTCTCCTCAGATGTCCATACTGCACATCCTGCCGCAAATACAAGCGGCTGAAATTACTTTCCTCTCTAGGGTGGCTGGACGCAGTCTTAGAGTTAGGGTGCATAAGGTAAATTTAACAAATATGCCCAAATTTAGTCAATATACCACTGGGAATTACACACTGTACTTGTTCTTAATTCTGGACATTAAGAATGCACTCCGGCAGTCTAAAAATACCAACATAAGTCTGGCAGATTACACTTGGAAAGCCATCACCTTCTTACTTATGGGAACTGGGACCACTACAGATAAAGAGCATTCATGCCTTTAATTTCCAGCCCTGAGAAAAAAAATCCTTCTCACAGAATAAAAATAGAAACATTATACTATTAGTACACACAGATTGCAACATCAGATGCATTACAAAACAAAAAAAATGCAAGATAATGGTGAACAAATGTAGGTACAAACTTGATTTGATGTGGGTTTGACTGAAAAACTGCCTTAATCACCACCTGGGACGGCTGTGGCTCAGGAGGTAGAGTGGGTTGTTTCCTAACTGGAGGATTAGCGGTTTGATTCCCGGCTAATCCAGTCAACATGTTGAGGTGTCCTTGAGCAAGACACTGAACCCCCAGTTGCTCCCGGTGATGTCACCAGTGTGTGAGTGCTTGGGAGTGTGAATGGGTGAATGGCCGATAGTGTGAAAGCGCTTTGAGTGTGCTGTAAAAAGCATAGAAAGGCGCTATACAGGTATAAGACCATTTATCAATCCTTTTTCATGTAATTAGTGTATAGTTATAATGGATTAGGTAGTGGCTCCGTCTGACTGGGAATCAAAACAGTTACAGTCCACTGGCTTTAGTTTCATATTTTATGTCTGCATGTGAATTAAATCAACAGCGTAGTAGTTTGCAGATTTACACCTCCTTATGATTTCACTCTGTTAGTTTGGAGCAAGTACTGGGCAGTTGACAACATAATGTAGTTCCCCAAAATAAAAAAAACGAACTGACATCGGGCCACCTGCACACAGTCAAGAAACTCACAAAGAAATTTCTCAATCTCAGGAGAGCAGTAAGCCATACCTGATTCAATTAACATCTGACCTTTACTCATTCAACACACATAGCATAAACACATAAAATAATCAGTGGATGATGGGCCGTGCCTGTAGACCACACTATTACACTAACCAGCTGCACCCCGTCCTCACCAACACATCCCAACAGAGTACAGTCAGCACAATCTGCTCCTTGATGCTCACACTGTGCAACCCGATGGTAACAGCCAAGCCACACAGCTAGCATGTGAATGGGCCAGATCCTTTTGCAGGCTCAAAAGAAAATGGAATCAATCAGCAATCTAGACTAAGTCCAAAAACAAGAGGAAGGTCTTGTTTTTTCCCCTTTTTTCTTTTTTGTATAAAATGTTTGCACCTTGTTATTCCATTTTATAATGCAGAATTATAACCGTAAATTTGCGATACCTAATAATGAATTGATGATAAAATAATGATAACCTACTGTAAAACATAAAACACAGACTTATCCAGTTGTCATCAAGCTAATGGTTTGCAGTGTTTTCAGAGGCTTTTACTGGCAGCCTCACATAAAGCCGCAAAATGTCCCAAGTACTGTTCAAGACAGTGATCACATAAACCTGTCTACTCTATGTCAAAACAGTGAGTCACAATCAACACAGTTTTGCACAGCCAAAGTAATTAAAGCTTAAGTACTTAATTGTTCTTGTGCCTTGAACGGACCAAACTTGATTATCAGTACACACCGTCAGCTGTATGTCACCTACAGTTTGACCATGATTCCACCATGATTCTAAATTCTCCGACTATGCAAAACAACAAAAATAAACCTCTTTAGTTGACTTGTTTTTGCGTATACACATAGCTGGCTTCATCATATTTTGCCTACTTATGTGCATGTCACCCACAAAATCTGCATCAACCTTTGTTAAAATTAAACCTGTGATCTACCCAATAAGCAGTGAGTACTGTATGTAGTATATGTCATATACCTACTTGTATTTTCTGTTGGCCAACGACAAAAGGAACTACACATGACATTTTTTTATACTGACAACATGAAACAAATTTACATTTCAAATTTGGAGCTCACAGTGCAACTAAGTTAGCTCCATTGATGCAGCGTTCAAAAACTGTATCACAGACATTGTGTGGTACTAATGAGCTACAGAGGGGAAAGAAGAAATAAGAAATAATGGAGAGAGAGGACAGAGAGACGATATGATGAGGGAAAGGTAGCACACACTGCAGTGCGTATTTTGAGGGTGGATACTTGCTAAAAGATATTCTACACAAATGAATGTAGTTTGTAGTTTACTGCAGCTGTTACTTGTAATTACAGATGACTGAAACAGTCACATGTGGCTCATCTACTTCTTTGCAGACAAATAAAACCACAGGTCTTCTTTGCTGAGCAGCACATCAGCTAATACATGCTAACTGTAATCTGTCCTCGTTTGCCAGATAATCAATATGCTTCCTGTTGATATTAAGATGACAGAGGCAGATTTTAAATGTATGTACCCACACAATATTACATTAGATCCAAATATCAGCCTCAGCTGAGCTAATGCATAATTAGTAAATGATATTAGGTAATATATTTATCATCCATGATAAAAGAGAATGGCATGACCTGTACATTTGTCTTAATCTTTAGTTAAACCTTTCACCTTAAATTTTGTACTGTATCTTACATACAGTACAGTGATCTCTACTGACAGCTAACTCATTTGTAGAAGACGGCTTTTAAGAATGCAACAACTGAATAAACATGGCTTTTTCAGTACAGTTTTAAACTTGTCTTTAAACTTTCCTAAAGTGCAGCAAAGGCATGGAACCAATTTCCACATGCAAAAATGCAGTGTCCCAATTTGTAGGGAACAACATGAATAGTTTGTAATTGGTTTTACAGAGAACATTAACATATAAGTGGACTGTGCAAGAATCACATGAACTAATGAATGCGGTTCCCAAGTCTGCCTTGCACTGAGAAGTTGAGATTAAATACTAAAATATAAAATGACCGCCTTTTAGTAGGACTGCCTGGCAACCTGCTACATGGAGCTGCTCAAATCCATGAGGAAGTCGAACAGGAAGAGGGCATTCAGTGATGTTAAGAAGACAATTTTATAATTTTATAGCCTGTGTATTGCAATGCCTTCAGTCATAGAGAAGCATTCTTGTATTTTTGCAGAAAAAAAGTCATCTGCAAAATATCTGTACCTGCTGTGTGAGAATGTGTTTCATTAGGACATACAAAATAAATTTAACTCACATCAGTGAATTAAAAAATTCTGGGGACAGATGATGAGTCTGTGCTGCCTGAACGACAGCGCATGCGATCTGTTTTGATACGTCGCAAACATCAAGGAGAGAGAGAGGAAAGTGTAAAATATACTGTAGTTCAAAGACTGTGTAACATAATCAACTACTGATGTAATTCATGCAGATCCTGGTCTTCAAACAGACAAGCACAAACTGAACAAATGAAGATACGTCACATTTTCTCGTGCAACATGGTGGGGATATGAAGTTCAAACAAAATCAACGGAAGGAGACTTTTAATAAAAAATATTTTAAAATTTCAGTAATACCCCACATTGGCATGTACCTCAAAAAAGCATCTAATGACAAGTGTCCTTCTAAACAGTACACAGACCATATAAACCCAAGATAACTACCAGGATAAAAACACTGTGGCTCAACTCTCCAAGTACAGTAGCTCCAGCTTTGAGCAAGATAAGTCTTAATAAATAAAAACAGCTTGCAAGAAGGAAGCATCTACATTTTGGCCATGTCTGTCTAGTATTTGCACAGTGTTCCTGTATAATCATTAACTTCTGTGTTAGACTTCTACAGTACATAAAAAGGGAGTAAAGGTTCCAGATTTATGACCATGCAGTATATAGCATGTTTTCAGAAGGAGCAGGCATTTTATTGAGCTTTTCATTCATTTGAGGTGAATACACTGTAAATAAATTAATTCATGTTTATAATTAGGCATCATGGTGAGCTTATATGGCATGTTTATATATTTTTTCATATAGTATCACCAGTTTTTTCAATGTGCTTTATGTTCTAAGATTATGATGGGTGTGTTTTGTGGAAGAAGGGCGTTAAACTCACTTGATAAAGCACCGTGCTCCTTCAAAAGTGTATCCTTCTTCCCATCCAGTGGGTAGGTCTGTGGAAGAATGGACAAAATGAACGTGGTAGAACAAACAGGTGTTGTGTGTATCAAATTAACTTGGCTGTCAGTTCACACACTGAGACGCAGAGGTTCAACAATTACTCAATTAAACAATCAGTCAATTCAAAGAACAATAATTAGCAACCATTTGGAAAATTTAATTATTGTTTTAGTTATTTTTCAAGCAAAAGTGCCGATATGTGATGGTTCCAGCTTCTCAAATATGAGGATTTTCTTTTATTTAATTTAACAGTTATTGAAATACTCTAAGAGTGGCACATTAGGGCAGTGGTTAGCACTGTCGCCTCACAGCAAGGCAATTCGGTGTTGGAAGCTGCAGTCCAACTGAGGCCTTTCTGTGTGGAGTTTGCATGTTCTCCCTGTGCCTGTGTGGGTTCTCTCTGGGTACTCCGGCTTCCCCCCCAACAATCCAAAGACATGCAGGTTAGGTTAACTGTCGACTCTAAATTGGACCTAGGTGTACATGTGAGTGGTTGTCTGTGTCAAGCCTCGTGACAGACTGGCAGCCTACTCAGGGTGTACCCCGCCTCTCGCCCAGTGTCAGCTGGGACTGGCCCCAACCCCCCCTCCTACCCTCTACAGAATAACCCAATAATGGATAAATGGTTGGATGACATATCTCTAGACTTTGGACTGTTGGTTGAACAAATTAACCCATTCTTAGATTCCACTTTTAGGGTTGTAACTAAGGATTACTTTGATTATTGATTAATCTCTTCACTACTGTCAATTAATTGTTTAGTCAATAAAATGTCAGAGAATAATAAAATAAAGCCCATTCATCACACATAACTAAAGCTCAGTGTGAACATTAATTTTTGGCTTTGTCTGACCAGCAGTCCAACCCCCCCAAAAATTCTATTTACTATTACATAATTCAAATATATGAAAATAATCCTCACAGATAAGAGATTGGAAGAAAGGAATATAGGCTATTCCATTTTGACTGAAAAATTACTTCCTTCTTTACTTATTATTAAAACAGTTGCAGCTTATTTTTGTCAGTTATTTTAATTATTTACAGTAATGCTGCAACTCCATTCACTGAGTTCTGCAAAATAACAATTTTTCTTTTATATAGTAAAAATAAAACGAAACAATCAGCAGACTATAGCAGTGAAAACAATGGTGTGATAGTTGCAGTGGTACTGAGATGCTGCAGCTACTCAACAGCATGCCATTAGTGGGAAAGCTCTGCAGAGACTTGAGCTTATTTGAGAAGCCTGCTACAGAAGGCTATATAGTATCACGGTAACGTCACCGGCATCCACGTTGCAATAAGGACATTTTGTCATGTCGCACACTGCTGTAAAGACTATTTGGTAACATGTTGTAGAGTTGGGCTAGACGAGGCTAAATGTGTAGATTTACAGCTATCCTTTCTTTGCTCCCGAGTCTAATGCAGCTGTTGCTATTGCAGTTACCTGTCAAACTGGCTTTGGCTCTGTGGTCAACTAAACATAAAATATAGGCCATATGACACAGGTTAAGTGATATCGGTTCGAAGCTGGTCAAGTTGCATTAATTTACACGCTGCTGGTTGTCAGTAAAAGTCGTCGTTCCACAAGTTCACAAGCAGCCAGCGTTCGCTTCTCTGACCAAACAACCTGAAGAAGAGGCTCGCGAGGAGAGTGGCATGCGCCGGGCAGAGATGGGCACGAGGGGGCTCACTTTTCACAGCACGAGCGCCAAAAGCCGCTCGTGCGTTAAAAACACAGCATGGATGTTACAGCCTCTCTCCAAGTGTGGGAAGTATGGGTCTAAGGATATGGGTAACATAAACAGATGACGGCAGACATGACAGACGCTAGAGACAACAAAGAAACTTGACAGTCGTGAAAAGTGACACCTTACCTGGAGTTTTCCTGTGTCCGGTTATTACCGCCTCGCCACTTAGTGGATGCAGCCAGGTTGTACTCTTGGCTTCTTCGCTGTTGGGAGAGAAATGCACTCATTATTACACGGCGACTTTGTTCGCATCAGAAACGGGCAGAGATGACTTGAGACGTTGTCTCTGAAGGGATATTTACTTAACAAAGAAGACGCGTCCATCCCGAGTAACCCCGTAACTCCAGGAAGAAGGGAGACCAGAAATCCACTCGTGTTGTAGATCCGCCGCCATGTCTGGCAGTACTGTATGACAGCCGCGCGGCTCCGCTCTCACAGGCAGCGCGTACACGGAAACCTTGGCAACGGCGAGTGGCTGAGGGGAGGGCAGGAACCCCGGGGCTAGGGCTCACAGTTACAGTCAAATCATTTGTCTAGCAGATTATATTATTTACTGACATATAACATTTGTTATTTTTGTTTGAGGGAGACTGCTATGCCACTTCCCAAATAAGTTTGTTATTGTTTGTATGTTTGCTTGTTTTGATTGGCTGCCTGTAACTATTCTTTTGTATGGTTGTGGATAAACATTGTTTGCAATTGGGATGTCCAGGGCAAAATATGCTGGGCCTCTACAGGAATGGATGGATTACTGATGGAGTACCAGTCACAGGCCCAGGGGCCGTATAGACCAGAGAACTGCCAAGAGAATGTTAACCTTTCTGTTGAAAGGTCGATGAAATAACTACAAAAAGCCTGAAAACAAGAAATAATACATGCAAAACAACTAAAAAGATATTCAAAACAACTAAAAAGATACACAAAGTGAGTAAAATCGGACAGAAAAGACCCCCAAAACAGCAAAATGACAGCAAAATTCGCCAAGGCACTAAAAGAGAAAACAACTACAAATAGATGCAAAACAGTTTAATAAAAGAACAGAAAACAAGTACAATAGCTACAAACTAACTAAAAAGAGATGGAAGACAAGTAGAAATGAATGAAAAATGGTTAAAAACAGATTCAAAACAACAACAAAAACACACAAACTGACTACACGTCATGTGGTTGCTCAGCCTGTGAGTCTTGCTCCAGAAGTGTAGCATTTGTCTGTGCCTATAAGCCTTTTTCATGATAGACATTTTTAAAGTTGTAATGATTTGTCAATTAATAAATAAGTCAGTCAACAGAAAGTCTCCGGGCACTTTCATCTCTACCTTTACTGTAGGTTCTTGGTCTCTGCCTTTTATCATTGTGTTGTGAAACTGCAGCCTTTCACACCACACAAAGGCAAGTCATCCAACACCGCTTTACCTGGCCTGTTTGTTGGTGTTGTGTTGCATTGTGTTCTGGACACATGACAGGGCACTGTTGGTGGCGGAAGGGAAGTGGACCTATTTGCCAACTGCTATATCATCCACTATGGATAATAACTCTAAATGAAGGGGAAGCAGTGACGCCGCACCTCATCACTTGTCAAACACTGACCTCTTTGTATTCGTATTACTTGGGGCAGAATAACAGGGCTTTCTTGAACTGTGGCATACAAAAGAAGCATTTATTTTAACCAGGAAATTAGGCAATGACCTGTGAAGTGAAACAACATAATATTTAGCAAAGCTTAGTGGTGAGCGTTCATTAGCATCATATTTATTTGAGATAGAGTGCAGAGGCAACCCATTCCCTAACTTTCTAATTTTGAAAATTCTGACTTTTTTTCAAACAGCTAAATTATCTTTTTAAGAAAACCAGTGCCATACTCTGCCCAAGCCTCAGCCTTTCCATTACTATTCAGTCTCTTTCAGAATATCCATGAATGAGAACCAATAGCATGGAAATGATAGGTTTAGAGCCTGATACCGGTATGTGCCCTGGGACCTGAAAGTGAGGCAGTGCTTGAAAGCCATGTTCCCGGCTTCTCAGTTTACTAAGAGGCAACTCGGTGGGCCTATTTCTTTCCAGAGTGTGTGAAATATCCAAGCACAGTTTCCTAATCCTAGCTAAAATTATAGGATAACAAGATCTATGACACACCCAGTTTTGGATTAATGAGCATACTAGTCAATCATTTTAATTCAGGTTTCTTTAAATGGACTTTTTTCATAGGATTGCGAGGAACAGATTGAAAACTTTACAGCTGCTCTAGTGAATATGCAAGTTTGCATGAATTTCTATTTTCAATGTCTGACAGTACTGACAGAACAGAAAGTTCTGTGGAGCATTTCATGTAATTATTCTTTTGGCAGCAGCAGACATTTCTCAACTGCAGCCTACAGTCGCCAGGATGAATGATATATGCTTCACTGTACTATACTGTAGCTTATCATCTGCACTCAAGCAATTCAGTACTATTTAGTTTAAGTGGTAGCCTAAATGTGAGTGACATGGTACATTTGTCTTTCTGTAAAAGGTAGCCCTAGTCCAGGACATGCATGCGGTGCTGTGTGTAAACCTTTATCATCTGCATCAAGTTGAGTAATAGAAAATGGAAATAGATGGGGAACAAGCCAAACAGATCTGGAGCCATTGAGTCCTTGACCCCTGCAGATTTGTTCCAGCTGTTTATTCATTTTGTCAGGAACTGATTTATCTGAGATCTACTAAACGTCTGAATGCACACAAACTAACTCAGAAGACACTTTGAAGGAGCTGAAATCTTTGAATACTCTTTTTCTAAATACTAGAGTCTGAATGTGTAATTGAGAATCACTATTAAGTACATACTGTGTTGTGTCTGGTTAACATTGTGAAACGCATTCTTACATAAGTGCCTGATGAGAGGCGAGGCAAGGACTCTTTGCTTGGCGACACAGGCCAGACCTGAGGCATCAGAATGTAATTAATGGACGCACATTATCAAGCAGCTGTTGGAGGGTTTTGTTCTGGTGCCAGCTCAGCAGTAGTCTCATGTCTGTCTGTGCTAGGTAACAGGGAGGGTTCTCCTTTTTAGAATGGAGCCACTCTGCTTCTTTGCAGCCCTCTCATCCTCTGGCATCAAAAGCCCACACAGATAGAGCCATCTTTCAGCCTGAATGCTTTGAAATTATCAGACTGTAAATATAGAAATTGTTGTTATACTGACACCTAATTACTATGAACTGAAAATTTGTGAATTAGTGAAAATTTATGTGAATACATAAAAATAACTGTGCCAGATACACAATAGCCTCAGGCAGAATAATACTCAGTCTACATGTACAGTATAACTGGACAAAATATACTTCCAGGGCACAATAACTTCCTGTGGTACTATACTGTTTATCCCATCCTTTACACACTGCTCAGTGATGCGAAGACGATGTCATCTGTGAGTTTCTATTTCACCACACTGGATCATTTGTCTGGCATGCACAACCCACAAACCAGTACAACTATTAGGGCCAGTCAAGTCAGCAGGCAACATTGGAAAAATGGTATAACGCTTAATTCAGTTGTAGCTGCAGAAGTATGCACTACTAGCGATACAAATGACAGGAATATGGGCCACTAGGTTTTGAACGTTTGCGGAAAAAAGGCCCTGAAATGAGATGCAGCCCTCACAACTCACCTCTGAATCATTAAACACACCTCCCTGAATCACTGTTAGTCACAGCTTGATGAAAACCCAACCCACAAATGGCTCTCTGTTCAACACAGTGATGACCTCACTGGAGCCTTTTGGGCGCAGTCCAAATGTTTTTTCCCATGTTTTATGAGCGTTCCACTAGTGATATGTGCCATTAAGACTGAATGAGTGAGTACTGTTTTGCAATTAGGGGATGGTGTAGGTGGCCTGAGTCAGTTGTAGTGATGGTGGGAGGAAATGTATTACAGCACTGCTGTAAAAGAAAGAAAAAAAATCAATCATAATGATTTTTCCTAGACTTACTAGGTTTTATGTTGCAATGTAAAGTAAAAGCAGAGATGGGCTTGTGTCCATTGTGATAGTTTATTCATGCTTACACACTGAAAAGGTTGTGAAAAGATTGACTGTGTTTCTTTTCACAGAGCCCTAGAATGAGGTTAGGAGTCCTAGTCATACTGTAAGACCAACAGCAGAACCAGACTGGAATAATGTCACTTAGTGTACATGTGCATGAAAAGGCCACAGCTCACAGTCAAAAATACTGTGTGACTGTTCTTCAAACTTTTTCGAAGACTCACTTTTTCCTTTTGAAGTAGTATGAGAGTTCTTAAGTTTTTAATCTTCTGTGTTTAATTCTGTCTTCTATTTTTTATTCTTTTGATTTATGATGGCATTTGTTGTTTTTTATAGCACTTTGGTCAACTCTGTTTTGAATGAATGTGCCTTATAAATACATTTTGATTTGAAATCAAATAAATATATTTTGATGTATGTCTGTTAAATATCTAAAGTAACATAATCATCATAATCTTACCTACATGTTGTCCTTAGGATTATGGATTTAGACAAGGAGCTCTGTGAATACATAATGAAATTAACATGCCTCCCTCCAGCTCAGCTTTATTAATTCCCTATTGATGGGTTCCCTATTGATTACGGATTACTCACATGATCCCACTGTGGTTTAAAGTAGTGGAGGTTATTAATTAAGAGAAAGGACTACTTAAAATTGATCAGGGTCCTAGGTGCCACTGTGGTATAATGTTTAAATTCCCTGAGATGGGTGTGATTTTATGATATACAATTTAAGATTGTTGTATGTGCTGACGTCACAAGTGCTGACGCACAACACTGTCTGGCTGCTGTCTTCGCCCTGCGGTGAACTGTATATATTGTATGCCTAAGTAGCAGACTGTAGATCAGTTCTAGAGGAACTAGGCCAAGGGCTTGTGTAATGTAAAAGTGCTGTGAAAGGCATGATTATCTGACCGTGTGAGAGTGGAGGAGGCCACATTCAACTGCAGACATCTTAAATGTCTGAGGTGAAGATGTGAAACCAACCATTAATACATACATTTGATATTAATAGAGAGAAAAGTTATCCGTTTTTTATACATATGCTGATGTCACATAGGTTACTGTGTAAGAGTGCAAACACAACATCTGTATCTTTTTCCAATATTCAGGATGTCTCAGCATGCAGTCCAGCCCTGTTGACACATATATTGCGTGTCTGATGGGAAAGCAACAAACAGGTCATGAGCATCTTCTTAAAACAACAAAGGTCATGTGACTGATTCCAGTCCAGGAAGAATTCTGTAGGGCAAATAGCAAGAATTTCTCAAAGACAAGACTGATATTCCCAAGTGATCCTGTTGTTTGGGACAATAAAGTCAACTTTTTGGGTATCTGATTCTCACTCTCGCTTTGCTCAGAAACTACTGTTTCATTCAAAGACAGCTGATACGTCAAAAAGATGTCCTAATGAATAAGAGGACATGCCTATATTTTTAATTATACAGATGTGATTTGATGTTACCCAGGACAGAAGAAAAATAAAAACTTTGTACTGAGAATGTTAGTTCCACATCGAGTGCAGGAAAAAGCAAATTGAACATAGAGATGTCTGCTTAACACTGTTTCTGTCAACTGATGGCCTTGAAAGAAAGACAACACACAGTATATGGATTGATCTACAAAGTAATTAACTATGTTTTAAAAAAGCCTAAATTATATAATCCAGAAAAGGAAGGGGACACATGACCTAGTCTTTACTCATATTTATGTACAGTATTGTTCAAAATAATAGCAGTACAATGTGACTAACCAGAATAATCCAGGTTTTTAGTATATTTTTTATTGCTACATGGCAAACAAGTTACCAGTAGGTGCAGTAGATTCTCAGAAAGCAAACAAGACCCAGCATTCATGATATGCACGCTCTTAAGGCTGTGCAATTGGGCAATTAGTTGAAAGGGGTGTGTTCAAAAAAATAGCAGTGTCTGCCGTTGACTGTACAAACACAAAACTATTTTGTACAAACGTTTTTGTTTCTAGGATTTAGCAATCCTGTGAATCACTAAACTAATATTTAGTTGTATGACCACAGTTTTTTATAACTGCTTCACATCTGTGTGGCATGGAGTCAACCAACTTGTGGCACCTTTCAGCTGTTACTCCACTCCATGATTCTTTAACAACATTCCACAATTCATTTACATTTCTTGGTTTTGCTTCAGAAACAGCATTTTTGATATCACCCCACAAGTTCTCGATTGGATTAAGGTCCGGGGATTGGGCTGGCCACTCCATAACATTAATTTTGTTGGTTTGGAACCAAGACTTTGCTCGTTTACTAGTGTGTTTGGGGTCATTGTCTTGTTGAAACAACCATTTCAAGGGCATGTCCTCTTCAGCATAAGGCAACATGACCTCTTCAAGTATTTTGACATATGCAAACTGATCCATGATCCCTGGTATGCGATAAATAGGCCCAACACCATAGTAGGAGAAACATGCCCATATCATGATGCTTGCACCACCATGCTTCACTGTCTTCACTGTGTACTGTGGCTTGAATTCAGAGTTTGGGGGTCATCTCACAAACTGTCTGTGGCCCTTGGACCCAAAAAGAACAATTTTACTCTCATCAGTCCACAAAATGTTCCTCCATTTCTCTTTAGGCCAGTTGATGTGTTCTTTGGCAAATTGTAACCTCTTCTGCACGTGCCTTTTTTTTAACAGAGGGACTTTGCGGGGGATTCTTGAAAATAGATTAGCTTCACACAGACGTCTTCTAACTGTCACAGTACTTACAGGTAACTCCAGACTGTCTTTGATCATCCTGGAGCTGATCATTGGCTGGGCCTTTGCCATTCTGGTTATTCTTCGATCCATTTTGATGGTTGTCTTCCGTTTTCTTCCACGTCTCTCTGGTTTTGCTCTCCATTTTAAGGCATTGGAGATCATTTTAGCTGAACAGCCTATAATTTTTTGCACCTCTTTATAGGTTTTCCCCTCTCCAATCAACTTTTTAATCAAAGTACGCTGTTCTTCTGAACAATGTCTTGAACGACCCATTTTCCTCAGGCTTTCAAATGCATGTTCAACAAGTGCTGGCTTCATCCTTAAATAGGGGCCACCTGATTCACACCTGTTATTTCACAAAATTGATGACCTCACTGATTGAATGCCACACTGCTATTTTTTTATCTGCTCTGCCAGGGGCTAGTTTGGCCGTGGAGTTTTTAAGTTCAAGGTCATACAAATACTGCAAGATCTGCACAAGTCTTTTTACAGTTTTACATGCTAAGTTTAATTGCTCCTCTTTGCATTTCAGAGGAATTTCTACAACTCAGACACAGGAAGTCATTGTGAAATCCTGGATTTCCACAGAAAATTATTTCTGTTAGTTTGCATAAAAAGCTCATGAGTGTCAATTCTTGTGAATGTGTGTGTGTGTGTGTACAGTAATCATGCTCTCCAGTGGAGTGTGTACATAGTTCAAAAGGAAAATGAGTGAGCTACATCTACAAAAGCAAAACCCTATTTGTCACAGAAGTACTTGTTTTTTGTTTTCTTTTATTAGATAGTGTGTTTGTTTACAAGCTGACATCTTTTGGCACTCTGAAATAAGCTCTCTACTGAAATAGATAGAATTTGGAGCCTTATTTATTTGTTTATATAATGATGCCACATTGTGGAGTAACTCCAAAAAATGGATCTGGCCACGTTTGATTAAGAAACCACACGACTTTATACACCCTGTCATGTTTGTAAATTGATATGTAGCATTTAGTGTTGCTGTCCACAGAGACCTCATATGGCTGGCGGTTTACAGCTTGTTAATACACAACCCAAGCAAACAAGGATTTCATTCATTCTCCACAAAAGGTCACCAGTGAAACTCCAGCAGAATGTGTTGATCTACTGGAATATAAAAATAAACACAGACAAGGTTTAGATGGAAAATCTAAAAATGTGTTTGATACGTCATGAAGACCTGTTTTCCTCTTGCAGCTGCAGTACTCAGTAGTACTTAATCAAACCGGCCAATGCTTCTGAAAATAGATTTAGTATAATTAAACACAAGAAAATCCTGTGGTAGACTGTTACTGGCATGTGCCCTCTTTAGAAACACATGTGAAACAAAGTTTCTGCTTTCTGAGTCACATGTCTGACCACACTATTAAATATACACTAACACAAATCCTTTCTGAAATGTCTCTTGTCCTGGTGCACAAGATAACTGGTGATTTATTTATTCTGCTTATATGGCAGACTGCACATTGTGCTGAGTCACAGTTTTTGACTTTTACCTCACACCCCACACCTGTTCATGTGTTAATCAGACTTTGGTGCTTTGCATTTTATGCTCCAAAGTCTGCCAAACACTAAAAGAAACATGGTGTACTTGAGCCACGTGGCAAGATGACCAGTGTCAGCAACAGTAAAAGGGCTGGAGCAGTAAATTGGCTCTGAATCGATGAGTGGGAGTGATGGGTTGTGGGAAGTTTGAGTCAATTTCCTTCTTCATCAAAGTTCACTAAGCATAAAGGTAAGTGCATCAACATTCAGGCATTTGCTGAGCATCACGCAGAAGTGTAAAGAATGGTTTACACTCACCCATTGTTTCTAAAGAGTGAAGATAGAAAAATATGATCAAACACCTTGTGATTAAATTGCATTTCACAATATCCCTCAAAATTATAACATTTTTATTCCTTGACATTTCTTTATGTGTGTGCCATACTAAATTTGTCAGTCTGTGGGAGAAGCAGTAGGACACAGCTGCGTCCCGTGGAGAAGTTGGGTCTGGACCACTAAACATGTGCCGTATGCTGGGTACCACTGCGTAAACAGGACCATCTGCTTTCTATACCAGCAAGTGGAGGCAAAGCAGGTAGGAAGCAGGAAGAGTTTCTTGTGGCAGATCCCTTAATCAATAAGTATTGATTTCTCACTTTTCTCAAATACAGCCTGGCTGATGAAATGTCACGTCTGACCTCCTGCAGGGAAAGGAGGGCAAGGGAGGGATGCCAGCAGGGTCAGCACTGTGCTGGGTAAGAAAGATACTGCATTACACACAGTAACAACAGCTGTGGTTTTGGAGGAAAAGCAGATACACACAGGAACCAGTATCTAGTGATTTGAATTCACAAATTCACTCTGGGTTCACTCTGACCTATCTCCTTTTCCAGGTTGGACTTGTCAAAGCTTGCATTGACAGCTATCCCCCTGCTATCCTTTTTACCATTCATCTCTAAAACTCCTCCCTCAGCTGCTCTTACTCTTGTTGCAGACAAACAATTAATCAGTGCTTTGCCAGCTGGATGGCTCACATTTACTGCAGTTGCTGTGCTCAGCAGAAAGGTAAAACAAACAAAGAGTATGCCAATCCTCTAAACTGACACGGATGGGCAGATGGATGGATGGACAGCCAGGCTGCTACATGACAATGGCAACTTTTCTGACAATATCTTTTTCAAAGCCTGTGGGATATCACACACCGACTGAAAGATATGATTAATGTCACACAGGCAAAGACACTATAAACCAAATAGCAAATATTATGGTGGCATAATAGTTGACAAGTGACAACAAGTGCATAAATAGAATGTGCAACACAATGGAATGTGCAAACGTCCACACAACTATACCATCTCAGAAAAAGGCTGCTTTAACACCGTGACCTTCAACTTTTAAGGTTTCCCTCCTGGAGTCATGAGGTGTAATATCTACTGTAGACCACCTCTAATGATGAGGAAAAAAGAGAAACTGTTTTCATTAGTTCCTTAATAAGTAGTGTTCCAATGAAATACACTGTTATTCTCCACTTTATGGAGCCTCCTTGTGAACCTTTTGGCTTATTTATGGACAGTGTAAAAATAAAGAAAATACACCGATACATGAATATTAGGGAAAATGACAGAAAGAGCAACAACTGGCAGGATCAGAGCAGAAAGGATCAGAATACTTGAATATGAGACTACCATGCAATTACAGCGACATGCACAAAACGCGTTTCCTGATTCCTAATTTGCAGATCATGACTGCTGTGAAATGCAGCTAATGGGTTCCTGATTTATTTAGCGAGCTGTGATGAATGAGTCCCTCAGTGCTCACTGACACAGACTGCAGTGTAGCATGCTGCATCCCTGTGACTGCAAAAGGTCTTCTTTCACAAAGTGAAGTTATTCTGCCAGTGAGAATTAAAAGTAGAAAGAAAAGGCAAGGCACATTCAAAGGGATTTAAATTTAGACATAAGTAAAGGAATAAAATGTCCTGAACTGACTGTTAACACACATCAGGTTTAACATAGAAGCAAGAAATAAAGCCAGAGATGTCTTGAGCCAATCCTAAGGATTGGTATCAGGGCCAGCCTGGGCATATTATCAAGCATTATTTTCAAGCAACTTCTCATGGGTGACGGAGGCGAAGGCAATACTAAAGCAACACATTTTAAATGGTACTATTCTGGTAAATTTAAGCATGGATTAGACTCCATCAGCAGATACCCAATATCAAAGGAGTCAAACTGGAGCGTCCCTAAATAAAGCTTTGTAGAGGTTACCTGACAGATTCAGCACTGTGTTACTCTAATGTCCCTCTGAGGTCACATATGCTTTCAAAATGGCACTTTTACACCTAGCTAAAACTTATGCAGATTAATACAACAGTCCTGCCATAAATCCTTCTTTCATAACATTGATAATGTTCAGTTTTTGAAACTGTTATAGAGAGATGCTGATTCAACTGTATGATCATTTTGGTGGTGTTGAACTCTACTGTGTAATACTAACAGGTGTTTCTATGATTTTGCTCACTCAATTTATATAATTGAGGCTTGGCTGAATAACAGAAACACCTGTAGGTCAACAGCACCACAAACTGCAGCTTCCAAAATGATCATACAGTTGGATCAACACCTCAGACCTCAAAACAGTTTAAAAAAAAACAAACAAGCAAACAAAAAACAAAAAATCATCACCTTCATGAAGGTGGATTTATTTTAGGACTGTTGTATTAGACTGAATTAATGTACCTAATGCACTGCCAAGTGAGCATTGAAGTCAAAACAGCTGGTGATGAGCCCATTGTCTGGAATGAGTCAAGTGGAGTGCCATGCAGAGGGTGCAGATTATTTCCTTTTTCTGCAGCCAGACAGACAGATGCCAGAGGAACAGGGTAAGAAAATGTGAGAACAAGAGTCCCTGGATGTTTGCCATGTCCTTGTAGGTACAAGCACGCCACAGTGCTGCATGACTTGGGGGGAAAACAATTGGAGGTACTTTCTGGAAATCTCAGCTTTGTAGTTATTTGTTGGAAGAGATGATGTGGGGGATTGATGAGAATGTGAAGAAAACATTTATAAAGCCACAAAGCCTCCATTTATCCTAGCTGTAGAAAAATGTTTTACATAATTTCATTTGACTACAGTGGGCATGCAGTGTGTGATCTGATGAAGTCATGCTGATAAAAATGTAAATAAGACTGAAACTGAAACATCCTTGAAGCTACTGTGTGCATTTACAGTAGAATCACAATCATCTACTCAAATCCAGAGCAATACGTAAATGTCACAGTCAAACTCTGCCAGATGTTTACACATTGTGAGAGAGCCTGATGAGCTGCATAACTCAACTTCCACCCATTGCTGCCTCAGCATGACAAGTGTTTAGAGTGCTTGCCATAAATCATGTCCCTACCAGATGTGGCCAAGCAACTATTTAATTACCAGAACCTCCAAGTGTTTCTGTCCCAGTGGTCCAAGCAGTCCACCAGTTCAGAGATTTTAGTTTAACAGGCCCAGAGTAATCTATTTTATAACAGTGGGGAATATTAAAACACCAGAAAACTTCCACTGTGCCATAATTCAACAGAAGACCATGGTAATGTTCAGTGTGATTGGGGAAAGTAAACATTACACTGTAGCGGTATAGTGGCAGAACTGTAGCAGCAGTGGTCCTCAAATTTGGGAAATAAGAAATAGTTCTTATTATGAATTTTGCCTAACAGTTCACTGGCAGAGAGGGTAATCATGTTTTCTCCTATTGCAGTAGGTTTGTGATACCCTTTTGTTAAGTTTGATAACAAGGCAAACTTAACAAAACTACCACTCAGGGGTCAATACGTTTTAGTGTGACAACTCAAATGATAACAAGGCAAACTTAACAAAACTAAGAGCACAGCATTTATGAACAGAGATGAATTGTTAACCAGATCATTTATTATGACAAATAATTCAAATGGCTGGTATATGTGCTTATAAAAATGCATGTGGTAGTTTGAGTGATGTAAATTTAGTTATAAAAGTATTATAAAAATCAATTCTTAATTCAATTTTAGTCATGTTTTAGATAATATAACTGGTATTACTGAAATAATTTGACACAATATTTACACAATTTATGCCCTCGGGGATCTGAAGACTTAAAAGAGGCCCTTACAAATGCCATAAATATTTGCTGTTTCTGAGCCCTAAAGGAGCTCCTGCCAAGGAAGTATTTAGTCATGCACAGAGCTTCAGGCTGGGGTGATGATCTTCAGTTGAATCAGTAGGGCTAGCTAAGCAAGATTTTCACATTATGTTACACTTTTCATGCACCTGTGCCAACTAACGGTTCAAAAACAGCACGACCCACAAGTAAACTTCATGCTGTTGGACACCAAAACTTCAATGTGCCACTGGCTACTAGATACAGCCCCTATTGGGCCTCCTCTATTCATTTCAGAGAATATGGATTCAGCAAAAAAAAAAAGAAGCTAAACAGCAGCATGACCAACTTCAGTGTGTGCCTCAAGAAATATCCCATCATTCCTAACACCTTGCAGAGTGTGCCTCCATAAAAATAGGACCAATGATGCTAAAACCCCATTAATTGCTTCTAGAGCCTCTGCAAAAGCTTATAATGCCAAAATTACATTTTTAGAGCCTTCTACTTTCACTAATGAGGCTTACAAGCTGAATGGGCCTTCCTTTTTCATAGCATCAAGGTTTGATATGTACTGTACTGTGTGTGAGCTTTGGCAGTGTGCTGAGAACATTCTCCATCTTTTTATAGCATGTTGACTGAACCATTCTTTTCCTGATGTACAGTAGTGTTTTTCATTTGCAACATTTCACAAGTATGTTTAATATAAATATTTCTTTGTTAGGCTGGTTAAATAAAAATATAATCCCGTCAACACTGTGTTTCCTTGGCTACTGCAGATTTGCTGCATATGAATGTGAATGCTAGAAGACGGAGTTGCAAAAGACTATTATAACCCACGCAGATACACTTACACACAATGCTAATCTCCACCATGAATGCATGCTTCCACCACATGCATGTATAAAAACACAGGCAGAATCATAAGTAAACAACCCCAAACAGTTCTAACGTGCTGCGGAGTATAAGCTGTAGAAGATGAAAATCACATTTTTATGTCTGCATTTATTTCGGTTAATATTGGCACATAAATTAGTTGGGAGGATGAAGAAGCTATGTGAACCATGTTAGAAAGCTAAATGGTCCAATTTTCCCTCTCAGGCAAAGACACATCCTTCACATCATTCTTGGCTATACACCAGTTAATCTCCCATGGCTATTATGGGGTAAGATGGCACAGAAAATGAGGATTTGCAATTTGTTGGGAATCACTGTGCATTTGCTGGGATCAGCTCGAGTTAAAACACCTGTCAGAAAAGGTTTGACAATATTGGTATAATTTGTAACAGCAGTAATTAAATTAGCAGTCTTAGCATAGCATAGTAGTCCTTTCAATTTATAGCTAAACTCCTCTACATAAACAAAGTGTAGTCCAAATTATTATATGTAGTTCAGTTTAAGTGTCTTGAGAGTCTTTTGACAAATTACAAAGCAATATAATGAGAAAAAAAAGTGTGACAGCTCTTCAGAAAGTTACAGTACAGGTAGCTGTGTCAGCTTTTAAGCATTTCTACATGTTGCCAAAAGAGACAAAAGCTGATAAGACCGGGCAAAAAGAGAGAATAGTAGCATAATGTGAGATTTGCCATAATAATCCTGTGAATTGTCTGTGTTGTATCCATATAAGTCAGATGTTCTGGTATTTCGTCACACTGATTCTGTTTAGTTGGAACATGTGTTTGCTGGATGTGGCAGGCCTGTCACAACATGCAGGCACTTGCATACAGCAGGCATCTATCATCATTGTTACACATTCCTTAGGATGGATCTAGATTTACAGTGCATGATAGTCTCCTGAGCAAAATAAAGAATAAACATCTCTGTCTTTGACTCACTGATTTCCCTTGGCAGTGATCTCTCCTAAAAAAAAAACAAAAAAAACTTCCTGCCTCTCTCAACACACCAGCACTGTCAGAGGACGATGACTCTGATGCCTCAGCAACATGCATGCTGCTAAATGGTGATCTTCTCCAACAGATGGCCATTTGCTCAGGGCTATAGCAACACTCATAGAAAGGAATAGCAAGAATACTAAGCAGCTGTGGATTTTGATTCATTTTTCAGATTCCACAGCCTTCAAATTATTCCCCCCAATTTTTAATCTTTGAGATAAACTCCTTTGTTTTACAGTTAGAAAATTTTTCTAAACTGCTCTGTTTTCAGCAAGTTGCCCCAAACTGAAGCAAATCTGACACAGTTGTTAGAACCCCAAGGGAAAGTGAGCAAATAAAGTGATTGTTCACAATAATGACCCATCATCGTTATCTTTCTCACTCAGCTGGTAATGAACTTTGCCTCTGCCAGCATGCAGCATGTGTGTGTGTGTGTGTGTGTGTGTATGCTGCATGTGTGGATGATAATTTCTGCTTATGGTGGAGATAAAGACTGTGTTTATATAAGTGTAAGTGCATTTGTGTCGGTCATATGGATATCAAATGTTCAGCTGCTATACGATTTTGAGCATAACTATGCGACAGGTGATAAAGAGCCTGATCACAACTTTGTATTCTAACATTCATCTTCATAAGCAAGTAACAAGCAGTAGCAAATATATTTGGTATATAACATAGACTGGACTATATTATTATATAATCAACATAACAAATATTTATATGAAAAGTTTCTGTAAAATGTGCACTGCTAAAGCAAAACAGAATATATCTGCAAAATGTGCACTATCACCATATAAGGTCAAGGTCAAGGTCAAAGTGTTTATTTGTCATATGCTCAGTTAGGAAACGTGTTTCCCTGTACGGTGAAATTCTTACTTTGCTGTCCACATGAATGCCACACAATACAAGTGAGATATAAGGTAGATGAGCAATAACACAAATCTAAATAGGCAGTAAAATCACAAATCTAAGGCACTTTAAAGCAGCAAGTGAAGGAAGCAAATAAAAATACAACAAGAACACAATATAATGCAGAAAGAATGTATGCTATGTGGGAGCCGTGAAGTGCAAATACTCAGCAGTGAGTGTGCAATTATGCATGTGCAAAATGAGAATGTAAACAGTACAGATGGAATTACATGAGGCAGATCCTGAGTCAGCTGTTTAGGAGTCTGATGGCAGTCGGAAAAAAAGGAGTTTTTCAGTCTAGAAGTCCTGCATTTCACACTTCTGAGCCTCCGACCGGAGGGTAGGGGTATGAACAGTCCGTGCTGGGGGTGGGTGGGGTCAAACAAATTATAACTCACAGGTGTATACTACAAGTAGCACATTGTTAAGATAAGGTTTAGGGAAAAACCATGGTTTTCATTAAATATTAAGATAACATGATTTGGAAATTACATGTGTTGACATTTCATTATATACAGAAACAAAAATATTGGTAGTTTAAATGACAGCCTGGACAGGATGTCTTGGGTCTCAGTTCCACTGTCCAGTGCTTTACACGAATGACCACCTCCTCTATCTGACTTCTCTATGGTACAAGACTGACAAAAAAAATGCATATTTGGTCAAGACAGTTGCTAGCAAATGAATACATTTTGTAGGCCACCGGTTTGCTAGAGGATGTGCAACAGTACATCACACTGTGAGACAAAAAAAAGAGTAATTAAATTTTCGCACAATGAGGAGCACGGATGGTGCAGCAACACGCTGGTACATCTGAGCTCCACATTTAATGTTGCACTCTGACATACACACAAACACATACAGGCTGCTGCTGTTTTATTCCCCACGGAACCTCCAGTGTGCACAGATATACATAAGCATAGAAGTAAAAAGTGACAGCTACATACACAAGCACACCCTTCTCCCAAATGAGTCCAACTAACAGACCGTGGAGAGGGAGGTGCAGTGATGCAGAGACAGGGGTTGTGTACAGGGCTTCATGCTCACTGCCTGGGAATTATCACATCAAACTTGTATGCCCAATGGTTCTGACAGGCACAAGGCCAAACCACTGTGTCCTGGTGTAGACAGGAAGGACTCTGATGCACTATGACTATTGTTGTCCTCCTATGATTCACACCACACCAATAACATTCAGATTTACACAGACAACGAGAGAGGAAGGTCTTGTCAAACACATTAAAACAACCAACACAGTCAGTTCAGTGAGTTTTGCATAGGCGGGTTTTCATGATGTATTAACATTCTCATCCACTGTGGCTTTGACATTTTGAAGAAATAAAAAGCCTACCACTGAAATCAGTCTGTGGTGCTCTGTAGACTCAGCTTTTATTTGCATGATGTGTTCAGTCAGCAGCTCAGCGCACCCTGCAGCACTTCATAAGCAAGAAGTCATTTTGGCCAGATGAGATGGTGAAGTAGGGCGCTCTCAAAGAGCTCATGCATTTGCAAAGCCTCCACCATGAGCTGTTTAAATTACACTTGCTTTGCTGTTGCCTTCACACACACACACACACACACACACACACACACACACACACACACACACACACACACATATAATTTGAAGAATTGGTCCTGTTGTCTCCATTACTGACAGATTTTGTTGGACATATTGTTATGTAGACTGTGGTTGACTCCAGTAATATATAATCTTGCTGTTCTGCTTGTGTGCCAGTGAGCAGCTCAGACCAAGAGAGACATACAACCATGGCAGCAGAGAAAAAATAAAGAATGATCAGCATTTAATTGTCTTTAAAAAAGTTATTTCTTCACATTTCCTATTTTGGCCACATTGTACCATCATATCAACCACTCATGTCTGAAAAATGAGAGGAGACAAACACAGGGTGAGTTTTAAACTTCCTCTGCTATATCTCCAAGAAAATTGTGCCAAATAATTCAGTTTTTTTTAACACAACATACCCATAGAATCAAAATGTTTTGTCACCATGGCAACAACTTTGTGTACTTCCCAAGCGACCTGCAGAAAAATAGTGAAATTATTTGGAGTATTTTTATACTTTGCTGATTTCCTGTTTGGTTCCTAAATACCTATATTGCATGCACTCAGAGACCACTCGTATTTAAGGTAGGCTGCTGTTTACATGATGTTTTATTGAGTTTCGAGGAAACATTCAGCAATTCAGTCCCACTAGAGCTGCATTTAGCTAAGTCCCTACTCAGTAATGTTTTACTGACTGGAAAATATCAGTGTAATATGAGAATGATTTATCCACATCATATTTAAAGGGCCCATGGCATGGTTTTCTTTGTTTTTGATTTATCTACACAGTGAATTATCATCTTAGACATGACCTAAAGCTAAAACAATTAGGTGTTTGTATGTTCTAGTATTTCTATGTAGAAGCAACTCGGTTTATACAAGTCTTGCAAACTCTTGCTCGTGAGACTTTTTTTCTACCAAAATAAAGTATTGAATGATAGTTCATGTACTGCGCTTTACCTATCCATGGAGGAAACATTCATATTAATTAATGCTGTCACGGTTCGCTGTGCTGTCCACTTGCAACACAACACCCGCAGCAGGAGCTGTGCACATTCACAAGCTGTCCTCTCGTTTTAAGGAAGAGGCTTTTAGGCTCTCTGATTTCCAAACAATTACAAACTATTTGGAGTTATGAGGAGTGCCAAACTAATCTAGAGGTACCCAAGATTAAACATTAAATGGCTCGAAATGAGCTAAATGAGCACACCCTGGGCACTTTAAGATTTGTGACTTTTCTTGTGTTAATGGCCAGCTGTTAGCTGTGTTACACACAATACACCACTTTACATGGATCTTTTGGTTTAGATAGTTACATCAGAAAAGGTTAATGAAGCTGTTTGATTTGTGAGGGATCACACTGACGGATGCAGCAGGAGAGCAGCCCACTGCAGGGTACCCAGTGACAGCACTGGCTTAGGCATATGTCTGAACTCTGAAGGGCTGCAAACAGAGAGATGAAACGCATATGTAGAGAGAGACACATGCACAAACAGAGAGTCACAAACTCTTTTGTCTCACTGAGAGAAAGAAATGACAAGGAGAGGAAAGGGACTAAAAAGGGACCATCACAGACACTGTGTTAGTATTTCATGGAAGACACAAGGAGAGGAGCGAGGTTGGAAGGTGAGAGAATTGGAGAATGTTGTGCAGAGTGAACAACCTGACTTCTTTTTTTAATCCTGTCTCACGCAGAGCTTGAAAAAGTAATTTAATTTTAACAGTGAGCTCAGGTGAGATAAATGCTAGGATTCATTTAAGGGTTGGTATTTGTAGTCAGTAGTTCTTGCAGAGAACCACGTTGACTAATAAATTACTAGTAGTTGCATACTGTTTTCAGAATTGCAAGCCGATTCCTCTCAAGTTAAGGAGCTTTCAGATTTCACAAAGAAACTATAGAACAACATCCCAGGACAAACATCAAGAGATTAAGAGGTTATAATGATTGTGTGCAGGGCAAGATGAAAAAACACAAGACCCCTTTTTCCAGAAGAGTTGAAATCCAGGATCTGTACCAGTCTTACACCGGCACCTCAGGTCAGACTACTATGCCTGCCTGCATCCTCCTCAGGTTCCTCCACAAGGAGCAGATGGAACTCTCAGCAAACGAGGAGATGGCAGAGAGTCTGATTGACAGATATGAGATTGAAGAGACAGGTGAGTGAAGGGAGAGCAGTGGACCATGTCAGACTGCTTGCTACTCCTTGCTATGGATAAAAATTACTCTGTTCTTTAAAGTCTTAGGCTTTGTTACGTAATGATACTAATTTAGTTATAACAGAAGTCCAGGCCTAAGCTGCAGCGTTGCCTGACTGACAGATCTGCTGTTAACTCAGAGGCAGGCAGCTGGATTTATGGAGGAAAACGGAAGCGCTAGGCACGCGAGTGAACTAGTAGACCAGATGTCTAGAGCCCAGTGCACTGAAGGCTAATTCATACCATCACAAACAGCACAACAAGAAAAAGAACAACACAAAGCTCACAACTAGTCTGTGTTGCAGATAAATAGAAGGCCTCACTTTGTGGTATAGTCCTTGAGTAAGAAAGGTCTTCAAGGTAATTAAGTCACACAATGTCAGATTGTATGACTAAGAATGCAGCTTTGCAAAGAGAGCGTCTGGTATGATGTTATTAAGCAATACATCCAGACATGAAAGAGGATAAAACATTAAAGTCTGGAAAGATTCAACATCAGCAAATCCAGTGCATTCTACCTCTTACCACAAGTCAGTAATTACTATGATCTTAACTTTTTATTTTGTAATACAAACACTGAGTAACCAGAAAAAGAAGACCTTACACAACCAATAAGAACCATTTACATCAGCCCTGCAGGAAAGCCTGCCCTCATAATGTTCTGTTTTGTCAGGATTGGGCCAGAAAGGTGTTGATTTTATTTTGCAAATGTGTATACTTCAGTGATCATGTTGAATTAGACTGTGTTATACTATACATTAACCATTTGATGGGGTGTCATAAAATTTGGTACAGACATGTATGGCACTCAAAGGATGAATTACTTTCATGATACCTCAACTTTTATTCTACTGCCATAAGAAGTTCCAGTGTTTGGTTTCAGTACCTGCAAAACCAAGGACACAGCCACCAGCTTCAGCCATATTTGTGTTTTGTGCTAATTACTAAATAACATGCTAAACTATGACCATGGTAAACACTAACATCAGCATTTTAACTTTTCTATTGTGGATATATTGGCTAACAATTCCATTTAGCTCAAAGCATTACTGCAGCTGTACGATGGTTATTAATTTGGTGGCAGCATTAGGAACAGGACTTCTGCTTAACCTGGACACTGTACTTTTAAAAAACTTTTTTCTGCAGTTGATAAAAGAACTGATGCTGCCTATGACTGTCACTGACAGAGTGCTACACTCTTTTTCTTTCAGCCAGAAAAAGCAGGTCCATGACATTCGAAGGATTTTTCAGGTACATGGAGTCCAAGGACTGCTGTGTGTTCAACCAGGCCCACACATTGGTGTACCAAGACATGGACCAGCCTCTCACCAGTTATTTCATCTCCTCATCACACAACACCTACTTGACTGGAGATCAGCTAGTAGGAAAAAGCCATCTGGATGCCTATGTTTGGTAGGAAGTGCAGTATATACAGTACAGCTTGCGCTTTTCATGATACAGCACTTCAGAAATCCATATTTCATTAATCTGCTAAACAAAACAAATAATAAGGCCAATTTAAATACAAGTTAGCTCTGATACATCTTATGTACCTCATCTCTCCAAGTTCTCCCCTCCAAACCTACATGCATAGTATCTGGATACTCTCTTTTCCTCTCATTTCATTGACCCACTCATGAGCTGAGGCAGACGGTGAAACTGCTGTGTACCTTTTATAGGACAATGGAAGTGATTAGAAAAGGTGCTGATGGTGGCAGAAGTGCTATATTTATGGTCCCTGTGGAAGTGCTGAGCACCCTGGTAAGCTGGTGGAGTGGAACCCTCCAACCCAGTAGCCTGGAAGCTCTGGTTTTCTTAGATAATGAAAGAGTCATCTGGAGAGGACAACAAAGCGGCAGGAGTAGAAGGTGGCTTTTAGAAATCTCTTTAGCTCACAGTTGGGTGTAGAAATGAAAAAAAACAAATTAATTTGTTTTGTAAAGAAAGACGTGATTCACATCAGGCTGTGGTGTGAAACATGGGGTACATTCCTTTAATCACACCCATGTTTATCTCATATCTCTTCCCTGCATCTGAACATATGGAGGCATTCAAGGAAACTTGTAAACCTTGTCATATTCCATCCTTGTGTTTTGACTTGTGAATAGGCTGTGTTTGGAAAGGAAATAGGTCGGTTTGTGCCACACAGTACATTACACAATACAGTAATAATGTTGCCACAGCACAGTATGTGTGTATTTGTCTCTATATGTATACATTTTGTATGTGTGTGTGTCACAGTGCTTTGAGAAAATGCTGCCGCTGTCTGGAGATTGACTGCTGGGATGGGCCGGATATGGAGCCTGTAGTCTACCATGGCTACACCCTAACCACTAAAATACTCTTTAAGGATGTCATCACCACTGTGGAGCAGCATGCCTTTGAGGTAACACCATATAATATGTTACACTGATGTGTGGTGGTGCCCCAGACACCCAAGACTTCCTATTAAACTGCAATCACTCGACAAATATCTCTAATAGTAAAGCTTTGCTTGCAAGTTGTCTTTGACCTTCTCTGTGATGTGTCTGGAGACACTGTAGACAGAGCTATATAGTCCATCCAAGTTGATGCTAATCATTTGTAATAAAGATTGAATCATGATGTTTTTGTGTGTGTGTGTGTGTGTGTGTGTGTGTGTGATTATTTTTTTGACAGATGTCTGTTTACCCAGTGATCCTGTCATTGGAAAACCATTGCTCCCAGGAGCAGCAGGAGATCATGGCCCAGTACCTTATTTCCATCCTGGGGGACAAGCTGCTGAGAACTCCCTTGGATCGCCAAACCACAGGAAACCTCCCAAGTCCAAATGTAAGAGAACCTGAGTGGTAAATCAGAAGTAGAATCTGTGTTACAGTGAATGTCAGAGCTGCCCGTGCAGTCAGAAGAATGTGAGTGTTTGCATGTACATGTCCTCATTGTTTGTCACAGCAGGGTCTCATTAGTCTCCTGAGGCTTCCTGTGCCTCTCTTCTGCACTAGGACATAGGGTAGATGGACATCTGCATGTGCAAGCCTCTTCAGTCTCTCAGAAAGTCACAAAATCTAGTGTGATGTAATTGATCCTGAGAAGTGTCAATCATTTAAATGTGCCAAGGAACTCGAGTTGTTTATTTAGATAACCCTGTCTGGGTTCTAACTTCTCCATTGAAAGCATCTGCCTCCACCAAAGACTGGAGCGACTTGCCTGACAGATACAGGTACAGACACGCCAGCTCCGCTGATCACTGAGTGTGACAAGGAGGATGAAGGGTAGATGTGCCGTTTTGCCAGGGTTTCTACCAATTTGGAATGTACTGCAAAAAATGAGCTGTGTTTTATGTTAAGTGTGCATGAGATTTTTTTTTTCTCTCCCTAATGTTTTTTATTTTTATGACTCAGGAAGTGAAGGCTTACATCAGAGCCTCAGTGCTAATGGTTTCATCTCGATTCTTAACCTTGAGCACTGATTCAAAGTTCATATGTCACATTTATACAGCTTCACACCCAAGATACCATCCGGTTATGAAAATGGAACAATATGAATTGTTCATTACTTTAATACCTTTTAAATTAGTTTACCAAGGTGTCATATCCACAGTAAGGCTCTTTCTATTAAATTCATTATCATTAATTAGAAATGAGCCATCGTTCATTAAGAAATTATTCCTTAATTTTATTCTATTTTTACAGTAAATGTGAGGAAACATTGTCTTTGAGAACCTGTAATGATATCTTAAATTACAGTGCAGTGCCAAAAGATGCTCTGAAGCTTATAATTTTCATACTGTATGGACTTTTACAGGTTGTTAATGTTGGCAGATCTGTAATTATTTTGCATATTTTGTCTATGGCTCCAGTATGTGTGACACCGGTAGGTGGACTTCCTGGCATGTGGTTAACCACGGAGCTGCTTCCAAATCAACACCATAATGTTTTTACTTTTAGCGTATTGCTGCTCATTTGCATCAAGAGACCTTCAGAGTACTAACAGATCTGGAGCCAGGAGCAGATGTGCAATTCACTGATTCAGTTCACCTGCTGCTTTCTGCTCCTTTGCACTTCTTCTCTATGCACCGATGTGGATGTGAGAGACTCTTTGAAGAAATCAGAGGCGGTGGGATGTGCAAAATGAACATTTTGATGTTTGTGTGCTAAGTTTGAGTAAACACACACAGTATATGTCCTGGCATGTGTGAATCCATACTCTCGCTCTCTCTCTCTCTCTCTGTGTGTGTGTGTGTGTGTGTGTGTGTGTGTGTGTGTGTGTGTGTATGCCAGGACTTGAAGTATAAGATTCTCATCAAGAATAAAAAGCTAAAGCCCCAGATTAAGACTGAGGATGCAGCAGGGACAGAGGCAGAGGAGAGTGTAGATGAGAGCCAGGATGATGATGAGGAGGATGAAGACTATCAAAACACAGCAAAGTGCTGCTCTCCCAGAAAGGCAGGGCCAAAGAAAAAAGTAAGTCAGGGCTTTTCATGTCCAGTTTAAATCATATTTCTCATGACATTTTGAATGGAAACAAAAGGTAAAGGCTTAGTCCTGAAGTTATTGGAATGTGTGCTGTTCTCAGTTTGTCTTTTTCTGTCCCTAACATTATGAATAGGAGGAGAAGGTGATGTTGAGCAAGGCTCTGTCTGACCTAGTCGTATACACCAGGTCTGTAAAGTTCATCAGCTTCAGTTATGCTAGGCATTGTCAGAACTATGATGAGAACACATCTATGGCAGAGAAGAAGGCTCATAAGCTAGCAAAAGCCACAGGTAAAGTGTCATTCATTGCTTTAGAATCATGGGAAAAGGGATGGAATCTTGATATTGAATTAATCAAGACTGTATATAATTAATTGTAAATATAATAAAATGTCTGATTAGTGCAGCAGATCCATGCGATTTATAGTTGCACTGAGCTCAGAGAGAAGGTTCCCCCATATCCACTTTGGACCATAAATGCAATTATAAGCAAAGCCATAAGCCACAATAGTAGTGAGAGCATGACACATACGACATAGGGGAGTAATTTTCTGGGAATCAAACACATAGGCACAAGACCAGAAATGTGCCTTATAGATTCCCCGTTTGGGAACTGAAGACAGCACAGAGTTAAACTGCCAACGCACTGCTATGCGCCGGCAGGCTGGACAAACCGGGGGGGGTAGGGAAATGAAATGGGTTTGTGTTTATGGACTCTCCAGACACACAACCATATTATGAGCTGGTGGGCTTGGTAGGTAGAGACCATGAACCGTCTCCACCACAGTGGAGCTGTAAAAACCTTTCTTGTGAAGCCCGCAGGGGAAACAGCACAGCATTGGCACGAACACACACAGGCTGTCATTTGGTTAGGTTCTTTTAGTACATCCACAATGAGGATAATTATAAGAGTATGAAACCCTGATTTGACATTAAGCTAATAATGTGTACATCTTACTATGTATGATTTATTTGATACAATTAAAAGTCATTCCCTCACAGTCATTGTTAGTGAGTCAAGTTGTTAGGCTAAAATGTACAGGATGTGGGGGGTGACATCTGCATCTGAGTCACCAAACATCCTCATTAAGGAGTGTGTGTCAGAGGAGACATCTGACCTTTGTGTTGTGTGTCCTCCCTTTCAGGTGCAGATTTTGTTCGGCATAACCAGAATTTTCTCAGCAGGATTTACCCGGCAGGCTCAAGGACCTCTTCATCCAACTACAACCCTCAGGAGTTTTGGAACATCGGCTCACAACTCGGTGAGTCGTCGAGACCAAGAACATGCCTGGCCAAAATAGGACACACTCACGGCACAGTCCATGTGCACAAATAAGATGAGTAAAATTTCATGCACATGCCCACAAACATTTAAAAAAAACCTACATTTATTTTGGCACAGGAATCTGAAAAGTATTTCATAACTTAGCAAACAATGCAGATGTTTATAAATTCAAGTTATTAAAGATTTCAATTTATGTTTAAATGGCTAATAAAGGCTCTTAAAGAAATACAAAATATGTCATCTTAAAAAGGTGTGCTGACATTTTCCTTTTCTTGCCAACTATGTTTTTGTTTTGGTTGACATTAAAACCCTGAAAACATCAATTTAAAAAAAGAATCCATTAATTCTTTCAGTCTGCAGTTTTAAAAGGAATCAAAAGGTTTTCAGCACACACTGAACAACCTGCACAATTCATTTCAAGCAGAAACAAAAGGAAATGCAGGCTGAAAACGCCAGCTGACCAAGCGCCCTGTTGATGAGTGATGAAAGGAGCACGTCATCTCCTGGCTCTTATCACACCTATTTGGGGTCACAGCTGTTGTACAGTTATTGTTTTAGAGTCAAAGGTGAACACTTGGATTAACTCCATGCCATAAACCTGTGCGTCACGGTAGCAATGACCAAGAGAAATCTCACTTTACTTCAATAAATCATGCATAAACGTTATGCCGTCAAACTCGATGTGTGATTTACCCGTGAGCGTAAAGACACAGCCCTGTTCTGTTTGGCGCTGTCGTGGCCAGTGTTCCTGTAACTGCAACTGTCTTCTCACATTTTCTTCATCCATCACTGTCGCTCAGTCAGCCACCCACCGAGTCTGACATGGAGCCCCGCTGATTGCTGAGCAGACTGTCTACGTGCTGTGGTGACAGCTATGCAGATGGTGATCGGCACTTTTCACAGTTGCACGAGACTGCAGTAAAATGCTGCAGCCTGGATGGATCAATTACAGTTGGATGAGAACAACATCCACTTGGCCCCTCTGACACACAGTATAGGAAAAGATGCATTGCAGTGTGTTGGTTAAAAGGTGCTTTCCTGAATTACTCTGTTATTGCAGGTTGACTAGTGATTTATGTCCAGCCAGCTAGAGATGTCTGCTTCTGTCTTTATCTGGAAATCTATTCACCTCTTAAATGTGAGGTCATTGATAATGCTGGCTATGTGCTGCCCACATGCCTATACACTTTGCACTGCAGAATAACCCCATACACATGCACTTATTGCATCCAATTTTAAATGCCTCCCTGATGCAATTGTGGACACATTTCAAATCATTATATATTTTAGCTTCATCCTGCAGAATGAACAAGAGATTCAGAAAGCAGGACAATAATTTCATGCAGCTTGCTTTATTTTAACAAGCATTAGGAAATCTCAGTTTTGTTCCTTCACATTCTCTTTTGCATTGCGCTGTGGCTCCTTGTTAATTTTCCCAGCCTCATTCCATTGTGTTTTGCAGTGGCCCTCAATTTCCAGTCTCTGGGCTTACCTATGGACCTTAATGATGGCCGTTTCCAGGACAACGGGGGCTGTGGCTATGTCCTGAAGCCAGCAGTGCTCATGTCCAGTCAGAAGAGCTTTGATCCCAGCTGCAACCAGCACAGCCTGAAACACACACACCTGCTGCTCAAGGTACAGCTATGGAGCATAGGCGCTGGATTTCTGGATTAAAGTGTAATGTTACAGGACTGTTTGTGTACGTGTGTGCTTTACGTGCAGCTATGTGAGTGCCTATGCCTTGCAATCTAGGACATTGTGTTGTGAAACTCCTCTTTATCTTTGCCTCCTGATGAAATAATGTAAAACTCCCTGAGTGTGTCTGTGTTTAATTAGATTATCTCCCTCTGAAAGTAAAGGGAAATGAGAGAGAGGGGGGATTTAATGCAATTAGACCCAAGGACCAATTAATAAATTATCTCTTTGATATTACTTTAAGCATCTTGGGCGACAGCAATAGCAGCACTTGTGATGTATATTATCAAAGCCCTATAGCAAAGGATGAATGAACAACAGTTTACTCTTAGGAGTAGAAATTAATGGTGGGACTCAAGAGATATCTGCAGCTTTGTACAGCGGTAACAATATGTGGAATTGCCTGAGATCACATAAGACACAGACACTTATTGCTGAGGAGTGAGACAAGGAAATATCATAGTTATTCTATTGGAATCGATCTCGAGAACAGCTATCAATCATAGTGAGTATGTGTCTTGAACAGTCAGTTTGTCCAGATTACAAAAATGCTTTAGTGGTGTGTTACCATGCAAAATGTTTTGGTTGCTGTATCCGGTTGTGGGCCTTTGGTTTTTTTTCCCTCAGGCAGTATAGTAACTGTACTAAATGCAACCAGTTATACTGTACCTGTTATAGAATTTCCATCATACCTAAGTCCCATCACACCTTTATCAAACCTTGCTACGCTGTACCTCTGATGAAGGAAGTGTGACATGTCACAAGGATGTATAGAATATAAACAAAAGCACATCAGACACTGGCTTCTAAAAGAATGTGCACACACTGTTGTGTTTTTTATGCACTGGAAAAAACCATACATTTATTTATTCACATCGTCACTGTGCAATATCTGATCACTTCAGGGAAAATTCTGCAGTCTTTGCTCAGCTCAGTGGAAATCAGAGCCATGTGTAGAATTCAGTGTTGCAACTTGGTAGGGTTGGGGGGGTTCAGTCTTTCAACATTTAAATTATTTGCTTGTGAAAATAATATTTCCCCCTGAGCATTCGTGAGTCTATTTAGCATAAATCCATAAGCAACTACAGCATAAGCAATGTTCTTGTTTTATTGTAACAAATCTTCATAAAATGCTCCAACTGCTATTTATGCACTCAGAAGTATGCACCCTTGTTACTAGGAAGAAGCATAACACATGGTATTTTTGGAGAGCAAAGGGGCTGCAATTTTGGACCAGACACTGTAAAGCTCCTTCAGTGCCAAGGCAGGGCATGTCATGATAAGTGCATGTAGATTTGTTTTTGATCAGGGCCAGGGAAGGGAAGGCTCAGAGTCAGAGGACTGCAGATAAGCCTGCCTTTCAGCACACTAGTGTAATTATAGCCCTCTCTCCTCTCATTTTCTCTGTTCTGACTCTCTTTTATATTTACCGTCTACCCCTGGTTTAAATGACATTCTTATACAGTACATCCCTTCTGTGACCTTCCATACCATGTCTCTGTGTACCTACAGGTGATCAGTGGGTCCAACTTACCTGTCCCCAGCAGTGGTAAAGCTCTGGACCCCTTTGTCACAGTAGGAATTAATGGGCTTCCTTCCGACTCCTGCAAAAAAAGCACGCATACTGTCAAAAACAACTGTAAGTACTACAACACAAACCATGATTTTCTCTATCTTTTGTAGAATGATAAGCCGGGTCTTATATTTACTACTCAGAACAGTCATCAGGCTTTTAAATGTGGAAGCTAATCCCACCAATATTGAGGCTTTTGACAGACTTCTAATCAGCTGATGCTCCCCTCTAAGCATGAAGATTTGGTGCCTACGTTTTTAAATAATGGCAGCAAGAAAATGAACTTGAGAGCAAAACATAATTGATGGAATGTAGCAATTTGGTGCATCTGCTTAGATGAAACAAAGACAGGAAAAAAATTTAAATATTTTCACACTATGAAACAAAGTCACTGGTGAATATAAAATGAATTGGGATTTATATGAAAACACAGATGTAACAGAAGAACTTGAGCCAATTGCTTTAAAATCAGAAATGGGTTGAGAATTGTAACGAGATCTTTTGTGCGTTCTCTTTTCATTTGTCACTGCAGAACTGAACCCAAAAATAACACCGGTGATGTAACATCAGAATGATCAAGATACTATTGTGGGTCTGCTAATTACTTATTTAACTATTGATGCTTATTGATTCTAATGAAGTGCTTAATTCTGATTGCATTACAGCTCTGAGTCCTCACTGGGATGTTAACATGAACTTCATTATCAGTGTCCCTGAGCTTTGCCTCATCCGCTTCTGTGTCCGAGATCAGACCGGCCTTCTCAGCAGCGAGTTTGTGGGCCAGTACACTCTGCCCTTCACCAGCCTCCAAAAAGGTGAGCCATAGAGGCAGAAAGCCACATAGGGGGTGGGTGGTAGGAGGCAGATGAAGAGATGAATTACATAAGGTGACATTACATTTCCCAGCATTCAGTGTCAGCATTACTGAGGGTTTTGTCTTTGTTCGAGTTTGTTATGGAAATGAGCCCATGTGTCTGTACGATATTTACAGTATGCATTTAGTAACTATATATACACACACACATTTGTTCTCACGCCTACCTTCCTTCTCCACCTACAGGATACCGCTGGGTGCCTCTACGATCCAGAGACGGATGCAGCCTAGATCCAGCCTCCCTCTTCGTCTTCGTCTGGTATTCCTAAAGACTGTTCTCTGTACCAGACTTTCTCTCTCTCTTACACACACACACACACACACCTTGCCAACAGTCAGAGAAGCATGGCTAATACAGCAGCAACAAAATAAATAAATAAATAAAAGGCCCCATTTCCTCAGATATAAATACTATTTTATTGTCAGAAAATAGATGTGCTTTTTCCCCCCTACTGCCTGCTCTGTGTGCTGCAGCGGCAAAGACCAGAAGGTTCTAGCAGGGCTGAAAAGACTCTGTTAGAATCACTCAAGTGGTGGAGAAGTCCCCAGAGTGACATATTAGTTATTAGGGAATGAATAATTGATGCAGGGTTGATCGCACATTAGATCTTTCCCATCTGCAAGACACATCATTGTTTTTGGATTCGTCTATTCCAAAACAATAGAAGCAGTTCTTCTATTAGGGCTGAAACAGAGTGATGCCCAGATACATTAAACACTCTATGAACACTATGGAACCAGCATAGTCTACTATGAGACCCAGCAAGGAATAATGCACTGTAAATATTCACAAAGGTATACATAACTGAACCAAATCCAATGCTGGGAAGTCCATTTCTACCCTCGTTAATCATTTAATCCTATGAATGAAACAGAGGGGAGTATGAGTGTGCAGCCCTGTCAGGAGCAGGATCACACTCAGATAACATGAAGACCTGCTTTAGCCTAATAAGAGCAAATGTGTGTACCATATATGCATTTTCAGACGTATTTGTTTTGGCATACGAGTGTGTGTGCCTTTGCATGTTTGTACACGCATGTGCATATCTATTGAATGCCACTGATGGACAAGACAAAGGCTGGAGTGAGGGGGAGAGTGTTAACTCGGCCCCTCTGGCCAGAGATGCACAGTTGACATCCTACTCACACACTCATCTCCGTCTTCCTCACCCTCCCGTCTCCCACCTCCAATTCCACTGAGCAAGGACATCCAGTTGACACAGCCCAAAGGGACAAATGTGCTCACTCTGTCAGGCGGCTCCTAACATGACTGCATCACCTCCTCCTTAATCGGTCACATCAACATCTCAACCACATGTTTACAAGGTAAAGAACAAGTTCAAGTACAAATAAAAGTGCAAGCAGGATAATAAAAGTAATAATTTTCCCTTCATCCATGACCAAGGCTCTGTCTGAAAATCAGTCTTACTTAGCAAATATCCTTCATTTGTCTGACGTTTAAAATGCACAGCTTCTTTAAAACAGTAAACATTTGTACTCAGCTTTGTGCTATAACCTCATCCAAACACTACCCATCCACTGCCAGTGTTTTTAGCCCTGGAGTGAGGTCAAGTTGCATCTGATAAAAGGCAGCGCATAGTTCCTTGTTTCAGGTGAATGTTTCTCCCTCTAACAGTCTGAAAATTGTCTGAAGGGATCCTCCCCATCAGTGCAGCTGCACCCCCTACTGGCAGCAGGTGTGCGGTGCAGCTCTGAGGTCAGATTGCACAGTTCCCAAGGGGAAACCATTTCTCCTTGTCAAGCAACTCATCTTCCAGTTTAATGTTGGTTGCAGCCACAAAAGTCTTCTTGCTCTTCACTGTCACTTCCAGCACCATCCCATACAGCAGTGGGACATAACTGTACTCCAGCTGTGAACAGGAGGCAGATGTTGTGGTTATCAAACAGCCTTGCATTCAGGACATGCATGATGTAATTTTAAGGTACTTCTGGTGTATTGGTTTAGCTTTGATCTGACATTTCTGTTAAACTGTGGAACGGTTGGCATTTAGTCCGTCTATTTGACTCTGATAAAACCTATTTTTGCACCATAAAAAGGTAGTAAGAGGCTGTCAAGTATGGGGGAAGTATGCAGTCAGAGTCCCATGGGTTTAACACTCAAAGATCATATTAGACTCACACAGTGAGGAGAGTGGTGCTACAGGCAGGGCTCACATTAAAAGTCAACATGACACAAAATCATAAAGAATTAGTAGAGCTGAGGTGACAGCACATTATGTCCAGAGGGTTTGGATGTACAGAATAAGGAAATAATCCCACATCCTATTTCACTTAGAGTTTTGTATTTGTTACTTATCACACTGGGTTATTGTACTATACTCATTTTGTACACTAAGTTATATGGACTTACATTAATAGACCTGCAATAACTGATTTTATAGGTCACTTGGGGACTGTAGAAACAAACCGTGGACACAGCACTGACATTATTATCTACCAAATTAATATGGAAAACTTATTAGCAAACAGCAGCCTCATTATACATTCAACAGATAAGGAGCAACATACTCTATATTCCTATTTTAACTGTTTTGCTCTCCACTAACTCTTGGCAAAAATATCTGACTCATTAACTGCTCTGCTACAGTATGTTCACCAGCTAGGTGCTAATTTTGTCTGTCTGCTGTTTGGTGCTTAGCAGCACTACCTGCCAGTGCAATGGGTTTTAGAGCTTCTTCCACTGGAGATGGTTAAAACTACACAATGAGACTGGCGAGACTGAATAAAAAAATAATAATAATGTAAAACAAGACAAGCTGAAAGATGCTTAAATACTATGTAGAACTGAAGGGACAGCCGAGTTGATGATGCTGTCAAAAAAAGTGTCCCATTTTAAATAAAATGGACTTATACAGTATAGCAATTGAAGCCTTCTCAAAGCGCTTTCGCACTATTTACCTATTCACCCATTTGCACACACACAGCCACTGGGAGAAATGTGGCGTCAGTGTCAAGGACACCGACACATGGAATGGAGAAACCAGAAATCAAACCACCAACCCTCAGGTTAAGAAACAACTTGCTCTACCTCCTGAGCCACAGCCACCCCGGTATGCTACATTACATAGATACATACTGTACATTTTATATTACACAAAATCATTTATTCAATTTTTATTTTAAACATATGGACTATAGTGGCTTTAGGTTCTGGTCATCTAATGGAAAAAAAACTTGCCCAAATGAAACAATTACTCAGAATACCTCAGCTGGTTCCTTGCAAAAAACATGTTCGTACTGCATATAGATGATTGTCTAAAAGGTGATGTACCAATTCATTGAAGGTGGGGTTGTCATTGTTGCGAACCACCTTTGTCTTCTTTTTGGAGGACTGCTGAGGGTCTGGTCTCAGACGCGTGGTCACATAGGCGTCTGGATTAGAGCCATTTGCCTGCTTCTATAGAAAAGAAAAAAAGGGCCCAAAGTGACACACTGTCAGGTCACATTTATAATGTATGCTTTCCTTTTGCTTAATGCGTCAAACAATGTTGTAATCAGAGTGAAGCAAACTCACAATGTTCTTCAGGTGCTTTACCAAGACCGAGAGCTTACAGTTCGAGTAAGATATACACAGCTGGATTTGAGGTCTGGCTCCTGCAATATGTGAGCACATCATTACCAGGAAATCATAGCATAACATGTTTTATAGATGAATTATCAGAGCTTCCTAAAGACATCAATCTTAATGCCCACAATATTGCCTTCTTTTCATTTGAATCCATCTTTTTTCCATACACCTGCTTATTATTTAAGAGCAAAAAATTACCTGTCACCTCACTTTTTTGGACAGTGCTGGGGCCATCCAGGAATAAGCTGCACACATATTCATTCTGCAGGTGACAGAGTGAGGTAGGTTTGCAAGTTAGAGCTAGGCATCAAAAGAGGCCGCTGACAGAGGATCAGCCAGTGATGGAGAACATGACTAAAGATGCTTACTCCCTTGCAGGGTCCTTCAAAAAGCTGTTTCAGGTATTTATTTAGCAGAGACTTCATCTTCTTGGCTGGTGTAAATGACATCTTATACCATCTAGGAAACCTTTAAAGGCAAAAGAGTAAAGACATGCATCAAACTATGTCATTATTGAAACTATATGAGCAGTGCTTCAAAACCAAAAGGCCATGGATAGTTGGATGTTTTTTCACTCACTGAGGTAGCATAGATTCAATGAAGTATTTCTGCAGCTGCTTATGAATCAGCTCAAACTGCTCCAGTGTCTTCTCACTGGTCAGAAACCCATCATGAATGATGATTCTCAGGTCATACAGCTAGAAATCAAAAACAAAAAAATGTAGTTAATTAAACTGCAGGGTGTATAAATGACATGAAGCTGTAGGTAACCCAAGATTTACATTGAGGGTCCCAGACATGTAAACAATTCTGCAATCTAAACTCGGGTCTAAAAGGGTTTTATTTGCAGAATTTTCTGTTGTGGAAATTAACCGCAAACCACTTCTTTAACAGTTTCTACATTTTCCTTTATGAAAAGAAAAGTATTTCCCACAGTCCAAATTAAAAAGAAGATTGTGTGAAACTGTGAATTTGTTTATGCTCTCTACTAGCCCTTAGAAAATGAGAAAATTAAGAATTCCATCATGCTTGTATTTAATTAATCTACTGGGAAAGCCTTTATCTACACTACTGGACATATGTTAGTTCTTCCGCTTTGACTGATAATTTTCTCTGTTCTGCCAGCAAAGACTTTATCCTGACTTTTGGATGCCCATTCTGATCAAAGAGCAGAGAAAACCCAACAAGCACTAGGAACAGTCCTCAGTCAATTCTGGAGAGCGAGGGAAAGACTTTCAAAACAAAACAGTGCTACCTAGGAGTGACAGGAAACACATACACAAAAAGTCAGCTGTGTGCCAGGGGTTATTCCTCTTAGACAAAACGTCTGTGAACCTGCTGTCAGCTCCAGGTGTTTCATCAGCTTCAATGGCTATTAGGATCTAAAGCTTTGTGGTGCCTTAGGCAAAAGCTCTCAGTGACATCTTGTTATAAAAACAAACATAGAGGCTAACATTTTCTGTTTGAAATCACCAAAACACAAAGAAGAACATGCTGCCTCACCACTTCTTTTCCATTGATGGTGTATCCCTGGATGAAAGCTTCTTGGATGTTATTGCTGGGAGAGGGGATGCCATCCATTGTCAGCGGTTCTTGTTTTTTCCCTTGAGCCATGTTGTGTGTGAGGAAGTTAAACTTGACTGCAACACAGCCCATGCTCTCCTTGATCTTTCTGCATTGGGATGAATACAAACTTGTAAGCATCAAATTAATACAACTGCAGAATTAGAGTAGATATTTTGAACAATTTGTTTAGTTACAAAGACAGATTTATACAGTATTTGTGTGTTGCACAAATACTTTGTAAAGTAGGATGTGGCCTCCAGGTCTGTGTCATGAGGTCTGAGGTTGTTCCGGACATACTGCAGGTCATTGGTGTCTTTAAGCTCTGGCATTCATGCACATAGCATCTGGAAAGCACATTCACAGCATGAATGAACAGGTGTTACCTATATATTATTGTCTGTGCAGTTGTTACTGTGTTGGTGTTATGCAGTAAAGCTCTTACTAGCTCCAGCAAGCTGAGTATCAGGGCAGAGCGCTGTCGGATTATGTTATAAGCTTCACAGCAGAGCTCCACAAAGCGATGTAAGCGCTGAGGCTTCTGCCCCCCACCTGTGATGAAATGCTGCATCTCAGATGTAAAGATGAACGGTGACCGGTCCCTATTATAGTAGAAAGAGTGAGGGGGAAGTTCTTGTTAATTCACATTGACTTTATCCTTCTCTGGATATTCCTTGCTACTCAGACACAAACACTATTTTCATTTTCAAAATTGCTGGGTGCCTTTTTATTGACTTGCCTTTTAAAGCTTCCAAACTTCTGCGCATTGCCCATAATCTTGCCAAAGTCAATGTGGAACATGTGTCCACTGTGTTTCAACATGATGTTGTCATTGTGGCGGTCACATATTCCTAGGATGAATGTGGCCACACACCACCCTGCACACGAGTGGATGAAGTTCATCACAGCCTGCACATACACAGTGAGAGAATGTTACACAATGCAACAAAAAGACATAACAGCAGAAGTATATATTCAGGTACGGTCATACATAGTTAAGAATGGAAGATTTTGTACTGATCTTAACCTTTTCATAGTCATCCTTAGTTTTGTTCCACATGTGGAACCATTTCTCCAGTGTGTCTT
>NW_018127887.1:1312145-1343349 GCF_001952655.1 Monopterus albus | reverse complement strand
CAGCTGAGAGACATAGTCCCTCCAGCGTGTCCTGGGTCTTCCCCGGGGCCTCCTCCCGGTGGGACATGCCCGGAACACCTCCCTAGGAAGGTGACTAGGAGGCATCCAAAACACATGCCCGAGCCACCTCAGCTGGCTCCTCTCGATGTGGAGGAGCAGCGGTTCTACTCTGAGCTCCTCCCGGGTGACCGAGCTCCTCACCCTATCTCTAAGGGTGCGTCCGGCCGCCCTGCGGAGAAAGCTCATTTCAGCCGCCTGTATCTGGGATCTTGCCCTTTTGGTCATGACCCAAAGTTCATGACCATAGGTGAGAGTCGGAACGTAGATTGACCAGTAAATCGAGAGCTTCGCCTTACAGCTCAGCTCCTTCTTCTGAAGTAAATCGAGAGCTTCGCCTTACAGCTCAGCTCCTTCTTCTGAAGAAGGAGCTGACCAGTAAATCGAGAGCTTCACCTTACAGCTCAGCTCTTTCTTCTGAAGAAGGAGCTGACCAGTAAATCGAGAGCTTCGCCTTACAGCTCAGCTCCTTCTTCTGAAGAAGGAGCTGACCAGTAAATCGAGAGCTTCACCTTACAGCTCAGCTCCTTCTTCTGAAGAAGGAGCTGACTACTAATGTGCACTTGAAAATGCAGACACATAAATCCACCTCACCCTGTGCTCTGCCAGTAGAGAGACATCTGTAGGTGATCATTTGCAGGTCCAGCCCCTCCTGGAGCCATACTCTGTCCATCACACGGACTATCTGAAGTACCAGCATGTCCTGACGCAGGTTGTCTCCTGTCTGCACAACACATTTAGTAAATAAAAAACGAGCAAGATGATCCAAGTACCATGTCACAAGTGTCCCCTTTGTGTCTAGCAGTATGTACAAAGTGTTCTGTCACGATCTTTGATTTGCCCTTGAAGGAAAAAAGCAAAAACACAACCTGGAGAAACAAAGCACCATATTAATACCGACCTTACAAATGACACTGACATTCTTGGCCAGAGGATCAGTACAGATGAATGAGATCCCAAGAGGAGCAGCATTGGAATTGTAGAACCTACAGGCCTATAAGTAATATATCACAAAGGGTAAGGCTTCTCCAAAATGACAGAGCGTGTTTATATTAGATAAGAACAATGATATAGGAATAATGTGTTGTGTAAGGTTCTTACATCCAGGTCCACTGCCTTTACACGGACTGCAGGATCCAGTGGCAGACAACAGCTGATCCCACTGCTGAAGACCTCACTGATCTTGCACTTTTCTTTATTCAAAACATTCTGCAGAGAAATGCATTAAATGAAATAATGAGATAGAGCACATTACATATAGCATCACTCTTAACAATGGAGAATTATAAGCAAGTAAGCGAGTGCGTACTTTGCATAAATGGGTAGATGACCAATCTATTTACAGACCTTGCGTCGAGCCTTTTCAGCAGTGCGGACCTTCTCAGCAACCTGTACAAGCACAGACACTAGGGAGGTTTCGTACTCCAGCTCCTGCCTCAGTGCCTGGCCACAACAGTGCCACAGGGCAGCCTTGATCTTACTATACCAACTCTGGTAGTAGGGCTCATTGTGGGCATCCTCCAGCAGCCTGCCAGCATATACAGTAAAACACTGATAATTCATAAAACTAAGCACAAAAACAAAGCAATATACAGGCAGAGATATCAATGCATTTTAAACCTATCATATTCATTCCAACATTACAAGAGAATATTGAAATTTACTTTTATGCAAACTGTCGTTACAGTGCGTTAATATACGTTTCAAAAAGGCTCAAGTGAATGAAATGACAACAGTGTTCCAGATCCACTGCACATCCCCTCAGGTTGATGTCCGACTCTGCTGCTCACCAGTAGAGTTGCTGGGCGATTCGTATGCTCTTCAGTGATCTCTCCAACAGCAGCATCACCAGAGGTCCATCCAGCTCCCACTCACTCTTCAAAACCTGCAGGACAGGATGACTGATTATACCAACATCAAACTACTGAGGAAATTACAAAGTGTGCCACCTGGACCCATATTGAAAATCTGAAGGCTCAAACCAGTTAAATAATGGTTTGGGCCTGTGTTGAAATATTAACTTATACAAGGTACAGTAATAATTGCATAGGTGCGAGAATGAAGTGTACACAAGTATTTGTGAGTTAATAGTGGCTGTTAGTGTGCTTACCTGTACAAGCTGTGGCAGGAAAACCTCCAGCTCTCCATCTGGGATCTGTTCAAAGTACTGAACTGCAGTCCGCCGCACAGTCTGATCAGGGAAACTGAAAAAGACATCATGAAGATCTGAATTATGGCTGTGATCACAGATGTAAGTTTGGGTTACTTGTCTCATCCCATTACATGATGCACATATCGTATGGCAGTCGGGGTGTGGTTAGCATTAAACACACATTATATAACAAACAACAGCTAAAGTTTTTCTGTGTATTGTAGGTTATCTATTATTTAGATATTTATTGGTCTTTGCAAAATCAGTGAGTGCATTTTCCTTTAAGTGAACCCAGAGTAACCTACCTGTCACTGAGCAGGAAGAGAGCCTCCTCAGGTAAATGGATGGGCCAGTTCTCAATGATAGTATAGATTTCTGTGAGGTTTATAGGGCTCCACTGGGGGACTCCACCCAGCAGCAGGTGCAAGAAAGCATTTTCTTTGTTACAGTAGTACCGCTTTTCCCAGAGGAAAGACTTCTCATTTTCCGTTAGACTGGGCAAGGAGACATTTCAGGAATGTGTTTAGGGATGCAGTAAATATAAACTCCATTTAAATATTATACAGTATGTCCAAAAATGTGAAACCCTGCACACTATGCAAATACACATGCAGTAGTTCAGAATACATGTATAGTATTTTCTTCTACTCACAAGCAGAGGCAGTGCTTCTTTGAGACATCTAACATTCTCTTTTGTAGTGTCTCACAAGGTTGAGAGAATATTATTGAACCAGGGAGTGCGATGGGCCTCCAATATGTCCATTGGAATTGATCTTGAAACTCGAGCTAAGGAACAATTGGGCGGTGAATGATTGAGCAGGTGTCATTTGTATTCTAGTCAACAGGGGGCAGAGTTGTTCAGCATTACTGACCTGCAGAATGACCCCGAGTGCCTGTGTGTGGCTGTCAAACAGGGCAGGGGAAGGAGGAGCAGGCATCCCTGTCATTGTAGACATACTGAGCAGGATGGTTCCTTTTGCCAGAGTCCTATGCACACAGAATACATATACTACAATGGCTTTTCCCCCCAATTTGACATCCCTTAAAATGCTTCATACTGCACCCTACATATACTGTAGATGTCTGAGGGTTGACTGTGGCAACACAGAGTCAGAGCAGTCAAAAAATTCACTGCAATTATGATGCATCCCTCATATTTGGACTTTCTCCAAAGCTCACAATCAAAAAGTAGTTTTAACTTTACCAATTTTACACAAAGATTACTACCCATGTGGAGTACTACTCAGACTGGGAAAACATTGTTAAGATGCCTTCTCTGACCCTGGAGGACAACAATGTCATCAACTGGACTTAGAAACTACAGTTTTAGCAGAGAGAGACTACATGTTGCACACCGGAGGCATACAGTTAAAAATATTTAGGCATTTAAAGGCAGGGAGGGTCTAATAAAATGATCCTATTTTTTGTTTAACCTACCTCTTAGCTGTTAATCTCTTGACTTAAAGGAAGTGCAGTAATGAATCACTAGTTTGTGTACGTCTTTGACAATATGAAATCTATGAACTTCATCGTTCCCTTCTAAATCCCCCTAAAACCTGAGAGGGTGTAGAGGTGTAAACACTGTTGTGCGCAACGTACTTGTTGCTGAAAAGAGGTAGCACAGCCCAGCCTAAAAGATCTGGGCTCTTTCCTTTCTTAGTGCCCTTGAGGTGAAACGTCAACATGCTCTCATATGGCAGCTCATTTACTGGAACAGGGAACACCATCCTAAAATCAAAAACATAAACCTACAGTAAAGATATTTACATATATCCTTGTTATTCCTCTCATAGCTATCTATTTATGTTAGCTCAAATCTTTTTGCCTTGCTTTTTTGCTGAATTTTTATATTTTCTAATACTGCCTACAAATCTGTATTAAAATGAATTCATATAAATTTCTTATGCACAACATGGCAGTATAAAAAGAGCCAGGCTACCAGAATGAAAATAGAACAGTAAGCAAAGCTGATTCTGCAGATTCACTTTGTTATCAACAGATCTTGCTCTTACACGCGGTTACAGTAGATCTGGTTTCCAAATAACAAGGCGGTGCTGATGTTTTCAGAATGGCCGGTGTTGGAGAGCTTCACTCCTCCATATGTCAACTGACAGGAAACAGAGAAGCACTCATAACTGCAACAAGAGAGAAGAAAACCACAAACCCCCGAGTTCATGTCAGACATGTGGTTATTGTTTCTGTTTGTGTGCATGTGCAGTATTTGTGCATTGTATAAATGCAGACATACCTGGTCCTCCAGGTGGGAAGTAGTTTGTAAAGTGCAGCAATCTTGAACTCCAAGACTTCATTGTTGTGGTCCACAGAACGGGTTTGCCCATAGCACGTCACCTCCTGCGCCTTGAAGTCTGTCAGGAAGTTGTCAAAAAAGATCTGCAGCACTTTTAGCAGCGCCCCATGGAGCATGACCATCCCTACATCAAATCAAAAGGTTATTATACCAAATGGGCAACACTTTATTTTAAGCATTAGCATTTATTTGCATTGTACACACATTTATTAAATTGTTTATAACATTACAATGCGGTTATAAGAGGGATAGAATTACATCAACTGTTTATTTCAGTATCTGTCAGCAATTATCACCGTATTACTTACTATCACATTCATTTGACAGTGCTGCTGAAGTCACTCCTCATCTCTTTCTGTAACTTGCTTTGACAGCTGCTCTTAACAAACCTACGCTTGTGTTATTTAGAGCTTGTGCTGGAGTAGAGTCCACTCCACTGTTCGTTCACTCATTTACTACTCCCGATCTAACAGACACTCAGTAGGTTTCACTATAGCGAGTACTAAGTTGAGATTTTGAACAAAACAGCATTTTGCATAATCACTGACAGGTGAAGTGTAGAGCAGTGTCAAAATGTCCTCACAGTATTGAAATGTCTTCAAAATGATGGGCCCCACCTAAAACCTGCCTACACAATCATAGAAAGACATGCACGCCCCCGAGGAGCAGCTACTCACCACTTTCATAATCTGATGTCTCATCTTGACTCTGTAAAACAAAACAGCCCATTGTTGTTGAATGTAAACTGGAGGTAGGTTACTGAGGTAGGAGGTTACTGAAGGCAATTCATTCGACAGGTTTGGGGTAGTGTAGCGTCACAATAGCTCACCATACTCTTGGCATAGTAATGTCATCATTTTACTGCGGGAATGCCTATCAAATATTTTAAATCCATGAGTATTTCATAAGAAGTATGATGAGGGACAATTAGCAGCTCATTCTCATTATTTTTAAAAAGGGAGTGGACAAATGTTCCATGTTTATTTGACCCATTTAGCCTATAGTCAAGCTAAGTCAGTTATTTTTGCATTTTCTTTGCATAACTGTAATATTAACTTAATCTTTCCCACGGCCAGTCAGTGTACGCCGTATGCTGTGTATGATTATATCGAATGCAACATACATACATCACAAGTGGCACATCCTACCAGAAATATTGGATTGAGTCTGTTGAGCCAGCCAATGGCATCCTCCAGCTCCTGACATGAGATCCCGCACAGAAGATTGCTGATGGTGCGAACACGTCTGACGAGTGTGTTAATATTCGCCCCAGACTACGGACACAATGAGATCAGAACCAAGAATCAAAATGAATCATATGTGTGAGAGAAATGCATGGAAGTGTCTCCCACTGGCTATCTTGTTATTACTGACCTTACTCTTCATTAGTCCTGTCATCTCTTTGCTGTAGCTAAGGAGCAGCTTGTGCAGGCTATACCTGAGAGAGGAGAGGTTAGAAACAGATGACAAGGTGGTAGGGAGCCACAGTATCAAGCTACCTTTCCTGTTTTCTATAAACAAGCACTATTTGATGACATGCTTGTTGTTTTTACTAAACTCATCAGGCAAAGCTCATGTGGAATGCAGCGCTGCTAATCATCTTACTTGGAGGTGTTAAAAACACGGACAGGATGCAGGTACTGGTACAGCTGGCACTGGGTCTGGTCATCTGCTCCCTTAGAGAATAAAGAAGCTGAAATGCTTTGTAGGATGGTGGGCTTAATTGTGCTGTGTTTTTGAATGAATACATATTCTCATATAGTAAACTTTATATTAAATAAAGCATGTAGAATCACTAAGTGGCACTAGAATGTACATTTTGGCTTTATATAACCATAGATCTAAGGACATGGTTCACCTGCTAAATGCCAACTGTGACAACAGAGGGTGGAGGTTACCTTCATGATAAGAAGCTGGCCAAGGGCCAGGAACAGTTGTTTGGACAAGCAGAATTTCTAGACTAAAGATAAGCCACCCTTATTAGTAGACGACATATACTGTAGGTGCTGAAAAATCTTAGAAGGCATCTTGACATAGTTTTAGATAGAAAACGTTTCACCTGTCATCCAAGAGAGCTTTATCAGTACTGCCTGACCAGGAAGTGGGTGGGGTTTCTGTCACAACTTGTCATCCATCTACAGTTCTGCTTTGAAATCTCTACCCAAACAGTTCCACCCCAATTCGCACCAGGACAATGGGTGTTGGTCCACATGTGAGGGTTCAAAGACAGGTCACGACTACCAGAGCCTGATGACTCAGTTGTTAGGGACAGTTGTTGGCCATTAAAGCACTGAAACCCCACCCAGTGGGATAAATACCTCCTGCTCACCACCAGTCGGACAGAACTGATGAAGCCTCTTGAATGAGAGGTGAAACGTCTTCTACCTAAAACTACATCCAGATGCCTTCTTCAGTGTTTTTCCAGCATACTGACCTGGATGACAGAATTAGCACAGACATATACTGTAGGTGAGGAAAGAAAGAGTTTGAACTGACTTACATCCCTGGCCAGAAGGTGCTTGATGTTGTTCATGTGAAGCAGTCGTAGGGGAACTACTAGTTTAAGCTTGTAGTAGATCTGGATAACCTCATGCATACCTAGCAGTTCCTCACTAAAGAGATGTAGGAAATTACATACAGTGCATTAAATTAAACAAGGAAAGGGGAATCACACTATGAGTGAATTTAACATTACTGACTAAAACATTATAACATAAAACTAATTCATGTCTGGTTTGTGACTTACTTTTGGAGATACTCCTCAGAGTCACAGAGTTTGAGAACATAACGGCCACTTGTGTTGGGAGTGCGATCCAGCAGCTGGAAGATTTCATCAATCAGACTCTTCACTGTCCTGTTCACTGCATAAAAGGTTAAAGTTCAGAGTCCACACACTTCAGCCAACATTTGCAGGGATACTACATGACAACCACTGATCAAGAGATGTGGTATCACAAACAGTGTACACTTTATAACAATACTGTACAGCATTCTTTTTTAATTTATAGCTTCAGATTTTCAAGCACAAAAAATTACACAGCATAAGATTCAACACATAAAACGTATACAATGACACAAATATGGGGTGTTGGTATAATATCCACACCGTTTTTCCCTGAATCAGATCATGTATTTCATGTTATACACTACAGATCTTTTACCTTTTGCCCAGAAATGACTCTGTCCAATCCAGTTATGTTGCTACTTCTCTATTGCTAGTTAAGTCCATATATTTTTCAAAGCTTCAATATTTCTCTTTTTTCAAATGTTTTTGTTGTTTTATATCTGCTCCGAACCCTAAGATTAAGATGGTGCATTTTACCGCCATAAATCCAGATGTGCAGTACTATGGTACTATGTTTGTTTTTGCTCTATATTCTCAAAGTGTTGTCCAAGTAACCTTAAGGCTGGAGATGTGACATGTCTACAGTTATCGTAAATACTCTAAATGACTGAGGAGGGGGGACTAGCATCTCACCTGAGGTGGGTAAGTGAAGTTGGTGATCATCCCACTCAGTGGCCACACTGACAGTCACCTCTACCTGCTGCAGCAGGGCGGGGTGGATTTGTAACAACCGACCCCAAACCACACCTGAGTTATGAACACTGTCTGTGTGTTTGTAACGTGACATCAGCCTGTCAGAGGCAGTAAAGACAAACAGGTTACCAGTGTAAGAAGTATCATGACGCCATGTGATATGAACAACATGAATCTCACTTTAAAAACAATGTTAAATTTCTGTTGTTTCTGTCAGTTCATTCAAAAGTTTTTTTTTTGTCATACTGCACATCATATACAGACAAAATTATCCTGTGAAGTTTATTTTTAATCAGTTAAAATTGCATATGTAGAAACAAAATTTCATATCATTCTCTTACTTGGAAGTTGCCTGACAAAATGAAGCCAGCCTCTTGGTGCTGCCTTGTGGGGTGTCCATTAGTTTGATGGTCCATAGATCCTGGTGTTCAAAAAGACAAGTTCTCTGATCGTGCTACTTTTAATTGAGGTCATTTTATTTTGCCATGATTTTTGCTTCACATACTCACATCATTGTTTATTTCTGTATTGGAACGAACAAGTTTGTGAGCAGGCTTATTGAGGTCACAGGATAGGTGCTTTTGGCTGTTGCTGAGGGGCACCCGTGTCCGGGGGGGAAGAGGCGGCGGTGCATGGTCTTGTCCGTTTTCAATAGTCTCCTGAATTTCCTCATAAATGTTGAAAGCTTGTAGAGGCATGGGCAAGTCAGTGATGCATGAATCTCGCCTCTGAATCATTCCATTTGGCCTTTCAGGAGGATCCATCACAATTCAGGGAAAAATGTATGCAAGTCCTCCTGGATGTCGGCGTTTCACATTCCCAGCATGTCCTCATTTCATAGGATAGCAGAATAAAGAACTATGTGGTGTTATGACAAAAACAAATCATGAAAAACCAGAACTTTTAATTAAAAATAGTGTATGAGATATACTGCAAGCTGAACAAGCAAGCTGTTTCATGACTGGAGTCTAAATGATTGAGAGTTTACGTTGGTCTAATAATTAACCACCTTTCAAATCTCAACAGGAAACCTACCAGAACGCACCACTAAGTCTACTAAGTTTACCCCTGGGCAAAGTGAAACATCTTCAAAACAACCATTATCATTGCAATAAACCATGAAGCTTTACAATACATTTGCTTAAGATAACTGAACTGCTATTCAGACAAAACTAAAATCTGTTCAGATTACTAAGGATCTCAGTTCATAAAAGCCACCTGGATATTCACAGTTCACAGTTTAAGACTAGCTCCAAATACCAGGGGTAATCTTTTGTAGAGTAAAGTTTTTGGTTGGCAACTTACCATCAAAGCTCTGTTAACTGGTGTCTCATCCCGGGTCAACGAAATGAATGCTTGACTGAAGCCATTCACAGCAAGTTAGACCTGCACAAGCTTTGTAAATTCAAGCCTGACTGTGTTTCCTCAGCCCTCTCCTCCCCTCCTCCTCCCCTCTTCCACTTCCTGAACATAGGTAACATTGCCTCTGCTGGAAGAAACAGAGTACTGCATGTTTAAATTACACTCAATATTAAGTTGTATTACATTAAATGTAGAAAATAATCCAGGTATGTCAAATTTTTGACATAGAGTGACAATCCAATATACCACTGTGCAGTAGATCTTCATGATAAACGCATCTATCCAGGCCAACAGGTGATGGAAAAAATCACATCCACTCCTTGTCAAGGAATGTTGTTGAACAGGATGAGCTAAACAAAAATTTTACTGTAAATGAATCTCTGGTGAACTGAAAAGAAAAGGAGCAAGAAGGAAATAAGAGTTCACATACTCTGCACATGTAAGGTAAGATTATATCACGTGGATTTTTCAACATTTACTCATATATTCTTTGTACTGTGACTCACTATGTTGTCAGCATTTGTTGCACTTAAAACACTTGGTTTATAAAGCTCATAGAAAACTATGTGCTGTGTTTGACTCTTCCTGGTAATATTGATGAGCCTTCTTTGATGAGGTGAGATAATCCGCCACGGCCTTTCAATGGAAATCAGAGCAACGGCACAGCACTAAGTGTGTCACAAAGGCAACACCCGAGGTTCAGAGAGCACAGCGATTTATGGAGGAGGGGATCGAGCAGAAAGAAATGCATCCCAACCAAACAACTACACACATTTCACCCCCTACTCCTAAACCTGGATTTCGAGGTTACTATGCACTCATCCCCTTTGCAATAGTCGTTCTAACTGGATGTGCATTGGCAGTGGTAAGAACAGTTTTGTTGTGTCTGTTTTCATTTCACTTAACTGCACCATAACCTTAGTATTAGTTATGTATTGTTATACATCTCCACAGATTGTTTATATCAGGAGAAAATTAAGGTAAGCTGGTTTCAGCAGCATTCCCAATTTGGTATCTTTTATGCTCCGTCACAATTTGATTTCTTTTGATTGCTTTGATTCAGATCAGAGGCTCTGCGCCACAGGTTAATTCCTTTGTACAGCTATGACGCCTCAGATGAACAAGAAGACTGGGGAAATGCTGACAGGGAGGACGAGGAGCTTACTGTAAGCAAATTGTTGTCTAGCATATACATACTGTAGGTGGACATGAACATTTCAACTTATCCAGAATTTTCTTTACAGGAACCTTTGTACAAGGAGGGAAAGCTCTTTTTTTCATCCGTCTATGGTACATAATAAATAATAAACAAGAATGTACTGTACCAGTTTGATAAATAGTTTGCAGATGATAAACAAATACAGCCTGGCTGCTTTATTAAAGTTACAGTATATGACTTTTTTTTCTCCTTTCAAATATTTATGTTGTAGAAATATGCTCCAAAACTCACTGAACAGCTCTGGCAGCAGAACAGAAAACTTAGCTTCTAAAGGTTTTGAGTGGGAGTGACCTCTCTAACCAATCAGAGATTTTCAGTTATTTCTGCTTGATCAGTAAGTTTTGTTGCATTCTCATTTATTGTAATTTCATAACGACATATCTGAAGAGCTGGGCAGAGCGTGGTGGAGTGTAGTAGAGCATATTAGCGGAGCAGGGGGAGGAAGTTTCATGCTAGTGGTACCTTAAACTACACATTGTAGTTTTGAGAAATTATGTCCATAGTGCAAATGTGAAGTTTTTTTTCCAGTTCATTCTACCTATGTTTTGTTACCATACAGCACACATAAAGGCAAAATATCTTGTCTATTATTTTTCAGAAAATAAATCTGAAATTGTAGATGATCAATAAGAAAAGACAATGTGGATATTCTACATAAGGATTTTATTTTTATCTTCTAATGCACATTCCTTTGTCTTGTTTGCTCATTCTTTTTTTGTTTTCTCAGTCTTATCTTGTTTACCGTCTACTCATTGCTTTATGGAAGAGTGTTGCACATACACATTGAGAGTCACTGTACCAGTCAATTTACTGGTGTGTAAAAACATACCTGACCAATAAAGCTGATTCTGAATAATTATGCTTCACATCAGCCAGTAGATAGCACTGTAATCCTGTGTTTTGCCTCAGTTAAGAGTTTGTTTTTTTTTAAAGACTGTGTAAAATGTTTTGGAGAATAGGGCAAAATGTCATTTTGAGGCAATAAACTAAAAGGTAAAATATCAGATCCATTTGTGTCATGTGTATATTTCTAACAATTTATATGAATTGAGCTCAGCTAGCTTCACAGACACACCTGTTTCTGCTTGGCAATCAGCAGCTATGTTGGTGTTTGGAGGTTCCTCAGCTTGATAGATCTGAATATTTTCAGAAAGCTGGGATCACAAGGAAAGAACAGGTGAACAATACACCCACACAAACTGTTTAAACCCATAAAACCCCTAAGTAATGACTGTGAGCAATTGGATGGAAGCATTTGTCATCTAATTTGCTCCTTGTGTGGTTCTACATTAGTCTGGATGGATGAATTTTGGGATCGCACCGGCTCCTGGCTTCCATCCCGTTGGCTATAGCCCTGGTCCTCCCAGCTCTTACTCTAGAAAACCTGTTGTGTTATTATTGTCCTATGTGGCACAAAGGTGAGTTTTGTCCCAGTAACACTAGCCCATGTTTACCTAATCAGCCCTGTTCCAGCCACTATGGCACTGTCCACATTCTGCAAGGAGCTCAGTGAGTAGCATGAAATCATCTCTTATAGAGGAATAATGTGTCAGTCACACCTGCTGCTGCAAAGACAAATGTTAACAATCTGCCGAAGTCTGATACCAACCTGAGGAAGCTACGGGGGGTGACCACAGTCAAACCAGGTGCCAGAATCAATAATATTAGTGGAGAAGAGCCTTCATGTGCAAATTACACATCATGAAGGACCAAGTTGCCACTCCATTAAAGAAGACATATTGGGAGAGGCCTTTTTCAGCCATGGGCACTTACCCAAATCCCCAAAAAGTGACTTGACATTTGGTCAAATGCTTGAGCTTGCTAACTGAATAACATGACATAAAAAAAGGTGTTTTGTCTGATTACGTTTTGTTGCTCTGGAGAGAAAATGGTGGTGTTGGTTGTCACCCTCATGGTGTATTCCAAAGAGGAAATGCAGCTCCAACTTGGTAGCTTGTCTATATAGATATTACAAGCAGGTGTGCCAGAAGGTGTGGTCTGGGCAAGAAGAGTTGGTGTCAGTCAGGGAACTGAAGATCATAAGGAGAAGGGTTCTGCCTGTTTGAGTGGATTTCAAAATCTTTAAACTATAGAGGTGAGTGTTCTTAATACTGTTTTTCTTAAAGTTGCACACTAAAATAGTTTGTGCTATCAGGTAGTGTCTCTGCAGCGTTAAACATGCTGAGTGTGACAATCAGAGATCATTAACATTTGGACAAGGTCACCCAACTTACAAAATGTCTTAATGTCTCACTGATTCTACATGTCAATATATTAGTCACAGGGTAGTACTACAGAGCCTGTGAAAACTATTTATATTTTGGGGGGATTCTGGAGCAGCTTTGTCAAATCTGAGATAATTACTCAGACAGCTGGACTTTATTGCAGCTCTTAGTCTGCAAATATTTAATAGGAATTCTGCCTTAAAAACATGGGAAGTGGAATTAGAAAAGGGGGCATTTACACATTTACACATAAGTTTGCATAAGGGGAGGTGTAGGATTCAGTGTTTGTAAAGTTTGATCCACTGTTTTTCAAATGTCTCTCACTAAATACATCAGGTTTATGGACGGTCAGCAGTAAATTGTTAGTGTACTATAGTCACAATATTAGGTCATGCCAATGAAATACTGGATACATCTCTCTCCTTGCAGGCAGAACATGATACAGCTCCTGCATGTTGTGGTGTTGTGGTTCTACCTTCTCCCCTCACTGACATGTGACAACCTGGTCTGCTTCTTCAGCCCTATCGTGGAGAAGGAGAAGATGTTCCAGCTTACTGTGACAGAGTGCAGTCCTGACAAGCTGTGCTTCATGGCAGACGCTCGCTACGGCAACTACAGTGCCCTCTCAGCCAGAGGCTGCATGGCAAAGGGCGACTGCAGCCAGGTGCACAGTGTCCACTTCAAAGGAACAGTCTACACCATGAGCTACACCTGCTGTGATTGGCCATACTGCAACTCCTGCCTGGGCATCACAGGCAAATCCCTCTCCATTACTGTAACACTTGTGACTGTAGCGGTGATGGCTGACGGCTTATGACTAAAGACTCCTAAGTGTTCTGAGCATCTTCAGCGGTTCACGTCAGTGGTGATGAGGCTTAAAGTATGTGGGTCAAGACCAAGTGAGCACAGCATCAGGCATCTCTGCAGCCTCAGCATGGAGTAATGATGAAGGCCTGAAGATGTGTGTGGAGAATGCCCAGTCTGAAGACACTGAGGCGTACACCAAATGAGGCAACATACCAAAATATATATTTTAAAAGATCTTTGTAACAAAACCTTTAGTTTTTTTTAAATAGCTTTATAAATAAATATTTGAAAAAGAAGCGATATGGTCTTTTGAACACACACACACACACACACACACACCAGACGAGACAGGCAATGTTCAGCATTTTTCTTACTGCCAACAATAGACTTGGGGCTAAAAGCCACAGACAGGGAAAGGATGTCAAAGTCCTGAGAGGCTTGTTGACAATAACAAAAATATAGCACAAATAAATGCCAGGATTATCTTTTAATAGTGAAAGACAGCATGTGAAGCAACGTGTACAGTATGAAGTTTGGACAGTTCTTTATTTCCCTTTATAAGGCGGCTGGGTCTCCCCATAGTGGATATACATATATATACAGGAGATTGCTATACTGGAGTTACACTGAGGGCAGAGGGTCCATATTACACAGACTTCAAAAAAACAACACTAGAGCCTCACCTCCAGGTATCAGAAATCAGCAGAGGGAAAGGGGGAAACAGCACAAGAGAAGAGGAAAGGGAAGGAAGAAGGGAGATGATGCAGTCTGAGAGTCTGACGCGGCTGTCTAATAACTTAACACTAGAAAATAACATACAGATTTCACACACAGTGCATCTTAAATAGGTTATGTGAAGAACCATTTACCATAAATATTTGTATTTTCGGGAACCAACATATATAAAAAAGGATTTTTAAAAAACAAATCATTGTTCAGTCTTTAATTTCTTCTTTCTTTCTCCTTTCCCACATCCGGTCCAGATAAACAAGGAAAGGGAAACAAAACCCAGCACCCCTCCCTCCCCTCCCACCCAAAAAGCATATGAATTAGTAGAAAACGAACAAACAAATAAACAGAACACCACAGTCAACTCATCACAAAAGGAACCCACAGACACACAAAACAGCAAGAACACAGTACTTTTTTTGAGCTTCTTCATCACTGCTATTCCTCTTAATGGTCAGTATCATCATCTGTCTCCTGGCATACTGGTTGGGGGCAGTGGAGCGGTCCTCCCCCTGACGTTCAGCAGTGATATATTATCTCTCAATTTCACAGTGTGGTAGGAAAAAGAGGGTGAGGAGAAGGTGTGGGAGTGATGGGGAGGTGAGCCAGAGGGAGGGATATCGCGGGTGGGAACAGGAATCAGAGGAACCACAGCAAGAATTAGAAAACAACTAGAAACCCCCACTGTCCATGGAAAAAAGTAAACATAATGACAGAGTTTCATTCCCACCAACTTGTGTGGTTGGGAAGGCCTTGATTGGCTGGCATAAACAGACTGGAATCCACTGGTGGATGGGAATTGACAGGACAACATGTCATCAGGAAAAAAGGATGTGCGTGGCGGGTTGCTGTGTGATTGGCAGGTTAGAGGGCAAATCCCTTCTTGTTGAGTTTAGGCACGCTGACGCAGTGCCCGCCTCTTGCGGCTGTAGTAGTGACGCACGCCGGTCTGTCTGGCAAAGTTCATCATGTAGTTTTGTTTACGGGTGCTGCGGGGATACAAAGACAGTGAAAGAGGGAGGGAAAGAAGAGGAGTGTGAACATTAGTGACCAAAAAAGGGCATTACAAATCCAAACGTGCCATGTATACAATCTGATCGATACACGCAAACACATGAATGATCGACTGCAGTTTCTGTACTCTCTCACATCCAGATTCATGCTGGCATTTTTTAATCAGCCATAACCTCAAACACTCAACAGATGCATGACTCTCATGCCTCAGAGAATGGCTGGTGCTATTCTACATAACTGGATCTGTTTATGTTGTGCACAAATAAGAGGTAACTAGACTGTAAACATGGCAGTCGAACTACTGTAAGTACATGAATCCAATGGAAAACCAAATGTCACAGGACAAGATGTGAGACACAAAGTCTACAAACATACTAGCACAAAAACTAGGGAAGACATTCTGACACTGAGTGTTTGAGGTCAGAATTGACAATGGGAGAAAAGAAAAACAAAACCAAAGCCATAAAAGTGCGGGGTTGAAAGTGGAGAAGGGAAGTTTTGAAACTAAGACACAGAAAAGCTGTGGAAGATTGCTTTTGCTTAGCCTGTTCATTGCCTCTTCCATCCAGCAGGGCGGTGCCAGTGAGCCAGGAGTGCAGCCAGGGCAGGCAGGGGCCTCTGCAAAGCGGGAGGTTTGGGGTGGGGATTTTGGAGGGGAGGGGGATGGTTGATGCTGTGGAGGTGGAAGCACGAAGGCGGATAGATGGGCATGATGGCTGGTAAACTGCATGTGTTTTAAAGCATGTGTGCGTGTGCACGCTTGTGTGTTTCTGGCTTTTTGATCAGAAACCAGAGGGCAGTGAGGAGGGAGCTCCTGGTTTAGAGTCAAGTTGCTGTCCTAAGACTGACTTACAGCCATGAGTGGAAAAAGGGATGAAGAGCTGTTGCAGCAGTCAATCCACAGAGTCATGCAAAGAGCTGGATGGAGGAGGTTAGTCAGATGAAACTCTGGCCAAATGTGCCTTTATTTATAAAGTAATTAATGTCACAAGATGCCCTGCACTGCAACTGATGTTGATATACTGCAGGAATGGAAAAAGTCCTTTCAGTGAAATAAATGTTGGACCTAACAACAATCTTTGTCAAGTAGAATCACTGAAATATATAAATCAGCTTGAAAATGATCAGCTAGGTCAGAGACATGACAGTTTGTGGCAGAGGTAGTAGCAAGCACAAAACAAACAAACAGGTAGTGATGGATTACATCACACATTGACACACAAACACAGTATCACTGACAGTTGTACAGTATATGTTAATTTTTGCTTTAAAAATGCCTCTAGGATTATACAAATGCAGATTCAAACTCAAAGCCACTTAATAAGAATTGGATCTGATCTGCTGACACTGTGTTGAAACATTTTAGGGAATGTAATATTTCAAAACTGTAAAATTTGCCACCACCTGTCTGGACTTCATTACTCTTGTTAGACTGTGAATATTGTTTTGTTTTCAGCGCTGAGAGCTGTCTATTAACATCCATGTGTCGGATTATTTTGTCAGCAAGCCTCCACCTGGACACTGTGAGCAGCTGGCCTGTGAGCTGGACTGTTGACCTGCCTGGTGCTCGTAGTTAAGGCGAGGGCATGGAGATGACTGTGGTGATGATGAGGAGGGCTAGGTGTGTCAGTGACACTGAGCGCAGTGTAACGGGGTAAAGAAAGGGTTGGGAGGAGGATGAGGGAGGGGGCTGCATTCAGGAAGAGGCGGAGAACTTACCTTACACTACAGCCATGCCAGAGGGAGCAGAATACAGAAGAGAGCAGAGGTTAGAGCGCGAGAGGGGAGAGGCAGGAGGAGGGGACTGTTGTCTCGCAGAAAGGTCTGGGGGGATAAGAGTCCCAGCCTGGGGAGGCAGGGGCCCAAAAGGAGGAGAGAGGAGAGGCAGAAAGATAGTCAGAGGTTCAAGGAAGAAGAAGTGAAAGTAAGTGAAGAAAAGTGAATATAAAGGAATGGGGAGCAGGAGAATGGTTGGTGGAGATTGAGTGAAAGACAACAAAAAATATAACAAAGGGAAGGTGAGAAAAAAACCATAGGTACAGTAGGAGTGAAGTGAGAAAGTAAGATATACAGTAGTGATCCATCCGTTGTATGGGGAGAAGGAGAAAAGAAGAAGTTTTGAGGAAGGGGAGATCAAATGAAGGATCAAAGTAAGGAAATGGAGGAGGATGAAGGAAGGTAGGACCCCATGTAGCACAAGCAGAGGAGGGAGCATAAGCACATGATCAAACACATAAGTGGCATTAAGCAGCAAAGAGGAAAGGGGTACGGAGCAAAAGACAAGATCGATCAGTGAGAGGAGGAATGTGTGAAGGAATGGAGGAGTGGTGAGCAGAGAGAAATAAACACCAAAGCAAAGTGTGAGGATTATGGTCACTTTTCTCAGCAGACACTGTTGAAAACCGTGCAAATGTGAGGGAGGGAGCGGGACAGGTCATGGCCACATAGACCAGGGACAGCTCAGGTAGGCATAGCGTGCATTTCAGTATGTTTTTGTGTGTGCAACTGTACATGAAATGTCAGAGTGCCTTACATGACTCTTGTAGGCAGCATGTGAAATGCATTGGGTACACATCTAAATGTGCAATGAGCACCCACAGGATTGTGAACATTGCTCTAGTAACCACAGCAACATGCAGAAAATGCATTCAAAATGCTTTATGATACTGCCATGTTAAGAAAATGCTGGTTGAGTACAGACTGTGATCATTATATCTTCAGTGCCCTGCAGAATCTACAGTTTTCCCATTTTTAAGCTCTATTTTAAAGCTGGAACTGACTCCCACTTGGACAAATGTATATCAATACAGGTTACGGACTTAAATGAGATATAAATATGGAGGTGAAAAAGAAAGATTAATAATCAGCAATTCAGCGCAAGGATGTTTTGAATTCCCTCAAATTTAGAATTTGTAACTACATTTTTATTGTCAGTCAAAAGAACTGTAGGCCAGCTGGATGGATGTAAATAAAACACACAAGTACCATAAACCAGTCGGTCTTCAGTCTGACTTCAGAGCTGAACAAGACTGTCACACTGTAGATGCGTAGCCACTTTCAGTGCTCTCTGCGTTGTTTACAGTATCATCTCGCTTCAACACTCTGCTATGCCTTATTATGGCCACACAGGCCACCAGCAGGCAGGCTAACTGTCAGTGGGTGAACACAGTTAATTATAAATAAATACATACATGGGTGCTTCACTACTGAGAAAACACTGGTTTAACTATAGCTATAAGGCTATAATTAGTATGACATGTTTTAAAATGTAAGACTTTTTGGACATTTCAATTTAAAAATACATCCATTCTTGACAAGTTGTTTATCTGGAAGATGCTTCGGCTCTACAAGACACTGAAGGCATGATGGTTTGACAGCAGGGACTGATCAGCCATCCACAAACAGAACCCTTCACAGTAAAGCACACAGCATTTTGTTACTTTCCTACTCGGCTTGCGTTAAAATGCTAACTGACTGCTGACAGGTTTTGTTATAGGTGAGTAGCAGCACAACACACGTGTTTACAGTATTTTTAAGCATACATTGCATATCTCTCTGTTTGTGTGGAGTAGATGGGAGGCAGAGCTAGAGACAGGGGCAGATCAGGGCTCTGTTGGGGGCCAGTCTGGGTGGCCAGGGGCTGGCTGGGAATTGAGTACTCACAGAACTACTTCCACATGGTCCAATGCCCACTGGTCATGTTCTGCACCGTCGTGGCGTGGCTGCCACCATCGCAGCATCACCCCTTTAACCCTTGCCTCTCTGGAGAAATCATGGAAACATAAAATCACTGAGGGTCAAAAAGCAGAGCAATGGCCTAATGACATTTACCACAATGATTTTAATAGTACCACTTTTTATAACAGGTTTAGAAGTTGTACTGTAACTGCTGGATTCATTAATGGTTAAATTTGCTAAAGGTCCATGGATCTGCTACAAGCCATTGATTAGAGCAACCTTTGGTTTGCATCATCATTGCTTCTTCATTAGGAAACCGGTCCTCCAATGGACTGTTTGGCTACTTGTATCCTGAGAGACTGCTAATATTAGCCATTGTACTGTAGAGGCTTATTATTGGAAAGTGAGAACCCCATTACTTTTTATTAGTGATTTACAAACATTGTTACCAAAAGATCTACTGCATTTATAAAGCTATGAGTCACAACATATAAGTCCTTTACAAAGGGTGTCTTATTAGGCGATTACGCTTCATGTCTGTGGATGTGGCTTTGTGTCACTCACAGTGGAATGTTGTAGGAAACTCTCTGGGCTTTTATGAAGTCTTTGGGCTGGTGCTGGGCGATTACGTGCCAGCTGACTCCATTGTTGACACTGTACTGCAGCAGCACAGCTCGGTCTACTGTGTCAGCCTGGTCCAGAGCTATGTTACAGCTGTCTGTCTGAGCTACACTGCCAATCTGCAGCACAAACATGATCTTACTGAAGGGAGACAGAGAAAGGAGGAAAAAGACAGGTTAGAGAAAAAACATATTAAAATGTGGAGAAAATGAATTTGTCATAGCTATGAGGTAGGTGTACCTTTATATATTAGCTTACGTACACTATGTTCTGGCAGTACCTGTACCTGGCTCTAGTGAGGTCCAGTGGTTTAGTAACTGCCTGCCTCATCTTACAGCCATTGAAGTAGAGTGAGTCTCCGTGGGCATGGGGTGACAGCTGACCACAGCCACTGCCTACTCCACCACCCTGAATCAGCTGCCAGCTCTCCGGAGACACACCGTTGGACTCAAAGTTGTCCTTGATGGAGCTGGGTAGGTCAGTGCTGAAGAGGGAGCAGTCGTCACCTGTTCAGGTGAGAGAATGCAGAGGGGAGGTGTTGAAACTGGGACAATCATCAGCTGTCTTTGTAATAGCATAAACACTGCAAGACCATTTCTGAGGGACAGCTGTGTTCAAGTAGTTTCTTTAGTTGAACCATTTCCGTCAGATGGAAATATTTGTTCAGTCTTGTTGCAAGTGCTTACTTTTCGCTTGCATCATCTACATCACGAAATAACTCCACCTAACATACTGTATCTCTGCTGTACAGTAAAAAAGATAAAATGTGTGAGTATGAAGTTTGAATGTAATATGCTGTTGTGGCCCACCATAGTGTCCTTCATCACAGATGCAGACCACTCCGCTTGTACAATAGCCATGGCCGCTGCAGAGCCCTGGGCAGGCCTCTCCAATGTAAACGTGGTCCACTCCCCAGCTCTGCCGCTCTCCTGTCCCTTCTTTTTGAATCCAGCGAAACTGGGTAGCCCTGGACATGTACAACAAATTACAAAAGTCTTACGTTGCTGCAACAGTGAGTGTTGACACTTATTATTCTGCTCATATATGTAAAAATATTGTTACCCTGAGGAGACGTGGTCAGGCAACTGAACAGTGACCCTGGTCCATGTTGAGCTGTTCACTGGACTGTAGATTGTGGATTCATGAAACTGGAAGGGAGAGCAGCCGACATTGTTGATGGAAGAAGGGAGGCACTCTGACTGTACCAGCTGCCACGAATCAGACCTGAGGGGAGAGAGGACAAGCTGAAACCTGTCCATGTAAAATGTTGTGTTCCCAGACTGCTGTGACAACAGCTTATTAATTAGTGGCTAGTACCATCATGACTGTAAAAATCATTTGCAATAATTTAGCTGTTGGAATAGGAAAGGTACAGCATCAAATATTAAAATGAGCCCTGATACGCTCAGTATGTACATGTAGTGTTATAATAGTGTGAAACTGATTTGAATAAACCTGCAGTACCTGACTTTTTGGCCACTTGGAGGCAGTAAAAACATGCTACATGTGCACAAAATTGAGGTTTTACTACATTTTAAGTAGGAAAACCTAACATCAAGGTACAAGATACTAAGCCACACTGACATCTATTTACAGCTGAATGTCTGGCTTCTGTCAATTTAAGTCCAACATTCATCCTTCTTTTAGCTCTTTTGCAAACTATGTGGCTCTTTAGTTCCTAAATGCCCCATTAAGTTTGCCAGCAAGTCACTAACTTTGTCTGCTATTCGGTGCTGGCCAAGTGCTGTTTATTTGGTTTTAAATCAGTTTTTGCTAAAAGAGCTTGCTGCCAACCCCCCAAAAAACAAACAATATGGTGGTGGGAATCAAGCAAAACAATGCATCTGTGGGCCAAGATCTGCAGAGTCACATGTTTAAAGTATCTTATTAGGATCTTTGCTTATTTTTTTTTTTTACCTTGCATCTTTCCTGTACTGCAGCAGGATAGAATGAAGGTCCTCACAGGTGTCTGCTTCACACCCAACAACAATCTGGAAAAAATGAGGGGGAGGTGCTGAGACCTGAAGCCACACTGTAAAATACAAATGACAGGCATTAATTCAGCTATGTGAGTCTCTGGTAGTACTGTACCTTGAACTGCAGAATATATCCAGGCTGCACTATGAGTTCTCGAGTGGCCAGGATGTTATGTGTCCTGTCTTGGTTCTTGTTTGGCCAGTACAGGTGAAATGAGGGGTTTCCACAGAAGCCAGCTGTGCGCACAGCATTGGGGTAGAAACTCCAGCTTTCCTCATGAGAAGCACCTTCTGGTGAAAGCCAAAGAAATAAACCAGAAGAGGAGAAAGGATCAAAATGATACCTGGAATATTAATTGATATTGTGGGTATTAATTTAGCTGATGTGATTAGGTCAAAACATGCAACTTACCATCATCAAAGGTGTCAAGTAGGGTGGATGGGTTGATGTCTGACCCCCCGACCAAGATGTTGTCTATGGCCCACTGGGCTCTTTCCAGGCTAGGGGTGGCCAGGCCAGAGGAAATGGTAAATGGTTGCCACCACCGCAAACGAGTAGCATTTGTCAGTGCTCCTTCTGGGAGAACAATATAGTCTCTCCTCACATACACATACTTCAGATAATCCATCTCATGCAGCAATGTCCAGGACACACCTGAGGAGCCCATATTGACAGGATCAAAAAATTAAAGAAAACAAAATGAGATCAAGATGATAAGAAAACACATAATGGAACTGCATGCATGTTGTTAGTCCACCTCCATCAGTAGAGTAATCCAGGAGCACTCCTTCTTTACGACAAGTTGGACGGTGGCACATGGTCATGTTCTCCTCACTGCCAATCCTGGCCCAGTACTCCACAAACCTATCCAAAAAATATGCAGTTAATAATGCACTTAAAGATAAGCAGAAAATGTCTCAGTGTCATGACAATGTTCAACAGAAGCTGAGTACTAACTTGGCTCCGCGGAGGTCCAGATCAGCAGTGACAGCCTGTCTGGCATCAGCCCCTCCAAAGTACAGGGCCGTCCCTTCTACCAACACCCCACAGTTTGTACAAGGCCTGCCACCCTCCAGTACCTGCCACTGAGGGCCTGCTCCCCCTTCCCAGTCAAAACGCTCCTTCAGAGATGCCTGCAGAAAAAAGACAAACAGTCATGACAAACAGATTCCAACCATCCTAGTCTTTTCTAATCTGCTTTTGATACTAAAAATGAATGAAAAGCCAGAGTCTACCTTAAGAACAGCACTGGCATAACAGTTTGGTCCAGTAAACCCAGGGTCACAGAGACAGCGCCGGTCCAGACAGTCCCCATGTCCTCCACAGTGGCTGTCACATGCTGGGCCAATATACAAGTTCTCCACACCCCACTTGATGTCTGAGTGCTGCTGGTAAAACCGGAACCGCACCGCACTAAGGAAAATACAAAATATGTTATTCTTGCATAACACAGTCATGATTTATAAGACAATGGTTTTAATAATATCATGTAAGCAATTTTATTTGTCAATAATTTAGGTCAAGCATACAATAACAATGACGTACGAGTTAGCAAGGCTGTCAGGAAACGGGTAGACTGCCCTCTTCCAGCCTTGGGGTCAGCAGGCAGGCACTGGGGCACTAGGTATTTCCATGTCACTCCGAAGTCCACCGAGTACTGGACATGAACTTGCCGGTCTACATGACGCTCTGGCACACCGCAGCCTACAGCAATCTAAATTAACACACGGCATTGACGACATGCATGGTCACAGCCATAACAAAGTCCTTCAAACTAAATGTACAACAGTGAACTTGATACACTTAAGAGCATCACACAGCACCAATGTCTATATTCCCTGTGTGTCATTTTAGTCTTATTAGTTACCTTAAATTGCATAACCCAGCCCTTGTCAGGAATAATATCATGTGTGACAGCATACACCTGTCGCCCATCAGCATTTCCACACACCATCACTCCATCTGGAGAACTGCAAAAACGCTGCACTGAGCAGTCCTCTGAGAACAGCCAGTGATTACTCACTGAGAATAAAGAAAGACGACAGGCATTGAAATAGAGAAGTAAATATTACACATTTATAAAACCAAGAGATTCTGTTTAGCATTGTATATTGATTATGTGCAAACTAGATCCCTAATTTAATTTTGCTATACCGATGGGTGTTTCCTCCTGTTCGCTCAGTTGACCTATCCTCCCTGAGGTCTCATCAGCAGGAGCCCTCTCATGGTTGGGTAGCGCCACCCCTCCAAACGTGTCAGAGATCTGTGCTCGTGGGTCTGAGCCTGCAATAAGGACGTTATCCAGAGCCCAGTCACTATGGTCTGCTCCCTCATGTTGTGGCTGCCACCAGCGCACACGCACTCCTTCCTGACGGGCAGGACGGGGCAGCAGCACATTCACAAAGCTGGACACAGACAAAAACACACAGAACAGTCACAGATACCCTACTTCCCGTTTCACTCAGTGGTATGCAAGCAGTTGTGTCCGATATGCGGTGGGTGAAAACTCACCCAGGCTTGGTATACAGGTCATAGAAGATTTCTGTCAATAGGTGCCAGTTGATTCCTCCATTCAGACTGTACTCCAGAAGCACACCCTGGTTACGGTTGCTCGGTGGGATCATGCAGCCATACATGAAGTAGAACTGGATGAACTCAGCATTGGTCAGGTTCAGGTCTACTGTCACCAGCTGACGGCTGCAGCTCTGTGCACAGAGAAATGTTGTCTGAATCAATCAGGAGCTCTGTCGGGATAAGTCCATGATGGACTGATGCCTGTCTGTTTCTCTCTCTTCCTATTGCTCTATTTACAATAGTCACTGTTTAGCTTCATCATCTGACCAAAAGCAAATCCAGAGGTTTCAGCGTGGTTTCTTATGTTCTTTATATTACAAAGAACATCATCAAATCTTAACTAGAGCAATAATAATGAAAGTGATTAGGTATAAATATATTGAATAAAGTTTGAACTTTAACCAGAGTTCTAACTGGCCTTGATACAGCCCAATGCCTGATCTAAATGGACAAACGAGAAAACAAATGTATTTGTATATTTACCCCACTGAAGTGCAGGGCAGCTCCGGAGGCCACAGCCCCACACACGGTGCTGAGTTTCCCACCAGTCAGTATGTGCCAGTGGCTGAGTGAGGGAGCTCGACTGAAGCTGTCCTTCAGCTGGGAGGGCAGAGGAACCACTGGCTCATCACAGTACTCACCACCCCACTCTGGGTCACACCTGGGGAGAATGGCAGAGATGACATAGTTAGTTCACTGATTAAAAGGTCTCAGCTTTGTGGTCGGACTAAATGACAGATACATTTATAAAGCATGTGATTTAGCTTTTTCTTTTTAAAAATCATTATTCCTATTGATAAGAATATGAATAATAAGAATAGAAAAACAGATGACAAGTAACTGGTGGCGTGCGTCTTTCAGCAGCACAGAGAGAGACAGAGAGACCATTTTACTATGTGCACCCTCCTGTGTGAATATTTACACCTTTGTATTCCTCAACTCAAAAGGCATTTTACAGTAAAAACCTTTTTGCATGTATGCAAGAGGCTGTCACTACTTACACACAGGAGCTCTGTTGGCACCGGCCATGTCCAGAGCACATATCTGGGCAGCCATCTCCAATATAAAGGTTATCCAGAGCCCAGGTCTGCTGCTTGTCAAAGGGAGCCTGCTGGAACCAGCGGAACCTTGTAGCTGGAGACCTACAGACATAAATTAAAGTCACAGATACACCGATTAAGTTGTAAATCCACAGGAGCAGCTTCGCTATGGCCAATTGATTTATTTTTTCAAAATTAGAGTATATAGCTGAACCAAGCTAGTTCTAAGCTATGCAAGTTTGTCCATGTGGCTGAGTAAAGTACAGAGCACCACTGACCTGGCATATGATGGGACAGGCAGAGTAACACGGCCCCACTTATTGTAAGTGTCAGAAACCAGCAGCCTCTGCAGAGTGTAGGAGGAGCAGTCGGGGCTTGTAGGCAAACAATCTCTGACCACAGGTTGCCAGGTTAGACCCAGATCCAGAGAATACTCCAACTCCACAGCTGTAGAGAAACACAGATTGTTAACAACGCACATATTCATGAGGAAACAAAGGTGAGGACTTCATTCGTGTCAAAATGTTTGGCTAATTTAAGATGGGTGTTTTACTGGAAAACAATTTTCACAGACCTAAGAACAAATTCAAATGCGCATAAAACATGCAAACAATCATTATGCTTTATTCACACTTCTTGCTGCTTACAGTAGCAGGAGTTGGTGACAGAGCAGGAAGCAGAAAAGTCAAACTGGATAAAAGCATCTTGACCCAAACTGATGTCAGTGGTAACAGCATAGCGAGTGTTAGATTTTTCTATGAAGGCAAAAGCAGGTCCATCAGAGCCACAAACAGGCATTCGGGTTCCTCCAGGGTGGAGGAGCCATGATCGACCATCAATAGAGGAGAAATCATCTTCAAGAGGTCCCCAGCCACTGGCACTGCCCCCTACCACCACCTAGGGAATAAAATATGCTTGCATAGTTAATACAGAGAAGATAGAGAAAGTGGAAACTAAATCCACAACAAACATGAGATTTGCCAGAGGGATGAAACCTGAGACACAGTTTGAATGGGTGACATCCATGATATTTTAAATGCCTGTACAAAAGAACTGAACTAAACCTCACTTACTGTACCTGGTCAATGACCCATGGGCTGTAAAAGTGTCCGTTCTCAGAGGGCTGCCACCAGCGGAGGCGAGTCAAAGGTGTGCGGGCACGCAGTGGGATTTCCAGGGCCACCAGGCGAACCTGATTACTGCTGTTGCTGAAGAGAAATTCCTGGAGGAGACCCCAGGTAAGACCGCCATCCACAGAGAACTGTAGCAAAACCGGCTGGGAGCGTGGGTCAGGAGCTGCCTTACCACAGCCAAGACGCAGAAAGAACTGAACAAACCTGCCAAGTACAGCCATTAACAGAAAATGACAACAAAACAACGGAAACATTTTGATAGGGTGTATTTGTGTGATGTGGATAAGTGTTTGTTAGTTTTTTACTATACTATACCTGGCATTTGAGAGGTCCAAGTCATTTGTGACCAACATGCGCAGGCCATCCTCGCTGAAGAACAAGTGGTTCCCACTTGACATAATACCACACTTCCTGGATGGTTTACCACCACTAAGTAGTTTGAAATGCTCTGCATCCACAGCCCCCGCTAGAGACACAAGTACATACACAAACACACACATAGAAAGCAACAAAACAGTAAACACACTATCAGAAATCCATGCACTGAAACATCAGCATTAATTGAAAAATTTAGAACAGTCAAGTTTAAATTAGGAAAAGATTCAAATAATTTAAATCAAAAAAGTCTTTTAAGGGAAACCCTATTCTTAACTCTAGTAAAATATACTGTATATATACATATGTATACATATATATTGTAATAGTAAAACACAAATATGTTGTAAGTGGATAATGGGTGCGTAACACTTTAGCCTGCAGCTGCAGCAGTATGCAACACATGCTTATTTTCAGGGCCATAACACCACAGATTAATATTTCTGACAACTCTGGCTGATCAATACTGCACAGATGCATGATCCATCAATGCCCTCACAGACATATATCTTCAATAAACTGCCTACGTCCTGGGGCTTTTTGTGCTCCATGCTGGTGTACCTTCAAAGTCCTCTTTGAGGAAGTCAGGGTTGGGGGCGTCAGGCACAGAGCAGTCAGGTCCAGAGTAGCCGGGGTCACACGCACAGTGGGTGCCACCGACACAAGCCCCGTGGCCATTACACATATCCTGACACTGTGGGCCAATGTACACGTTGTCTAGTGCCCATGTTGGAGGAGTAGAACCAGCTGAGAAGAAACCCTGATACCAACGGAACCTCACTGACCTGTACAAAATGTGAAGATAAAAGAATGAGAGAGATAGAACTGTTATTTTTTTAAGAGTTTTAAGAGTTTTAGCTCATCTGCTGTGCAGGATGTTTCCAGGCCTTACCCACACAGACGGAGTTTGCCGAAGTGAATGACCTCCCTCCTCCATCCCTGAGTGGTACCAGGAAAGTAGATGCTTGCAGGGTGGAGCTCTGTGGAGCACAGTGAAGAGGGCTGGGGCCCACCAGCACACAGAGGTACCAGAAGGTGCCATGTGGCACCAAAGTCGCGTGAGAACTCAAGACGCACTGGGTGGGCAGAGGAGCTCTCAGCTGTGCAGCCCACATTAATCTGGAAAGACATAACCATACACAGCATCATGGAGGATGATGAGCCATGATTTTTGTCTGGAATGAGTAAGTATTATAACCATTGCTTTGGAAAATAAGTCTTCAAGGCTGCTTGTGTACCTCAAACTGGATGATAGTGTTCTCATTTACGTCAATGTCCCTGGTGGTAATGGAGTGCTCTCCAAGCTCGCTGGAGACAAACACCATGGCTGACTCATCCTCTTCCCTGCACCAATCGCAACACAGACACAAAGATTAGGTAAGAGTAAAAACATCTTTTTGCAAGTTCATCACTAAGAATCACTGGATTCTTAGATGACCTCAAAACAAAATGTGCAAAACAAGACACCATCATCGTTAACATTTAGAATAAAATGCTTGTTTTTGTTCCTCACAGGCCAGTCTTTTGGTAGGGGCAATACAGGCCAGTGTTTCCCCCAGGAAAGAACAGCCAGTTAGAGTCACTGGGGTCTTCCTCAAAGCTGTCAATCATCACGGGTGGGTTGTGTAAGGAGCTGCCATCAATGATGAGATCATCTATCACCCACACCTCCTCCTTCTTACCTAGAGGGCATAACATTGGGGAGATTATTAAACAGCGACTGTCGACATTCAGCCCAGACATGGCTGTATATGTAGGAAAATCCAAGTGTTAACATATTAGTGTTGGGAAAGGGGAAAGGAGCTGGACTGAGAAAGGAGGAGAGAAATACAGAGGAAAACTGTTTGGGAAACACAAGGTGATAGGAAAGTAAACATGGAGGAAAACCAGTCAAGAGATATAATGAGTTTGAGTCCACTCACCACTGTTGTAAGGCTGCCAGAGTCTGAAGCGAGTGGCGTTGGTCTGAGCGCTGGCAGGCAGTGGGAGGTGAAGGAACAGAGTGTCAGTGGATGCCGGGAAATAAAATTCATCCAGCAGCAGCCAGCTAATTCCTCCATTCACCGAGTACTGCAGCAGCACTGAGTGAGAACGCTCTGGGACACCTAAAAAACCCACATGATGAACTATTACACCAATATCTAACAAAAAACCCCCACAACATTTTAATCAAACTACACGGTTCTATCAGGGACCCCTCCCCCACTGTGCTATGTAGTACCTTTAGTGATGAATTTGAAGGAGAACTGAATATAAAGAGTGTTTGTGCAGTCCAGATCCCGTGACACTATCATTCGCATACCATCCTGCAAACAAACCAAGGATTAAACACTCAGTTAAGAAAAGCCAGGGATCTAAAATTTCAAGCTGTGTATATGTGACATAATGTTATTATTATGCTCTCTAGTATAGCATAGTGCTTAGAACCCCTACCCCTTTAAAAATAAGGGCAGTGCCAGATTTAAGAGGCTCTCCGCTCATAGTTCCCCGCTCTGCTCCGTACACCTCAGGCCAGGTCTCATGCTGCAAGTTCTCATTGAAGTCCTCTCTCAGTACAGATGGTAAGGGTGCCAAAGGAACACAGTGTGCTCCCCCATAACCCTTGTCACACCTGTGTGAGAAAAAGTGAGGGTTAGTAACATCTGTATGTATGCAGGAAGTCCACAAGTGACCAGCTGTGCAGAAAATCCAGTTTTACTTACAAACAGTGTCCATTGTCACACAGACCATGTCCTGAGCACATCCAGGGGCAGCCAGGGGCAAGTAACACATTATCCAGAGCCCATCCCTCTGCCCCAGGGGTGAACTGTGTCTGGATCCAGCGGAACCGGGTTCTGGGTGAACTGAAGGATTGAACAGCAAATTATAAAGAAAAGTACTGTAGGTTCAGGAGTTTATATACTCTGAGCAAATAAACCACAACTGCCTGCAAATTTGGGGTATGAAGTTCAAAGACATGTACTTAGCAGCACTAGGCAGGTAGACAGTGATCCTCCGCCAGTGTTTGTACTGGGTTGAGGTGTAGATGGAGCTCTGAGTGTAACCAGCGCAGCCAATGGCTGGGGGCACACATTCTGGTGTGATGAGAGACCAGTGACGACCACAGTCTGTGGAGTACTCCAGCCGCACGCCGTGGGAGAAGGAAGTGGACTTACTACATCCCATACTCAGCTCAAACTGCAGAAAAGATGAACCCGACACCTCGAAGTCCCAGCTCTCTGCGTACCTCGGCTTCTCTGCAGACACAGGGTGAAGGCAGCTTCATGTTTATAGGCATTTACCATAACATGATTCTACTATCCACACCAGTTACCATCCAATGCTTTAACACTGTTCAACACTAGCTTAACAAAGGTTGTCTTGTACATAGTGGATACTGCTGGGTTATGTACAGTACAGCCACCGAGGTGGACAGTCACTGGTTTACAGGCACACGGGACCTTTATGTTTATACTGCAGATGTGTTGTCAAATTGCTCTTGCTGCACACACACTTAATGAATATTTGCATGGAGTAAATCTGCTCACAGCTTGATACAAGCATAAATAACAGGCAGGATGTTCAATCAAGTTTGCTCTCGTTAATAATGCAGGACCCAAGGCACCACAGTAAATAGGTGATTCAGTTTCAGTCTGTTGTGCATTGTGTGTGCGACTATATAGTACATGTCTATGTGACTAAGCATGAGTATGGTTTTATACTTGACCTTTTTTTTATTCATCGTGTAACAATGAGCAGTTCGGTAACATCCTGCTTCGCACTCATTCACTTCAGCACATTCACTCCGCTCACTACAAACACAGCAGCATCACTGAAGCAGTTGGATGTTAAGTGTCTTACTCAGGGGACACTTGACAATGATTGCTGAGGAAATGACGAGTTACTCCGCCACCTTCCATGCGCACATTTTTCAGTCTAGAGATGTAAACAGGACAAAGTGGAGGACTTTAATGCAGGTGACCCAGGTACGAGTCTGGTTTCAGACAAGTCATCGCTGGTCTCCACTGTGGAAGAGTTATGACCTTAATTGCATGTTTATATGTTTATTCCTGAGATAGACTGGCGACCTGTCTCGCTTCTCACCCATTGTCAGCTGGGATCCCCCCCAGACACCCGTGACCCTATTCAGAAATTAGTGGTATTGATAATGAGTGGATGGATGGATTTAAACTGACAACCCCGTAGTCCCAAGCCCTCATCTATAAGGGTAATGTGTTTGTCACTCACTATCAATGGCCTCAGAGTTGAAGGTAAGTGCTGTATCCAGAGACAAACAGTCCACAGTCACCTCCCCACCCTGGATGCGGTACCAGTTGTGCCTCAGAGGAGTCGTGCCATCAAACTTGTCAAGAAAACCTGTTCTAGAGCTGTCATTCATACCAATCAAGACATCAT
>NW_018127887.1:1305552-1312088 GCF_001952655.1 Monopterus albus | reverse complement strand
GAAAAGCAGAATTTAAGATGTGATTCAAAAAATATATTGCACAGAACAGTTGTATCATTTTATGTACTTTTTTTGTATATTTTACACCCTGATTATGAACTTACCCTGCTGGGGCTGCCACCACCGAAATACTGTGTATGGGGTTTTGGCTGCAGGTGGCAACTCAATGGTCACCACCTGGGGATCTAGGTAGGAACTAAAGTCCAGCTCCCTCAGGAATTGCCACTGGACACCATTATTGGTAGAAAACTGGACAATGATGCCTGAAAGGAATAGGATATGTGTTTTTCATAGATACGGAACTGCTCAGATCCAATGGAAATAAAGAAAAAAAAAATAATAAAAAAAAAAAAAAAACATAAAATGCAACATTAGCCCTGATAATTATAGATTATCAGTGTTTTATCTGAGACTGCAGAAATGATTAAATTGAGCATTCAGCACTGCTAGAGATCCATAAAATACTGACTGAAGAACAGAATAGAACAGAAAACCTGGCCAAGATAACAGAACATACACAGAATTGATATAAAACAACTAAAATCATAACAGTCACATACAAATCATTTAAAAGTTACATACAGTAAGCATCTTGAATCAGAAGCAGAGTTTGATTTCCCATTAGAAAAAGTGAATGAAAATGAGTCAGATCTGTAGCTACACAGCCTCAGCTGGATCACAAGGCTGGTCAAAGAAGCAGTAGGAAGGAGCAGATGGAAACAAGCCAGTGGTGAACTCAACAGGTCAGACGTGAAGCTGCTTTCTACAGAGTGCAGTGTTACAGAACAGCCACATAAATGCAGCAGAGGGCCTCACTATGCTATGTGATACTCACCTTCATTGCGGGAGCGAGGCCTGGTGCAAGTGGGACCCAAACTCTTGCTGCCAATTCGGATGTAGGATTGGACCAACCTGTATGTAAATAATAATCACTACATTTAATTTTAAATTATAAACAATGAGTAACTTGCCCCCAGTGCTAACAGATGAGAGATTTACAGGTAAGAATTCCACTTACCGTGTGTTGGTGGTGTCTAGAGGAACTGTGCGGGCTTCTCTCCTCCCAGCACTACTGAAGTAAAAGGCCTTGCCCTCACTAATGATGCCACAGCCTCCTCCAATTTGTCCTCCACTTAGGCTTTGCCAAAGTGGACTCAGCTTCCCTTCAAACCCTTCTGTCAGCTCTGTAGGACTGGCTACAGATGGGACACAACTGTCCTGCTCCACTGCAGGAAAAAAATACAAGGAATAAAAAGGTAAACATATGGATACACAAAAATAATAACCTTCTGCATTTTCACAGTTGGTCTGTTTTCCTTCTGTATCTCTCACTGTACAGTCAGTACCTGTGTATCCCATATCACAAAAGCAAACTCCAGAGATGCAGTCTCCATGTCCCCCACAGTGGTTTGGACAGGGCTCAGAGATGTAGACCCCATCCAAGGCAAACGGTGGAGCATCTCTGTACATGCTGCTCTCCTGGAACCAACGGAACCTGGTTTTACTGGGGAAAACAGAGGACACAGAATAGAGAATGAGAGAGCCATTGTAGTCATGTAAACTGTGTTATACAGCTGCTATTTGAAAACATGGTGTATCTAGAAACAAATCTCTAAAACACTTAAACAAGTTTGCATTTTCATTTGCACATCTGTTACTACAGCTACCTGGCTGCAACATTGCGAGGTATGACCACAGTGACCCTGGTCCACTGCTCATAGTCTCCAGTGTTGTAGACAGTGGGCTCTCTAAGCTCACGGCTGCTGCCCTCACACCCCCCTACTCCTGGGGTTCCTGGATAACAGCCCTCTCTCACCAGGGCCCAAGTACGACCGGCATCATGAGAGTACTGCAGCAGGACTGGAGCGGATGAGCTGAACTCTGACTCACAGCCTATGTTCAACTGGTAGGGGTAGAAAATTAAAAAAACAATTTAATTCTGAATAAAGGAGGTTTTGTTGTTTGTCCTAATGGCACCTTTTTACACTTTACATGTAGATACTGTACCTTAAACTGAAGGGTATAGCCAGGACGCAGGGCCAGGTCCCTGGTGATAGCTATCCTATCCCCATCAGAACGCCCAAACACCATGGCAGAGGGTGTTGGGGCACAGAAGCTGTTGTTGCTTTCCCTCTCCATGCCTTCATTACCCAGCATCAGCCACACACTCATCTGATTCAGAGGGTAGTCAAATGCCGGCTTCTCATAAAAGTTCTGCAGAGACAGATGTGGGTGGGTTTAGTGTCGTTTATTGAATTAACAGGTGCCAGTGTCTACAACAGGACATATTTCTACCCAGATAAATGGATACACCTATATAAAGATTAAAGATTTTATAGCTGTTCTAGCTCACTTTGGCTGACACTTTCCATTACAACAGAAAAAGTAATATCTCAAGATGAAGTCAAAGCTGCTGCACAAGGTCAGAGCACAAATTACAAGTTGCAGGAAAAACTCCTCAACCTGATTGCTGACCTGTGGTAGAGTAGGATTGGCCATGGGGATTATCTGTTTCTCCCTCTCTGACAATATTATGATATCATCAATTGCCCACTGATCATAGCCCTCCCCGGAGTGAAGAGGCTGCCACCAACGAAACCTTGTGGACGGTGTCTTAGAGGCCAGGGGAAGTTCATAGTGGACAAAGCTGAGAACGACAGAAGAAACAGGTTAGTGACAGTTCTCCAAAACATAAAAAACATGACAACAAATACTCTTTTTGAAATGTGAAATACTAATTGGCATCATCCCCAGTTTTCTCACCGGGGTTTGGTGAAGTCCGTGAAGTACATCTCAGCGATGAGACCCCAGCTGATTCCTCCATCATTGCTGTACTGCAACAGCACTCCTTCCTCCCTACTGTCTGCCTGGTTACACTCTGCCCAGTCCCCACCCACCCGCAGGTAGAACTGCACAAACTCAGCCCATTCAGTGTCCAGGTCCCAGCTCACCAGCTGCCTCAGCCCGGCCTGACAAAAAACACACACACACACAATAGGTGATAACCACACCTGCAAGATATAATGTGTGTGTTTTTTATAACCATGGGTCATTCCAACTCAATTTGTCATGGCCACTTTCAAGTGATCAATCATAACTATCACTTGTTTGTATTTTGAGCCAATACAGTCTTTAAATAGAGGCTTTGTGTTACCAGCATCTTTGTATGCCTACTTGGAATAAATGAGTTCTTTTCTGGTAACAGCTGCAACAAGTAGTGTTCCAGCTATGCATACTAATTTAGAAAAATGATGAGGATGCTACAGTATATCAGAGGTGTGAAGCTGTCTGAATAACATGAATAAACATGAAACTAAATCTACACACTTTCACAGTGGAAGTAATTCAGAGGTAAAAGGTCAGATGTTTTTGGCAGAAGAAACAAAAAGTAATCAGAGAATGCTTACATCTGCCAAGTGTGCACAATCCTCTAAACTGATTATTTTGATAACCCAAAATAGTTTTTACATCTGGATTTGCCTCAAAACACACAGAAACAATGATAGCATTCTTGAGCCTGAGTTTTTTCTTTCATAGAAATGCATAACACAAAGACAGCTTTCCTGCTGTTCTACCTTGCTGAAGTACAAGGATGATCCAGATGAGACCACCCCACAGCCCATGTCAGAGGTGACCACCTCTCCACCGATGACCTCCTGCCATGTGGCCAGCAGTGTATCCTGGGACTCAAAGTCAGACAGTACACTGGAGGAGAGGGGGGAAGAAGGCTGGCAGTCTGTTCCTGAGAAGCCATCATCACACCTATGAGAAAAGACAGTGGCTGAACTTATTTTTTGCTTTGGATTCATCTATGATTTCATACGGATCCCACAAGCACCCATCAAAATTATTTACTGTATGGGCCTCCATGTTGACTGAAGAACAACCTGGAAGTTTAATGTGTGTGACTGTGGGTGAAGCGCTGACCTGCAGTGTCCATGGTCACACCAGCCATGTCCGTGGCACATATTAGGACACTGCTGGCCAATATAGATGTCATCCAGGGCCCACTCATCCTGCTCTCCGTAGTAGTTCTGGATCCAACGGAACCGTGTGGCACTGGACCTGAACACACATCATACATACACACATACACTCACAGAATTATTAAACTAAGTTCACACCACAAAAGCTGAACATTGTATATCTACAGCAGATGGGAAAAAAAACTGCAGTACTGGAACTGACTGCTCAATTATAACTGATATAAAAGTAATATATTGTTAAAATGCATTACATGATCTCAAAAATTATATGACTGACAGTGATTACTAGCACCACATAGTGTTATTTCATTCATCTTTTTTCTCTTGGGGTTAGAGAAGGAATGTCAGAGAGAGGTCAAAAACAACATCACATCATCTCTGTTAAAGGTAGACTGTGGACGAGAATGTGTGTGCAGTGTGGGCACATGCGAGGGCCTTTCAGCGCTGTCCGCTTGCTGCATGTACAGCAATGACATATGACAGCAGAAGCATAAATAGTCAGGTATACTCGGGGGTTTATAGCAGGGAGGTTTCTTCGTTCACCGCTTCGGTGACCCATATTAGATCAAACCACCTCCTGATCATCCAGAGCTGGCCACGACAGTTTTATTATCGTTTGCTGCCATGACCCTGTGACCTCTCATCACACACTGCAGGAGATTGGACCACCTTTATTTAGGAGCTGGGAAGCAGAATGAAATGGAGATGGAGGTCACAGTGCTCAGTGTGCCAGGCTCAGGTGATTATTTGAGCCGATATACAATATACAGAATGTGAGCTAACTGTTTGGTGTAGTATGACTCGTTCGGCTCTGTTTGCCCTTCAAATCAAACTAAATCCAGTATTTTTAGCCTAGCCTAAATGTAATTCCAGTCCAGTTCCACTCTTTATAATTGTACAGGCAGAACATGAATTTAACAGCACAAACAGTGAAACAGTAGCTTTGAGATAGCCCATGTTAGTCAAATTAGACCAGCTCTTGCAGCTAATATCACTGGCATTACAGTAAATTATAGTAACATATAATAAAAAATGTGTCAATATTGTTTAACTCAAGTCAGGTAATGTTATGTCTCAAGAAACGGTTAAATTGAAAACCATTTTTAATGACAACATCAGGGCATATCTGGCTAAAAGAGACAGGGCTCAAAGCCTCATCTCTGCAGCATGAGTGTTTATGGCTGAGGATGCATCTATGTACTCAGTTGTAAAGAAGACAAAATGCTTGATCACAACTGTAGTGCACATACAGTAGGTGTGTTAATAAATCGGAGCAAGACAAACAAAAATGACATATCTTATACAAAGGACACATGAGCTTCTTTTCAGTGTTGGCATGTTTTAAATAAACATATGGGAAGGACAAATAAAAGAAAATCAGAGCTTTTATTTTGGCATTCGGCAACTAAAACATATTCCAATCCTGACTTCAAAGCTGCTGTAAATATTAGAGTAGACACTGTACCTGTGTGTGTGTCCATGAAAGAGTGAGTGCTTCTAAGCATTTTGCATCACAGGAATGCAAGAAGGAATTTTTTTTAAGATAGGTTTGATGCGGAATAGTCTGTTGATGTGTCTGTGAGGGATGTGTCTATGTGTGGACATCCAGCCGTTAATACTGTAGTAATGTGTGGATCTTTTTGTTATACTGTACACTTGGCTGTGTCTGTCCATTGTGTTTGTTAACTGCACAAAAAGCAAACACTAAGATCAGAGAATATATTTCCCCAACAGGCACTTGGAGAATCTTTTCTTCTATGAACAGATGTGCGTTACTTACCATGTCTTCTGAGGCAGAGACAGAGTGATGCGTCTCCAGTCTTTGAATTCTGAAGGGTGGTAGACACTAGGAGCTGTAAATTCAGAGCAGCTTGGCATGCCAGGCAGACAGGCCTGGGTGAAAGAAAAGAGGTTTGTTACCTTCGCCCTTTTATTGAATGCTCTGCATATTGTTGACTATTCAGAATTAAATAATTATTTTTTTTTGTTTTGTAGCTAAATTCCTCAAAAGCAGCAGTACTGATGTACAGTACTTCAGATACACCCTTAGGCTTCCTCAGCCCCAGAGCATGTGCATATAAAAGCCTAATGCCAAATTTCAGTATTCCTGACCTTGTGCACTGGAAGACAAACACAAATTAACAGCACAGGACATTCAATAAGTTATCTTCTGCACTTGCTAGATGGCTGAATTGTCATGCACATGGGAGAACTTGATAAAATTCACTGATGGAGGACTCATTACACCCTATTCATTTCCAAAAGCCATACAAATCTTGGCAGATACTGTGGTGCCTTATGAATATTTATGAGCCAGTTGTGATCACAGAAAATCTTTGTTAAATCATGGGAAGATAATCTCCTTGCCGATTCAAGCTTTGCTATGTATTTGTTAATGATAGACGTAATTGTGATAATTTCTCATCTGAAACAAAGTGCCATATTTAAAGACTCTCATTATTTACAGAGGCGGTGAGAGGCGGCGGGCTGGTGTGGGCTTGCTCATAGCTTCCCAGCTTAGCCGCCATGTGTTGGAGTTTACCCCGGTGA
>NW_018127887.1:1300075-1305509 GCF_001952655.1 Monopterus albus | reverse complement strand
GAAAAGGCCCCGACTGGGGACTCCGTTGTTCTACTGGGGGACTTCAACGCCCACGTGGGCAGCGACAGTGACGCCTAGAGGGGCGTGATTGGGAGGAATGGCCCCCCCCGATCTGAACCCGAGTGGTGTTTTGTTATTGGACTTCTGTGCTAGTCACAGTTTGTCCATAACGAACACCATGTTCAAGCATAAGGGTGTCCATCAGTGCACCTGGCACCAGGACACCCTAGGCCAGAGGTCGATGATCGACTTTGTGGTTGTTTCATCTGACCTCCGGCCGTATGTCTTGGACACTCGGGTGAAGAGAAAAAAGATGAAACTAACCACACAGCCATGTCAACCTTAAATTTATGAGGCTTTTAGATAAGGGCGCTCGTAGTCCAAACCCAGTTCCCACGGGCTGTTTGATGAAACTGTCTATTTGAGAAGCCAAGCCCTGAGGTCAGATGCAAGGCAACAGACGGACAGCTAAACTGCAGAAAGCATTCAAACAGCACACACATATACACATCTAGCATTCCCTGCAGGCTGACTAAGTGGTCTTTCTTCCTCTCTGGGGACTCTCTGTCCCTGCTGCTTCACCCCTTTGGCATGTAACCCATACCACCCCTCACCCCTACATGTGTGCATGTGTGCACACACACACACACACACATACTCCTATCAGGTTTAAGATCAGCCATTTCCAAAGTCAACAGATGTGAGCCAATTGAGGATGGATTGCAGACACACTTCTGCTCTTTCACATAAGTAATGCAATAAGAGCACCAGGGCTGCACAACAGAGGATACACAGACATATTACTGTTTTCTTCATCGTATTCTGCACACACTTAAATGCACATACTTTTCCATTAGTCACAATAGTTTTTTTTTCACCTCACTTATGCTATAATTGTCAATTTTAACTTAAAAATAATTCCCTTGTTATGGTTTAATAGTAACATTTTTGTCTCATCAGCAAAGGAACTGCAATCACCAAAGCATAAAAAGTAATCTGGGAGCTTTTTAAGCTAAAACAAAAATCTTTATAGAGGTACAATTAAAAGGGAGTAATTGTTATTGTAATTATGGACAGTAGTTTTTTGTGTGAAACAGTATCAGTTCACCCAAATCAAATAAATATAAATTTAGCCATGCAGGGAGTGTCGATTTTCTTTGAAGAGGTTTTGAGATAATGTTTCTGATTATATCAGCTTCAAAAACTGTATATCCATATGCCCAAAAAATGTGACAACACACACCAGATCACACACATGGAATTGCAGTGGATGCTTGATTTGGCCATGATTTGACAACAAAAGCTCAATCATGCAGAATCCTAAAACATCAAATTTTTCCCAATCAACTGAAAAGCCTGTGTCAGTTATGCTTCTTTTTTGTGTTCTTGTGTCATCATCTGCCTCATTTTACTTGCTGTTAGCAGGTAAAAGGTGGGGAAAAAAACCCTAACTATTTTTGGATACCTAGCTCTCACTAACTTTTAAATCTGGAAACATCTGATTCCTGAGCAGTCAGAGTTTGATGCGACCACACGGCAATCTGAAAAATGCAAGAGTATGTTAATGGCCTATTACAAACAATACAGTATTATTGTACATGTATATAGTCCTTTAGAACTATACCTGTGTTTGTCTTTTTCAGTACTTTTTGTTAATAACATGTTGATTTGGAAAGGGAAGCATGATGAATGGTCCTTGGCATTGCACTGATGAAAGAAAAAAGGCTAAGTGCACAACATCATGAGCTGGGCAAAAAGATAAAACTGCCAAGTTAAGACCTTTACCACATTGGTAATACATAAGCCACATTAAAAAAAAAAAATTAAGGACAACACATGCAAAATAAAGATTTCCCTCAAATGTTATAACACTGTTTTGAGTTAATGTACTTTGCTTTGTGTTCCATCCACAAAAATGTCCTGTTATTTTGTGCAAACAAAGGCAGTAACATCTTAGTTAGGCGACTTCTAGCGATGGTACTAATTATGATGAAAGCAAAGGAGTGTGAAGTGTTTATTATCCATGACTGTTCCACAACCTTAACTATGTGTATTATTGCAACCATGCCATCCATCCATCTTCATCCGCTTTATCCGAGACCGGGTCGCAAGGGCAGTAGTCCGAGCAGAGCCTTCCAGACTTCCCTCTCCCCACACACCTCCTCTAGCTTCTCAGGAGGAAGCCCAAGGCGTTCCCAGGCCAGCTGGGAGACATAATCTCTCCAACCTGTCCTGGGTCTGCCCCGAAGTTTTCTCCCGGAGGGACATGCTGGAATACATCCCCAGGCGGCATCCTGAACAGGTGCCCGAGCCACCTCAACTGGATCCACTCAACGCGGAGGAGCAGTACAGATTATTATTGAAGCTGTAATGGGTAAATCAATATTCAGGATTGTGAATAAATGGCATGTTTCCCTGTATAAGTAATCCTGTAGAGAAACAAGTTGTAGTCATACACAATGGTGTAAACCCACTGTGAAACATGGGAGAACAAAGGTGAATACATTTTGTGCTATTTACCTCTTTCACCAGGTGCCAGGTGAGGCCGTGATTGGTGGAGAACTCCAGACGGACTTGTGTGTCAATGTGAGGGGAGGGTTCACGACCACAGCCCATGATCAGTGAGAACTGCAGACTGTAAGAGGCTCCAATCTGCATTGACTGAGTTTCCACATAGCGAATACTGGAGCCAGGGCTTGGCTCACCAGAGAAACTATAGTACAACATGAAGGATATTATGTCAGATACTGTGGAACATGATCTTAAAGGCATCATATCTAGATTATTTACATTATCTGCCAAATTATTCTTATGGTGCCACTACTTTGGAAAAAAGCACAATCCTGATGAAAATCGGTGGAGTCTGTTTATCGATTTCAAGCCAATCATCTGGGTCTCTAGACTGGATCTGGTATGCTGTGATGTCACCATGTGTTTCTTGACAATTCCACTGGGAAAACCAAAGGTGCTAAATAATTACCAATACATTATCTGTATTGGAGCATTAGAGCTCCTCACCTGAGGGTCCAGTCATGCTGGCAGTAGGGCTGGACATGGCCAAGATAGAAACCAAGACTCTGGGTGACATCCAGAACATTGCTGAAATCCAGACTTATGGTGTTGAAGAGCACAGAGGTCATGCTGATTTCATCCAGGGCCCACACATCGTGACCGCGGCCTGAATGGTATGGCTGCCACCAGCGGAACTGTACACCAAACCTTCGAGCACCAGGCGGAAGCTCGACTGACACAATCCTAGTTGGAGGAAAAAGAATGACTAGTCTGAAATTGGTGATATTTTAGAAAAAGTTTGCTTGACCACATAAATAGAAAATAGCGAGATATATTTGTGGACAGCATCTATAATGGATTTAATCACAGAGGCTGACTGAACTGTGACTCAGGCTCTGACTTGGATGTAAAGCCTGTAGTCTGTAAATGATGTACATTTGAAAAATCTTAAATAGATAACGACACAATGCAGGTGTTCAGTATTATAAATTTATGACTAGAACATCCTGGTCATAACTTGCTTTCTTACTAGCCTACTGGGTTAGCCAAACATGTAGGAACCTACACATGGCCCTTGAAAAACAATGACAAATTATTGCATTAAATAAAACTAAAATTAGTTTTAGTCAAAATTAGTTTTGGTCAGATTAGTTTTATTTTATGTATGCAGCATGATGTTTACATGCATTTCTATAAACTGTGCCGTCTCCATAGCACTACACTCTGTACTCAGACAACAACAACACTTATGCAAGAATGCTGTTCGTGGACTTTAGCTCAGCATTTAACACGTTCATCCCCCTCCAAGTTAACCACCGAACTTGGTGACCTTGGCATCAGCACCTCCCTCTGCAACTGGATTCTGGACTTTCTGACCAACAGGCCTCAGCATGTTAGGTCAGACAATACCTGCTCCTCCACCATTATCCTCAACACTGGCGTACTGCAGGGCTGTGTGCTGAGCCCATTCTTCTACTCCCTTTTCACCCATGACTGCAGGCCTGTGCATGGCTCCAACATCATCATCAAATTTGCAGACGACACCACAGTGATCAGCCTCATCACCAACAATGATGAGTCAGCCTACAGGGAGGAGGTACAGCAACTGGCTGTGTGGTGCGTTGACAATAGCCTGCTCCTTAACACCGACAAGACCAAGGAGCTCATTGCGGACTACAGGAGGGAGAAAGGAGGGACACACGACCCCATCCATATTAACGGCATGGTTGTTGAATGTGTCTCAAGCTTCAAATTTCTGGCGACCCACATCTCAGAGGATCTGTCCTGGACCACCAACACCCACAGCCTGGTTAAGTCACCAGCACCTCTTTTTCCAGAAGACACTGAAGAAGAACCACCTGTCGCTTCAGGAGCCTCCGAACCAAAACCGGCAGACTCAGGAACATCTTCTTCCCCACAGCTGTCTCCATACTGAACTCTGTCCCCCGTTGACCCCCACTGCCCTCCTCTATACCACTACACACACCTCACCCCTTCTCATCTCTCCTCCCGGGACTAATGCAATTCGCTTTTGTCACCTGTAACACCGAAGTCATCTGTTAATTTCCACATACTCTAAATATCAATTGTACATATCCATCGGTAAATTAGTTCTGACTGTACAAACTGTAGATACTGCGCACTGCACTGCTGTTATTGCACTTCTGTTTAGATGCTAAACTGCCTTTCATTGCCTTGTACTTGTACGTGGGTAATGAAAATAAAGTTGAATCTAATCTAATCTAATCTGTGTTGTTGTGGAGTACTTGGGATGAATCTCCTTCAACTGTGCAGCAGCAATGTCCCCGGCCGGGAGTAAATAAGGAACACAGTCAAAGTTAGCTAAAGAAAGCACTACGTGTATCTCATTTTTACACAAAATAAACTGTGATTCTTAATAATGTATAGTTTCTTATTTCATAAACTTGTGGTTTCATTTACTTTTTACATATATTTCAAATGTGCCACCCCTTTCTGAGTCTGTGCCCCAGCACGGTTACCCTATCCAAAATTTTCTAGATCCGCTCCTGCACTGTTGGCCTTTCTAGTGTAGATGAAGAGCTTTGAGACCTGCAGCTAAAAACCAGCCCCCTTTGTCTTCTTTACAGACTCAGTAGCTTCCAGTGGCTTACACCTCCACACCAGCAGCATATATTTATGTGTCAATAGAGTGATAGCACCTCATAAGCACAGCAGGTACCTTGGCTCGTGGAAGCCTTGATAAGCGTAGTGCTGTAGCAGCGTCCAGGTTATGCCATTGTCTGAGGAGTAATGCAGCAGTACGCCCTCTCCTGGCTGGTCTGGAGCAGGACATGAGCTCAACGTGCTACGACTGCCGAGCCGAAGAGTAAACTGTAGGTACCTGCAGAGAATCAAAAATGAGAAAAGATGAAAGCAACAAGGATTATTTGGGAAAAGAATG
>NW_018127887.1:1295367-1300017 GCF_001952655.1 Monopterus albus | reverse complement strand
TAGGTTGAGAAGGAGAAAAAGTAAGGTGACCTGGAGTGTCTTCAGGAAAGAGAGCTGTGAGAGAGTGGGGTAAAAGGGTAGATAAACAGACAGTCATGCAGAGCAAAGAAGTGGGAGGGAGGTGGCAGGATGAAGGATGGGATGATTAAATGAATGAGGACAAAATTAGATGAGAGAACGTGGAGGGAAAGAAAGAATAAGACAGGGAGAGTGTGAATGAGAGTCAGAGTTCCCATCCTGTACAGTGTCCTAATTTAGCATGAACGTCGCCTTTTTTACGTGTTCACTTATGGTTTAGCAGGCATATTATCAGCTAAACTGATGTAATATTTATTATAATTTCCATCATCTGTCTCAGGCTGCCAGTCAAACACCCCCCCAGCTCTGTCCTTGGCTGAGCTATGCTTTTCATTAGCGGTGCAGTCTCCTCTTTCAGGCAGCTGTTCACTAAATCAGCCAGGAAACTGGCATTAAATATGGCCATCAGGTGGCACATTGAGAGCCGCAACAGGCATAATCAATCTAACACAGATGCCATATCTAACTTCACCGTTCCCTCTCTATCTTTCTCTCACACATTTTCATCCTCTCCTCTCATTTCTTTGCTCATCTGCAGTCCTCCCCAGGATCACAATCCATCTAATACCATAGGAACAGAGACTATGAGGACAAGAGGGATTGGCAAAGGATGAGAGTTGATAGCTGACTGGCTGGAACATTTGCAGTATCAATCAGAGGACACCTGATAAAGATAAGCCACAGTTTTACAGAGTGATCTCAGACAGCAAATCTGTGTGTGTGCATGCTGAACTAGTGTATTTAGGTCTCTGCTTATGTCAGTATGTATATAAATCCAATTTGTTTTTGTTTTCACATGTATCATTTTTATCAGCACTTCCATTACCTGGCCTGGGAACTGTCTAGTGGAGCAGTGACCAAGTGTCTCCTGCTGTCCCTGTTGAAGACCAGAGCCTTGCCGCTGGCCAGCACACCACACCCAAAGCTGACCTCAGCCCCACGAAGAGAAGAGAAGCTATGGTAGGAGGAGAGGCGTGGACTGGAGAAACCCTCCGAAAGGAAAGCTGGGAAGGTTTGGGAGGCAAGTTCACAGGCTGGACCACTGAAGCCCGGGTCACATCTGGAAGATGGAGAGAGACAGAGGTTTGGGAGGAGAGGAGACACAAAGAGAGGAGAGAGAGACATTACAAAGTGAATGAAATAACAATGAAAAAGTAGGCAGAGATAATGAAAATCCATTAATGAATCACAATCATAATACAATTTTATTAATCTGAATGGGAATTGGTGCTTCATGTCATTAGGTGGATAATGAGCAGACTCATTTTGAAGGAGAGACACTGGATTTATTTGGTTTAATAAAAAGCTGATCCGTACTTGCAGCCTGTGCGGGAACAATGTCCTCTCCCAGAGCAGAAACGAAGGCAGGCTGGACCAATATACACTGAATAAAAACAAATGGATGAAAATACATTTCTTTTTACAAAAGAAAAAACCACAAAAACATTTTTGTATTTAGGATAGATCTAGTAAAATGTTTGTGACCCTAAACACATACTAACCATTGTCTATGGCCCACATATTGCCTGATCCAGTGCCAGACTGTTTCCAGCGAAAGCGTGTGGTCTCTGTCAGGGCAGCATTGGGCAGAGGAATAGAGATTCTTGTCCACCTGCAGTGGCACAACATAGTACAGTATGTTAATGAACATGCAGCAAATGATACATACACAAACCGAGTTTCACACACACACCTCCATCCATCCATCCATCCATTATCTATAAGACTTATCCTGAAGGGGGTTGCAGGGCAGCATGGAGCCAAGCCCAGCTGACATTGGGCAAGAGGCAGGGTCCACCCTGGACAAGTCATCAGTCTATCACAGGGCTGACACAGAGAGACAACCACACACACCCACACTCACTCCTACGGGCAGTTTTAGAGTCTCCAATCAACCTAAGCTGCATGTCTTTGGACTGTGGGAGAAAGCTGGAGTACCTGGAGAGAACCCACACAGGCACAGGGAGAACATGCAAACTCCGCACAGAAAAGCACCAGGTCAAAGCCTACTTGCTATGAGGCAACAGCACTAACCACTGCACCACCATGCCACCCACACACACACACACACAGATATACAGATCCCTTCATACCCGCTGTAGTTGTCAGAGGAGTAGATGGTGCTGTGAGGTAGATGGGGTCCAGCACAGAGCTCTGGCAGACACTCTGTATGAAGCAGAGACCAGGAACGACCATGGTTGGTAGAGAACTCCAGACTGACACTAATGAAAAGGAATAGCGAACATCTCATCTCAACATCTTAGAAGCACACGTTGATTTTTAAAATAACATAGTGTAAAATCACTGAACTGCTTTAAGGTTTGGTTAAAAAAATGATGAATTTGTCTTCTGAGAACTTATTATAATCTCTGTCTCTACTCTTTTATTAAAAATGCACTTTGCAATTTTGTTAATTTGTAGTTTCAAATGGAGGCAAATGTGTGAAACTTGAGAACTTACATGTTTAGAATTAATGTAACATGATCTTAACTCCTTGAACTCACATCTTTATTCTTAGTGGTCAGGTGAGTTCAGCTTACTTTACCCTGCTGTTTAGAAGCATTGTAGCATTATTCCTTCAAGTTTGTTGTGTGCACCAGTTACCAGTTTAACACTAAAACAACTGAGTGAATTTAGGGTATCTTGCTCCTTTGTTGCTGCCCATTTTTGTGATATTGATTGGAAAATTGCCATATTTACACATAAAAGCACAACCTAACCTAGTTTTCAAATGTGTCACACCTGTTGCCAGGCTGGTAGGAGCCACAGCCTAGGTTGATGGAGAACTGAGCTACATGTGTGTGTGTGCCAGGCAGCACGGGGAGCAGCTGCATGAAGTCCACGGCCCATACGTGACGTTTGGCACCTCCATGTGACTGCTGCTCCAGGCAGAACTGGGTGACTGGTGTTTGGAGCTCGTTGGGCAGAGCTACCGATACGACCGCAGGAGTCTAAGACAGGAGAAATGCAGATCTGAGCAGAGGGACAGAGCAGTCGTTCTTCTGACTGACTGGTCTGCTCATTATTTACTCACTTAATCCATTAATCATTTAGTCCTTAAAATGTCAAAAATATAAAAAATGGCAGGTTTTACAATCACAGTTCCAAACGCTCCATAAATATCTTCAACAATTTGTCTGAAAAATGTGACTGATCAGTTGTCAACATATCTGCCAAATGCTGATCTATTAATCAACTAATAGTTTCAGCTTTAATAGAAACATATCAGTGAATTCTGTTCAAACATACTTTACACAACCAAAAGCTAGTCCCAATTTTCAACTGTAGTTAATTCTACTAATCTGAACAAGACTGCTGTTGTGATGCAGAGTATGTAGTAGGAAAAACTGGACTTTACAGTCAAACTCCTAAAACCCAGCACCGTGATATGTTGTGTATGCCTCACCCTGTAAGAAGAGTATGGAAGGGTGTCGAGCACCACGCGCTCCCTTCTGCCTTCAGACCTTCCAAACAAAATCACATCGTTCTCATGGGACTCCCCTGGGTCACAGTCACCACCACCTAAACCCAAAAATACCTCGCTATGTTTAAGTAAAATAATCTCTGTGCAAAAAGTAAAGTTACTGTTGCTCACTTTTGCTTAACCCAAGTAAGTGACAAAGTTATATGAATGGAGGACTTCCATACCCATGGTAAAGTAGAAGCGAAGGTTTCCATAAGATGTGGTGTCGATGTAGGGGGTGCACATTCTCCTCCGGCCCTCCCTGTCAAACACCAGGGCTGAGCCTGACTCGATCTCTCCACAATGGGTCCCATACACAGCTCCCTCGATGTCCCAGCTAGGTAAAAAATGCAAACAGGGAGGGTTGGTTTCCACCAATACTAAAAAAAAAGAAACTTGCTGAGTTTGTGGAAACTTGATTAAATATGTAGATCTTTGTTTTATGTACAGGATTATACACAGCTTGGCTTCTCCTCTGCTCAGACAAGTTGTGAACATAACAACAAGAGGAGACTGTATTATCCCACTGAGAAAAGGTCTGCACTGTGTACCCAACTGTCTGCTGTCTTGCTATTGCCTGTATACTTATCTTTTGCTGTGTTTTTGCTTTTACTGTTCCAGAGTGACATATATACAGTATTTTATGTACTCTTCAGTATATGTATTGTGCTTGTTTCAACTAATGCTTAAAAACAGTTTTTCAGAGCATATTTTACAGTTAATAGAAAATGAAACAGAGGGAAGCTGCACACAGACACACAAGTTATAGGACACAAACGTATGTTTATAGATTGAGTATGTGGAGTACTACTGAAGTCAAGAAACGGCTGACATACTTCACATCTTGCAGGTGAACAGACAGACAATGCCAGGAAAACTGCATAAATCACCTGGAATTTAATTTACACATTCAGAAAACACACACGTGCACACATATTTCTGCACAGTGAAGAGTGGCTCCTCATCAGCACTAACAGAAGTTAACTCAGTGTGTCAGCCCTCTCCTGTTTTCCTCTACCCCTCCCTCATTCCTCTTCTCTCTCCTCTGCTTTCTTCTCTTCCTCTCTATTTTCAGTCATGCAGTGTGGAGGCTGGTGTGGGGGGGGGGG
>NW_018127887.1:1239696-1295345 GCF_001952655.1 Monopterus albus | reverse complement strand
GGAGTGTACCATTACCACCTACCCTACCTCCATCACACATCAGCTCACGACACCTGATCGGTGAGAGCAAGCATGCGACTCAGCATGATGGCATGATGTACAGTAGGAAGGTGTGAGGGTGCAGGGTGGCTCTAGAACCACATTCATGTCTGAGGTCCTTCTCATTAATCGAAAAACGTACCAACCACCTACCAACAAACCTGATGCATGAGGCCTGTTAATTACTCTCTGACAGTCACTCACACACACTCTATCATCTTTCTTTTATCTCTTTACCTTTTGCAGTGCTTGTGACTGTTTTTCCATGCTTTCTGCTGTTCAGTAGGTGCCCTAGTGAGTGTTTACTCTGACCAGATGGACTGCTGACTCTGCAGCAGTCAGAGGCATGATATTCACCTGTGTGAAGCTCGATTCAAATATGCAACACTGCATGTTGCATGCCTGACATATAACAAGTGACAGGTGTCAAATCTGCACACACAGAGAAACACCAGACCTCTGATATCCTACCAAAATCCCCCCTCTCTGTTAACTGTCTTTTTCTCAGCTAATATGTAGACTGGTGCTAAAATCAAATTAGTCATCCAAACTGACTGCACACAAATTTAAAATTGTGTTTTTTTGGGATATTTTGGTTTTGATTTTGTTTCTTTGGACTACTTTTACAGATCTTAATGGTTTAGAGCTGTTATATATTTTGAACCTTTAACACCAGACTATTTCTGCAGGTCTGGGAACCAAACAGTTTTACTGTATTCGTTTCAGTGCTCTAAACCAAACACCCCCTCAGTATCAGGTCAAGTGAGTCCATGTCACATTTTTAAATGCTTTTAAAAACATGTAAATCTGAATGACTGGTATTTTATTAATGTATTCCTGCAGTGAGGTTTTTCTTGTTTGCAATATATTAGATTTTTATTGTCTAGCCTGACCTTTCCCTGTAACTGCTTTAATGTACATCATGGCATCGTATTTTACTGTGCTCTTACAAAGCACTTTGTAACTGTGCTTATGTAAAGTGCTTCAGAATTAAAGTTATTCACTTACCTAAGAAATCTGCAAATCAAAGTGTTTATGAAATCAACTATGACAATCTTGATCTTACTTTGATGGTGGGCCCTCAAAGTCTTCCTCCCAGTAGCTCCTTCCCTCCTCCCGGTGCAGATCAACATCTCTGGTGGAGGCAAAGCTGTGGCCAACTCCCTCACCACCGTGAAAATACAGAGCATTGCCCTCGGACTGACAGGCATGCTAATCAATAAGAACCCAAATGTTAATACATGAAACCACTTTTGAAAAGTAATGTCTTACGAAAATTACTTGTAAATGAAAACACCTTTCATGGGGGAAATGTTTAAAGTCTAAAGTCCATGTAAATATCCACTGGTTAATCATGTACCTTGACGGTAGCTCCAGGGAAGAAGAGCCAGTTGGCAGTGTCTGGAGGGTCCAGGTTATCCTCCATGAGGGGAGTTCGGTGAGCAGCATTGACCAGCAGCATGTTGTCCAGCCCCCAGCAGGACTGATAGCCCTCAGGGCCTTGGGGGGCCTCTTGAGACCAGCGAAGACGAACGCCATCAGCTCTGGAGTGATATGGCAGGGGAAGCAGGTGGATGATGGTGCTACTGTTGGTAGGGGCTCTACAGAAGAGGAATATATACACAATGAGGAACTTGAACCTGTGTGTGGTGGCTGTGTTTATGTTGCGTCTTTATGCAGAAAGCTGAAAACTGCCAACCATGGACTACTTAACCATGGACAACTTAATCTAAATAAAGATTATACTTAGGATACTGTATCATTACATTATGCTTCTCTAAAAGCCAATAAGATAGAGAGACAGGGATAGAGGGATGAAAAACAGGGGGATCATCAAGGCACAAACAGGAGAGGAATGATAAATTGAAAGGGGGTGGTGTAAACAAGGAAAAAAGAAAAAGGGCAGGTGTTCTTTACAGATGGAAGGACTGTGGGATGGATGATGAAGATGAAGAAAAAGGAAGAAGTAGAGAAAAAGACACCTGATCTTCTCCAGTGTGATCCATACAGCTGAAGTGTTGGTGTTACCACCTAGGCTGTATGACACAGCGATGCTGGGGTCAGAGTAACTGAACCGGCAGGAGCCTGAGCCTGTGGAATAAATACACACACACAGGACAGACATACAGCATGTGATTTTTGACACACTTCTACTGAGGGAACATCTGAAAAATGCGTCAGCTAGTTTTCCTTTTTCTTCAGTTGAATTTTATCAGCAGAGCAATGATCCTCTTTATGTCTTGAGGAGCAGCCAGACATGACGTGTTGCCTCTTTCTCACTTACTGGACCCATCATTCGTCCCCTAGCCAAGTGGAAAGACAATATGTCTAAACTGTGTTATGGTAGAACTCAGTGATCAGCAGCTTAAAAGGTCTGAGAGAAGTTAGGAGGTGGTATGATGAAGTTGGGCAGAAGTGATCAGAGGAGAACTGCTGATGTACTAGAGGACCAAAGACTTTATAGCCAAATACAGCAAGATACTGTTCACACATCTCTGTATGATGCCCACATTCTTTCGTATTTCTGTTTCCAGAGTTTATGTAGGATCACATTATTTTTATGCCTTTAAAATGAAGCTTTGAGTGGGTGCTTTGAGAGAAGGAAGGTCAAAGGTTGCTAATGGATGAAGCAGACTAACCCCACATACCCACCTTTCCTCTCTCCTTCCCTGCTCTCCCCCTCCTACCACACCACCTGATGGTGTGCAGTGTTCATGTCTTGTCAGTGTCCCATCATGCTGCTCCATCTTCACCTAATATGGCCACGCATTAACCTACCACTACTTTGCACTGCTCCATACAACACTACTGCAACCCAAACTCATATTAATGACCTGCACAACACAGCCAGAAAGAACAGGAGGAAGTAAAAGAGAGTGAAAGGTTGTCGTTACAGTATGTACTCCTATTTCCTTCCAGTCATGTTCCCGTGAGAACTAGAGGATGCATGTAATGGACATGAAAAATAGAACACCTTTAAAAAATTGCCATGGCCTTCTGAGTGTCTTTTCAGAATAACGTAAATCATTCATTGTTGTGGTAGGGAGAGAGAAGCGGGAGACAAAGACAGGCAGAAAGAAACACAGGTATATCCTGTATATGAGTGGTTTACTGATGTAATAAGACAAAAGATGCCATTTGATAAAGGCATCTCTTGTCCTGGCTGGCTAGGACTGGTGCACGCAGGGTTAAGTTATATAAAAAGGGTTAAAAAGGTCTCATGCAAAAACCTGTTATTAAAGATGTTAATGTTGTAGTACTATTTATAATTTGTGTGGACATGTAATACTCACCCAGGGAAAACTGCAGGACTGAGGCTGTGCTGGTGTTGAGAGGTACGGTGGTCTGGGGAAACACAGAAGACAGTTATTTTGTATTCGTATATACTGTACTCTCTTGTATAAAATGTATTTGAGTGAGGGTGGTGGAGAAGCAGAGATTTGTTGTGTGCTCATGAATGTTCTGCTTGTTGTCAACTTTGTAATTGTAACTATCAGTGTGTAAATATTTCTGTGTTTCTGGATGTGCATGCAGACAGAAGGGCTGCCAGGCAGCGCCATCAAGCATTTGGAACAGTGACAGCCCAAGCAAATGCTTATCACAGAAGCAAAAACAATCATGAGGCACTAAACGGTGACTTTTGTGCAGCTGTCAGGCTTTCATCGTTTGCAGCAGAACAAACAGTTTGAAATCAAATGTATAAAAACAGAAAGAACATGAATAGGTTTCATTATCGGTATGTTCGTCTGTAGCATGACCACCACATAATATCGAGGCCTGTGCTGGCTCTTTGCTTTCTCCACTGTTACTTGTAAACATTATGCATGTTTTTCATCAACTCCAGCAGTAACACAAGAAGCTAGTGTCGGCTAAACGTGTCAGTGCGAACATTCATAAACGCCGAAGTGGTGCTGTGATATAAAGTTGGCAGACGACTGAAAGAATGCTGATATGTACAAGTTAAATACAAGTTTTTGAAACTGGTTGATGCAAAGAATGAAAATAGAACAAACAAATAATGAAACCAATAAAATGATTTGTGTATGTGTGCAAGACACACTATCAGTCCTTGTGTTTCCAAAGAAGTGTACAGTGTATTGTCATACAGTAGAGATATTTAAACATGAAATTTTGCTGTGGTTACAACCAATATGCTGAAAATTACTGTACTTTATTTGTGGTTGTGTGGCTCATTTGAATGCATTGGGCAAAGGCCTGTAAAATGCACAGTGTGGTCAGATGTGGCAGTTACCAGCTCTCGCTCTCCAAAGGGCTCACAGAAAGTAACCGCTCTGCCATACATCAGTACACCACACTGCTCTCCCACTGCGCAGTTACTGCACTCAGACCTGTGGACAGGGGAAAAGAGAAGAGGAGGTGTGAAAAGCAAAGAGAAGAGAACTAAGATTACGTTATAACAAAAGCCGGGGATGTAGGTAGATACTGCACCCTAAGATTATAGCAGTCATAACCTTTTCACCTACCAGATGCTGGGGTCCAGCTCTCCCTGGAGGGTGGAGTCAAAGTCGTCACGTAGCACAGCATGTTTGCCATGGAGCTCCACTATATATACACATATTCACCATTACAGACAGACAAAATATGTATGAAACATGATTGTAATTACCTATGTGATAATAACATTATAGTAAAAAAAAAAAGACAGCGGCATGCAGTGAAATGAAGACTCACCAAGACTAGGTCTCAGTGGGGACTCAGTTGGAGCTGAAACAAACAGAGAAGAGTGTAGATATTGTATGTTAAGCAGTGGCAACATCTTGAATGTATAAAGTGTAACTGCACAGTTATAGGCCCATTCCTAAAATCATGTCTGAGTGAAACAAACGTTCCCTGCGTCCAGCCTGGCTGAAGCTGCAATCTCCTGACTGCTGATGTTAATTCCTTTCAGTAATGAAAGGCCAGGCAGCCATGATTAACAGTTCAATGCCAATTAACCATAATTTTCCCCAGAGGAGCCTGTGTGCTGTAATCTGTGGCCGCTGCCTTGCTAACACACTCCAACATCAGTCACTCCCAGGGATACAGGGCTCTGAGAAGAGGAAGGAGGTGAATAGAGGGTGAGTAGTGATGATCATGACATAATGAATGAAGCATGGGTATTTAAAGAAAATCCAACTGGCCTCTTTTTCTAGCTCTAAGTTACCAAGAACACTTTGTAGAATGTAGTCTGCAGCCACGTTTTAGCAACCTGCCATTAAGTTGCACAGTGTGGATGTGACCTTTGTGGTTGAAAAGATGGATGATGTAGAACAAAGTGAGCTTTAAGACTTAATAAATCAAAGATACTTTTTATTAGTTTTGAAGAAACTGCAATTTATTAACTAGTAAAGGAAACTTTCATACGATATTTCAGATTCAGCCACTGAGAATTAATTAGAATGCAGTTTGCACACCTTTGATTTTTCTTGTTATCCACATATGTATATTAGGACGTTTAACTGTATTTTATGATCAGTCACAGAGTCGTTGACCTCAGTCAACATGCCAGGCTTCACTTCCTTTGAGCCTCTTTACTCAGCTCTGGTAGGTGGGGTGTTTTAAGACTCCAGACTGAAGAGAAGGATAATCTGCCACAGTATTCTCCATCCAGAGTCTGCCCACCTGATAAGACGCACTAAGATAATAAAGTGCAGACTCATTCCAAAGTTTCATTTTAAGTTATTTAAGTCTTCCTTTCAAACCTCTTTTAAGCAGCAGTTCCCAGATTTCCCCTGAGTGGGGGACTTACATTTGAAAAAGTCCACCTAAAATGTCCTCATAACAAGCATAAAAAAACTTTATTGCCAAGTATTATCAAAAATACAAGGAATTTAACTCTTGCCTGATGGCCCCCGATGTGCACAGCAATAAAAACAAAATAAATGCAAGTTAAAAAGCAGAAGACAACAGAACCTGAATCAAGAGAGGAGGGATTACTGAAAAAAAGATTTCTTACAAGCGGAATGGCTCTTCGGAAGTCTTTACTTTGAAATCACACCCATTTCTTCACACATGCTGGGCTCCTAGAAATAGATTTACCATTCACTGAGTGGTGGTGAAGTTTCAAGCTGACCGTAGTAGTCGGAGTCTAAGTTGCCTGTGTGACAGAGTTGGGTGGCCACTCAGCATGTGGAACTCTCTCATGTTTCCTGTGGCTTATTAGCATTCTTATAAGAATAAGACATACAGTTGTGGGCTCAGGTTACATATATTCACCTTACATATGCTCAACCTGAAAAGAGCATGAACTAAAACTTTATTCCTGGTAATTCATCCTCTCAAACTGACATAAAAATATTCTTGGTTGATATTCTTCTCTCCCGAGTGATTTATCTTAAACCATCCCTTCAAAATCATGCTCAGACTTTCTAGTGAGGCCATTTGGTTGGAGAAAGGCCCAGAAGATTCTTTTTTTTGGGGTGGATAATCCCTTCAAGCTTCCAGAAAGGCCTCATTTACAGTTTTCTTTCTCCATGCTTCATCACACTCTCTTGCTGTCTCTCTCATTTTCCTTCTATCACAATCTCTCTGTCCTGCCCACCCCTCCACCCACACACCCCCGTCTCTCTCTGCCTAACCCTCTGCACATCAAGAGCAGACAGTGGCACTCGTTTCCCTTGGATTAATCCCCTCTCACTTGCTTAAAGACTTCAATTACTGCCTCCTCTATTAGCAGCTCATCTCTGCTAATGCCTGTATCTCGATGGCCAGGGCTTATACTCACAAGCATGTGGAGGGGCACGCACAGAAATGTACACATACATACACTCAGGCGGCTTTGCTCCCACAACTAGCCTAACTTCATTTTTGCTATTGCTCTTCTGTGTGCACACCCCCTCACACACACCTATACGTGTGCGCAAATATAAACAGGAGTAACAAAAAGAAGAGGGTTCTCAATAAACTACACCAGGACTAAAATCAAAAGGACGCTGATGAGCAGGGATGGGGTGATATGAGGGGGGACTACATGAGTATAAGCTTTGGCAGATCAGTCATCTTTGCACAAAGAGCACAGGGCAAGTCATATTAAATCTACCCCCCTCTTCTCTCCATCTTCCAGCTCTAATCTCCCCTGTCCTCTTTTTCTTCCAATCTGTAAACTGTACCCACTCTTCCGGTCTCAGTTGTTCTCCTCTCATTTTGCCATTTCCCCTTCCTCTGACTCACATCTTTAATAAGGTGAACCGTGTTTAAAATCAAATTGCTCCTATCTAACGGATAGTTGTAATTAGTGACTCACTAGGACCCAGAATGCAGTTGTTTTATTCCTTCAATGACTAAAAGGAGATGGTTGTCCAAGGTCAGATTATCAGCCACTTCACTCCACTCAGCGAAAACCTGGGTCTTTGTGTGGGCTTCAATTGGCATCATTACAATAATCAGAGTCAAATGAAGAGGAGGGCATCAAAGAAGTCAGACTCACCACTCTTTTCCGGTTTCTGTGTTAACACCCAGTTTTTGGCTTTCATACCTTTAGCAAACATCTCCTGGCTGTCAATGTGTTAAATGTTGAGAAAAACAACACACATATTCTTCCACATACACTCTCATTGCCCTTTGCTCGCTGAGGTCGAATAAGGTAACTCCAAAAAAAATAAATAAATAAATACAAACTAGAAAAAAATCTTAATGACAAAAGAACAGAAAAGAAAACTGGAAAGGAAAAAAGGGCTAGAGGAGACATTTGAGATAAAAGAGGGGAAGAGCTAAAGATGAGATGACCACCTTCTCAAGGTTTCTTGCTGGTGAGCGATGAGGGATGGCAGGTGTGCTGTCATTCAGCCAGGGAAGGGAGCTGGCTGGCAGGCTAGGGGGTGGCGAGGAGGCGGGAGAGGGGAGGTCACCCATCCCCGCTTTGTCGCGATGTGATCAGGCTTCCCTCAGGGAGCAGTGGCCTCTTTGAGTTATATGTCCCTTTAATAACCCATCTGAGGTGCAGTGCACTCGGCCAGGTCCATAAAGACCTGATTTATTCCCCAGCTGGAAATGAGGGGACCTGGCAGTGCTGGGCAGAAAGCGAGGACTGCTGGCTCTTCTGTCAGGAGATAGAGCTGATGGATGACCTTCAGCACTATTCAACACTCACAGCCACTCCAACCTTCAGCACTGAGCCCCCTTTTCAAGACCAGCCCTACCTCTCCTCATCCCCTGCCTTGACTCCTCTCATCTGGGCTTAAAAAGTCTTTTTATGGAAACTTAGTAGGAGAGGAAAGGCACTCCTGTTTCATCCCCCTACCTGTCTGTTCTTATAACTGTAGTCATTTAAAACAGTCGTGGGAATTTGCATTTTGCTGTGTCATGCTTCAAGGTATCTCCAGGAGTCTGTCCAAACAAAACCTCAGTGTGCTGTATGGTCCCACAGGCTACTCTGTTATACTGTGCATTTCATTCTGTTACAGCAGTATTTTTCAGAATGCCATTACTTCTGTCTTCTGAATCTACAAATAACAAAATGTGCTGATTTCCTGTGCTAGTTGTTGGATGCAGTAATGGGGTGTAGATCAAACTGAAGAGAGGCTGGGAGAGGCAGGGATGGGGTGCAGAAGCACTGTTAGATTATTTTAGACATACATAAAAGCACAAACACACAAGTCCAACCAATATGTCTCAGCAGGCTTTTAGGGGCGCCAGAGTGAAAATATTAAACAAACACCTGTTTCAATGAACTTGTAGGAAGGATTTCTATTACCGTACTGGGAAGCAAAGTGCTACATGTCAGAGCTGCCATGGTGAGTTCAAAGCTTATACTGTATGTCTTCTCTTTATCTTCAAAGAACGTATTTGCCTTAGAATGTATTTGAATGACCTCTCTTGATCTCCTTATCATTCTAAGCTCAAAATCACACTCCAGTGTTACCTTCTTTTTCTAATTCCCTGGTTAATGTGCCCACTTACTCTTAAGGTTTTCGCCTTAACTGATCACCCCTTTCTGCCTTTGTATTTGAGCAGCCGGCCCTCCGTCGCTCTCCCTCCATCCTTTCCTTTCTCCTTTCCTTCTTCCCTCCCTCTCCTCTGGATCATAACCCTGCTTTAGATAGCTTTCATTTCTCCAGCTCTTCAAAGCTTCTTAAGAATCACCTCTTGAAGTGGCTTGAGCTGGCCCCATATCTTTTATTCTAATGCCTAGATTTGGAGTAACTTTGCTCAGAGCAGGCTGGACTGCTGAAAGGGAACTGAGACAATAAGCACAATTTATGTACAGATCACTTTAGCATTGCTTCCTGAGTTGGTTTCTGCATTATCAAACTTCTTTACACAGTAGATGTCCACACAGAACAATCTGTTCAATGTAAAAGTTGTTCTCGAGTTGTATTTTTTATGTTAGGAGCCTTGCAAATTTCAGTAATTCGTGATTTTTTTTAAACCTGCACAGCTCTTTTGAAGTTGCAGGTCTTGATTGGGAAAGAGGAAGAGGAACTGACTATGATGCGTTAGAAAGCAAAGCAGAGAAAAGCGATGTTTGTCAGATAATCCACAAGAGACCAAACATGATCAGACCCATTTCTGTTTCAGTTCCCTCCGTTCTCTCATCTCTCCTCAGTCTTCTTTTGCCCTCTGTTGTCCATGGCATGCTCATTTCTCATTTGAAAGTCAGATTTTCAGTTTGGCAGTGGAAACTGTTGCATTATTGGCTTCATTATTGGCCATCACATCTCCTCTTTCCCCACTTTTTCAGTAATGGTGCTTAATTACCACATTATCACTACCCAACACTCAAATCACTTGCAATTCATGACCTTCAACTTCCTCATTAACACTATCTCTTCTTCCCACCATCTTTGTCCTTCTGTTCTCTTATTTCTCCTTCACCAATCAACTGACACTAATAATTTATAGCTCTACATTCCTTACTATCCCTATCGCATGTAGCCCTCATCAGTGTCATCACTGTCTCTCTCCCCTCACCTCCCTCTATACCCTCCATAAAGCACCTGTACATGTTCACGGCAGGTCACGTTTCTTTTACACTAGCTCAGCTCTAGTTTCTCTGTCTGCTCACATCCACAGTTTGTCTCCTCCAAGGCCTTGTAAGGTCTAAATCTCAGATTTCCAGCTTGTCTGCTGTGAGTAGTTGTACAACTGCAGGACCTTGGCAGTGAACAACTAAGCGACTGTTGTTGGCTGCAGATAATTCATGTGTAAAGGGAGAAGACTGGGGCAGTGTGTCAGTGGTCGTGAGAGGACGAGCTCTCGGGCAAGGAGACAGGGGAGATGAGCCTCGCTGCTCTCTGTCTGTCACTCTTCCAGACACAGCTGAAGGCTTTTGCTCCATCTTTTCCAAGTGGCATGGAGCCATAAAAACACTCTGCCTGGCATGTGTTACAACTGTTGGTAGATTCTCCAATGACCTGCTAGGGGACACACTTCTAATAAAGTGTCCTCACTGACTCACCACAATGATTATTTTTTTGTAATAAAGACTGAGTATACTGCAAAGCTGAAACTTTTTGTTTGTCCCCTGAAACAGACCCCAGCAGGAGTTCGTCTACTTTCAGCATTAAAGTCAAATTTGATCTACAAGGAGTTCTTAACTGAAGAGGAGGCTTCTTTCCTGTAAACAAGCAATTATACACACTCAGCATACGGAGTGGGACTGCACTGTCAATAGCTACTTAAGGCTGTCACAGAAAGTGGATGTAAGAAGTGTCGCCCATAAAGCGTAAATCTCCGGCAGAGAGAGAGAAGGGGGGTTTGGGTGAGTTTAGCATAAGCTGAAATTAAGCTGGCAATATAGGACATCCAAATATCTCCAACTCTGGCTGCATCATTAGGCAGAAGGAGAGCCAGGAAGTGCTGCAGTGCCACTGTCACGAAGAAGCAGCATATCAACTATATTGTGTCATCCACATGCACGCACAGAATGTCATCCACATTCTGTGTGTGCATGATAGACAGTAATAGGAGGCGAGAAGGGGTACATTATGTATATGTGTTGGTGTACATGTGGTCTTGAACATATATGTATATTAGTGGGGGTATGAATATATCTGTCTACAAGTGCAATATATTTGTGTCATACAGGGGGAAGAGAGGTACATGCACGTTGTCCCTGCTACCCACCTCCTTGCTCACAGAGCTGCTGGGCCAGAGCATCCTTGAAAATGATCTGTCCTCGATGTGTTGCTGTGGCTCTGAGAGAAAACGAGAGAAATCAGGAGAGAATGAATATTAACATAAACAGCTCCACCAGGACAGTTAACTGGTTTGTCTTGAATATATGAAGATTAATCCAGTGCAGGTGGCATCATTTCCCACTAAACAAAAATGTGTTCAAGCATCCTACCTAAAAAAAAGGACATTTTATGAAGTTTATTATGATGAGACACTGAGGTAAAAACAACGAGAAACAATGTCTGAACCATATTAAAATGGCATTATCAAAACCAAGCTCCTCTGTGGCTATGGTGGATAATATTTACAGATAGGATAATAATATCTTCCAGTGTCATCAGTTCCCTGGACTACCATATTGCATTCTTGCATGCCAGTGTAAATCTAACTGTATATTGGGTGCTACTAAATATGTATGGGCTGTAATACAGTACGAATTCTATCCAGTGGCCAGGAAATGCATCATTCATTTGAAAATAAAGAGATCTTGGAAAAATCTACAGTAGAAGGGTGAAATGGCTTGGAGTGCAGTAGGATCTTTTACATAGACATACTCCACTGTAGCCCCGGGATCCACTCTCGTGTACAGAACAATAGCAGAACAATGCAGACCAACAAAGCCACTCAAGTAAATAAAGTTTTCACTTAGTGTCGTTATGAAGAAAAGTTCTGCTTCTACAATACAACCAGTATTTTCCTAACATAGTACACAGAGAGAAAACTGTGGGATTGTGGTGAAAATCAAAGAGGATAAATACCACAGCCATGACACATTTCCTCACTGACTGCTTGCATTACTTACCACCAAGAGCAGTCGGAGTCTCCTCTCATCTGCCTGGCACTCGGACAACATTTTAATGTTGAAATTTGGTTTTGGAATTAGTTATGAGCATCATCTATAGATTGTAAATCTGAGCAACCTCACACTGAAACAGAACTACTGTATGTCTGCCACTCACGTACAGTGAGAAAATCCCTTAACTTGTAGACATACGAAGTCTTTTTTTTTTGGACTTTGTCATGTAAAGATACGCCTCACGCTTTTGTGTCAGTGTTCAGGGTATTCTCAGTATTCCTATGGAAGAGATCCAGACATTTTTATGTGCTGATGTCCCACACCCAGTCAAACATGCTGTACAGACAGTGGATGAGAGGATATAGTGAGTTTCTGAGTCAGTGAGCCCTGCATCCATTTTAGACTCTTTCCTCCTTCCTTCAGTGCTATCCCTTTTGATTTTTGCCCCTCGCCTCCCAAAATCAACCCTTCCCTGGCTCACCACGCAGACTCAGACCATTTATGGGTGCCAAGGCATTTACATGTTCAACTCAGCTCATGAATAATGAATAGGCCCCTCATTAATTAGTAAAGAGCTCTTGTGCCTGTGCAGAGCTGGGGAGAAAACATATTTAATTACGCTCATATTTCAGAATTGTGTGAAAACTAATTTGAGTTTGGTATTTATAAATAAAAGATGGTGTGTAACGAACAGCAGGTAAGGATGTAGGAACAAGGCCCTTAAATATTTATTAAACACAGTCTCAGCTCAAGTTCTCTAAACTGATTCTGCTAGGTGGACTAGGGGTCTACCAAGTAATACATCTTACCCCACACACATAAGTCTGCGATAGTAGCCCTTACCGTGCTAGGTAGGAGAAAAATGCCCTGTGATGCTGAGAGCAGTGGAATCTTTATTCAGATGCTTACAATGCAAAATGTTCCACAATAAAAGACCTACAGTCAAGTACAAAATTATTCTAACTAAAAATAAACAGCATCAAAAGTCACTGACAAAGTTTTATTTTTATACAATTTTTATTACATATTATTTCTATAACTGTGTAAGAAGCGTTTTAATGTTGAGGTGGAGCTACGTTTAATTATTTTGTTATAATGTTGGGTAGTTTAATCTAAAACAATGCATTGTATATTTTGAATGCTTTCGTTTTCATGGTAAAATCTTAATCTACAAAACCACTGACTAATATATAAAGTAGGAGGAAAGAGAAAAAATATTTGCCTTTGAACCACAGTGGAGTAGAAGCATAAACTAACACAAAATGTGAATATTTAAGTGTGAGTACCTTGATTTTGAAATCTGTATAGTATGTTTTAAAGAAAATGCTTTCAAAGTGTCTCCTGAAAACTCCACAAGCACTCATCTGTTTAATGGAGTTTTCTTTCCCTTCAATAAATACAAAGGCCAAACACATGACAGAAGAGAGATACTGAGAGGGAAGAGTGCTTCTTCCTTGACAATGTGTGTATGAGTGAACGGTCTGGCTATGTGTGACTTAATAACATGTATGCCATTAAAAGAGTAGCCAGGAGAGGGAATTTACTCTGGGACACAGAGTGTGTGATCAGCACAGCGCAACACCAGCGTCTGTCCTGCCGTCACACTCCAGCAGCTCCTCAGCGTGTGTCTCTCATTAGCATCTCCATTCTGGGAGCCACACACACACAGAACAGCACTGACACACACAAAACATTTATTGAACATCTAAATGTTAATTTGACTTTCGTTGGGGGGAGTAATTAAGGGCCTTAATGTGGTGGCGTTTTTCCCTCCTTCTCCCTCCTCTGATTTAAACGAGGGATCGTTCGTCTTGTGAAAATAAGTGTCATCCTCTTTCCCCTCATTATTCTGGAAGAACAAATCAGATATGGGTAAGAGAGGGGGACTGAGGAACATGAAGAGTGGAGGACTTGGAAAGAGAAGGAGAGAGAGAGATGGATAAATAAGGGGGGAAGGGAAGGCTGGGCTTTGGTCAGAGAAAACAGAGGTGGGGGTTAGATGGCCTTATCTTCCAGTGTCCACAATCCGCTGTCAAATACTGTAGCAAAGGTAGAGATCCAGTCCACACACACACACACACACACACACACACACACACACACACCTCTAAGCCACCATACATGAGCTTTAACATGTATGCAGATGGACAGGCTGTCACTCACTGGGTTCCCAAAAGGGCCTGGAGTGGGTAATTACCAAGCATGTCTTCCATGTTAGATTACATGTTGCTGTCGGCCATAAGTATCCCCCCAGGAGCAAACTTGACAGCTCCCTGCTAGCCACACATACGTGCATACCCCCCCCCCAACATACACACACACAGAGTGGGGAACACTGATGGCTGATCTACACTAAAGCCAACAGAAATATAAACTGAAAACTCACCATACAACCAGACTCTTGTAAGTTTCTAATGGCTTTTAAGGCTGGTGAAAAAAGTGGCTTTCTCTCTCCAAACAAACGATTACGTCTGAGGGTAGAGAACACACACACGCACACACACACACCCCTTCACTCTTCTTCCCTGGTTAGATTACTCTCTTATCCCATTCTCTTTAAATCCCAATTAAAAGCTAATTTTCTCTCCCAGCTCACTAGGGCTGTTAGTAATCATGATTAATATGAGGGGTTTTCATGGGGTTGGGTTCCAGACTCCAGCACTGCTTTGGTGCGTTTGGATCTAGCCCTGGTTGATCAGCCTAACTGGTTGATTTATCATTTTGAGGACCAGCTGTGGTTACGGCACCACAATCAAGACAGTGGGCAAAATTATTGATAGGCAGGAAGATGGAGAAGTAAAGACAGGAGAGGCAGAATCCACTGCTTCAGATGTCTCCAGAAAATCACTGTTCAGGAGCTCTAATGAAATGTAAAGTAGGTTTCCCTGATTCCAACCAAGCCTGGATATTTTCATCATCATGGCCTGAGAACATGTGACTGACTTCGTGGAATCACATTACTCCCTCCCCCCACCGCTAAATTAATTAATTGAAAAAAAGGCTCTTGGAGAACATGCAAATTTAATGAACCTCCACAGGGGAGGGATTTGGGAGTTGTTTGGCAAATTACCTGCTTGTTAACACTGGGTCATAGAGAGTTACAGCTCTGAATAGAGCCAGAAGAAGTGCAGTAACTGCTTAGTATACAGCCAGGAGAAGAGCAATTGACCTTGACTGCTGTTAGTGAGTAATAATTACGGGGATTAGGAAAACAGCAGTATTTACGGGTAAATATGTGAGGGAGAAAAAATAAAACTGAGCCTCTAAAAAAAAACAGCCTGATTTCAGGCTCAAGAAAATGTATGTCCAGATAAATCTATATTTCTTTGTTCTTGAAAATAGAAGAGAAAATCAAGATTTTCAAAACCTTGTCTCCCCTCCTCACATTCGCAGTGAGGGTCAGACTAGGACAAGAGAAGGAGCAAGACGAATCTAATGCATTTATTCACAGTCAGCAACAGAGAGATAAATCCCTGCAACAGGTCCTGTCTGTTATTTATCCTGTCAATCATAACGGAGCACTTTTCCTGGAAGAATCAGCACAAAATGTCAAACAATCATTTCACAAAAATACATCTGGAGCGGACCACACTCTTCTTTGAGTAAGGTTCATTTTGCTGCATTTAAAATCATGTTGTTGTTGTTGTTTTTATCTGCATGCTCTATTGATAAGGAGGTCAATGCCCTGGCAGGTGGGATGATGTTCTCAACATCAGGGCAGCACATATGTGATGTGGACAGTTTGTGGTAGAACTGATCAGAGCACTAGTGTGTGTTTAGCCTGTATCTATGTGCACACGTGTGTGTCTGTGTATCGCTGTATACACAAGCGCATAGTTACAGGGGCTATGAACAGTCCCCTGGGAAATAAGATAACATCATGAATGCAGAGACCTTTAGGATAAATGGCAACAGGAGCTGTGATCTGTTGGAGCACAGGAACGGATTTACCTTAAATGCTGATAATTCACTATTAAATTCTGACACCGTTTTAAAGCTTAACAAAGGTTAAACATGAGTATGACAGATATAGGAGTTGCCATCTTAAATGTGTGATATATGAAAATTGGAATTATATGAGTAGACTTTGTCTGATTTGCTGCCCTGCTCAGTGTGTGTAAAGAAAAAAAAAGGACCGGATTTATGTGATTTGTCACCTTTTGCCTTGCTCCCCCATTTTCTATATCTACAATGCCAAAAATGCGATTACCTTGAACCACTCATTTATGTTCCCTGGCCCAGTGTCGACATTCAATCTGTCACACAGCCCCAGGCCAGTATGAAGCTTTAATGATAAGGGGTGCTCATTAACCAGTGATTTATATCAAGACAGCTTCAAAGATCGAGTTGAATAATAGGAAATCAATGAAGAAGACTAATACCAAAAGAAATCAGGACCTGGACAAGATAGGTCATCTGTCATCCTGATGTCTGAACTCTGACCTTTGACCTCTGATTCATATAACAAGCTGTCTATCATACTGACTACCTGCATCACTGGACTGGATGTGCTTTAAGACACATTGTCATAAAAAGGTCACGTTATCGTACTGTAATCTCTAGTTAGTGGGCTCTTCATTTTTTACAGGCCTAAAAGAGGCAGCACATCGACTGTACTGCAATGCACTGCAGCCCACTTTAAGACGGCTGCCTGCTTTGTCGCTGTTACTAAGGTGCATGGAGTCAAGCTGCCTGTGAGATATCCCCTTTCTAAAGCAGCCAAACCACAGCACTGTAGTGTGTTTGTTCACAAACTTCATGCTCAGACAGACCTGCCCAATTTGAACAGATGTCGGTATCAACAACACAACACCACCCAGCATAATTACTGCACAGGAATCAGTTCTTTTCAATTACAGCTAACAAGACAAGTGTCAGAGTGAAGAAGGGCAGGTGGGCACTCAATTTCTATTTCTCCTCCTATTTGCTTGTAGCTTCGATCAGTCTGGAAGTCAGAGGAGGAACCACAGGAACCAGAGATGAATAAAGAGAACAGATATGTTTGTATGCAAATGTATATACACACACATACACACAGACACACTGATACACAGCATAGAAGAACATTGTTCCATTACATCTGCAGACATCAGTCTCCTCAGGGAAACACTTTGGGAGGGGGGAGCGCACGTGCCGTAATTAAAGCAATCTCCAACCCAGCAGCTGTCTGAGTCCCACAGGGAGACGATACAAAACATTACAGCTCAAAAACACATCACACACACACACACACACACACACACACACACACACACACACACAAACACAAGGATATTTTCATCAGGGTTTCCTGTGTGCATACAGCACCCAGATACACCCATGTAGCACCCATACACAAGTGCACAGAGCTAAGCGTGTTTTGAATGCATTTTTCTAAAGGTAGAGAGATCAAGATCAGGAAGGTGCCAGGTCCAGTTGGTGACTCCTTTCTGTCTGAAAGCCTGTGCTGACCAGCAGGCCCCCGTTTTCACACATCTTCTGAAGTTCACTGGAGCTGGGCAAAGTCCCCTCCTGCTTCAAACACTCCACCACCATCCCAATCCCCAAGAAACCCTCCATCAGTGGACTGAATGACTACAGACCTGTCATCCATGAAGTCCTTAGAGACTGGTGTTGGCCCACCTGAAGGACATTGTAGACCCCAGCTTGACCCCCTGCAGTTTGCCTACTAGGCAAACAGGCCAGTGGATGATGCAGCCAGCATGGCACTGCATTACATCCTGCAACACCTTGACTCTCTGGGGACCTATGCTCGGGTCCTCATTGTGGACTTCAGCTCGATGTTCAGTGCCATCATCCCGGACATCCTCCGCTCTAAACTGACCCAGCTCACTGTGCCTGCCCCCACTTGTCAGTGCATTACTAGCTTTCTGACAGACAGGAAGCAGCAGGTGAGACTGGGGAAAACCACATCCAGCACCTGGTCAGTGAGTACAGGCACCCCTCAGAGATGTGTGCACTCCCCACAGCTCTTGTCTCACTACACCAACAACTGCACCTCAGAGGACTCCCCTCTGTAAAGATCCTAAACTTCACAGATGATGCAACGGTCACTGGTGTCATCAGGGATAGTGATGGGTCTGGAGACAAGAGGTTGAACAGCTGGCCCTGTGATGCGGTCAAGGCAACCTGGACTTCAGGAGGAGCCCCCCACCACACTCCCTAGCACTGTATCAGCAGTGGAGACTTTTGAGTTCCTGGGCTCCACTAGCTCCCAGGACCTGAAGTGGACATCCAACATTAGCTCCATCATCAAAAAAGCACAGCAGAGGATGCACTTCCTGCACCAGCTCAAGAAGTTCAACCTGCCCCAGGAGCTGAAAAGTTGTTTATTGTCATATTTCTCTAGCTGGCAATTTATAGCCACCCAGAAAATGAGTTCTTCTGGAAACCCATGTCACTGCACTCTATCACACCCCTACTAGTGATCTGTTACCATGAATGCTCCCACAATATCAGCCATAAAACTGCCCACAGACCCCATATAAATAATACAGTGGCAGGCAGACTCCAGCCCTGTGAAGGACATAGGGTGTCAGTGGCTTTAATTTAAACACTTATGGATACCGCTTGTGGAAAATGGTCCTTGTATGAATCAGGGCAGGGGTACTATTGGTAAGGGCACGACATTGCATTATTTACAGTTTGTACAGTCAAGAGAAATAATTTTGATACACTCATACCATTATATTTTATTATCTTGGTTGACTTTTAATCTGAATTGAGTATTAATTTCTTGGTAAGAGTCCATTTGTATGCTCAAGACAAACAAGCGAAATCTGACATACAATGACAGCCACAGTTTTCTGATGAAATCTTGACCTCGAGAGTAACAGCACTAACATTTCAGTCCTGGAAAATTTGATGCAGTACCCAAAGTGGACCTGGCTTTAGCCACAAGGGTCTCCTCTGTTGAATTCCCCCACTGAACTACTGGAGGTCAGCTCTGGAGACAAGATCTACTGGTGAAGACAGGAGCTGTGAACTAGAACAGGGTGCAGTAAGGAGTGTGTGTGTGTGTATGTATGTACGTGTGAGGGGAAGTCTTCGGCCTGCTGGAGTGTGACCGGCTGACTTTGATAAGGTCAACTGCAGGGGCTTCTATTGCCATACAGTCATGGCACCCTGCCACTGCTGCTCTGTGGCTTGCACTAGCACGCATACTCACGGCACACGTGTTGAATTCACAAAAATACCACACAGTCCTCATAATCTGACGCACACTCAACAGTAAATGTGCTTGCTGGCAGACAAAAAAGCCAGTAAATCTGTTTGGCTCCATGAATACTGTCTAAATAGCAGCTCCACTTCAGCAAATTCCCCAACTGAATCCTTTTCTGTCCATAAACGTCTTTGTCTGATAGTCTGTTGGGTCCCTGCAGGAAATCATGGAGGGTTTTTGCAAGTACTGCCAAAATGTTTAATTTAGTTGTGAGTTTAATGAAACACTGATGTGCGGTTTGCAATATCTTTGAAGTTTTCAAAGAGGATGACTGGTACTAAAAAAGAAAAGAAAAAAAGGAGATTAGTTTGCAATTTGACTATCCAAGCAGTAAAATCATATAAGGGTGTTTTCATCTTTGGATTTCATTTGAAAACTACACTGGGTTTTTCTTGATGTGGAAGTGTCAGGATTGCACTAGTCATATTTGTAATATTGTAATGATCGTTGCAATGTGCTGCTGTGACTTTGCATGAGGCATAATTATTGGAACCCTCTCTTTTTCTTTATGCTTCTCTAGCAACAGCTGTTAATTGCATTTTGACTGATCATCAGCATGAGGCTGTAAATCACCAGCCAAGTGAACTAGAAGTAAATGGAGTCAGAGTGTTTCCAACAGATAGAGATAAAGAAAATGATGTACAGCAAGATAAAACAGAGGAAGGAGGGATGAAAATGAGAAAAGGGAAAGATGAAGGCTGCTCTCAAATGTATAGCAACATCTGTAAACTAGATTTGTTTTCTCTTGGGCCAATCAAACAATATGTAAACATCTGGACAACAGAGTGCATAACATGCACACAGACAGATAGTTCAGTCACCAGTCCAGTGTGCCCAGTGTGTTGCAGTGGTTGAAAAATCACAATAAAGCCCCTAAGAGGAAGCAAAGGGTAGGGGATAACTGCTCCTTAGTTTTGTCTTTATGTTTTGTCATAGGAAAACAGCATCATGTGGAGGATGGATATATTTCCATTAATTCACAATGGGATAAAAACACACATTCACACCTGCCACCACACAGGCCATGTCAAGTAAAGTAATAAGGAGATAAACACACACGCCCACTGTTCCCCTGGTTTACCCTCGTTGCAGTCATCATTGCTTTCTCTGGCAGGATGGCTTTTTAACATCATTTCTGAGACTCCTACAGAGAAAACACCACCCATGACTTCAGCTGATAAGCCTCTCTCAGGTTTACTAGGTCAAAATGTTGTCAGACAACGTTAACGGATATTATTTATACAGTTTAAGACTTCCATGTCAGGGTTAGACACATGGCGGCTGTAAAGGTCATTCTCTTTATCACACAGCTATTCATCTTATTCTCCCTTAGATGCGTTCTTTTCTTAACTTACAGGAAGTTGACACAGCCAGTGCCAGGTGGTGGGGCAATCCAGACAAAGCTGAAGCTGGTGGAGGGCTGGTGGCTGACGTGGGAAGCAACCACACTGCAAACAAACTGTGTTCCAGCAAACTGATGCTCTGGCATCACACCTGGAGGAGAGAAGAAAAGTGAATAGGTGAGAGACCAAAAAGGATACACTGGGAGAGACTGAGAAAGTGCACCAGTGTTACCTAGATTTGTAATGTTACTCTGTAGTCTAAATTATTACTACGTGTTTTCCCACGTGTGCCACAATCATCTGGATTTTTAAACACTTCTCCCATATTCCAGGTACCAGCTGGCTTCCATTTATTGCATGTTAGTGCAATTTATTACCATTTACTGTATGTTGTGACTGCTTTTATCTTTGTTTTAGTGTTAAGGCCATTTAAGATGTATACAATACTATGTAATTTTTTTAAGACAGTGCCCAATAAAGGAACTATGCAATATTTAGCTGTTGTCTGAAACTAATGCATAAGATAACTGGCCAATGAAGTTAACCAGTTAAACTATGAGGACCAGTGTGATATCATGGATTATTGACAGTAAAAACAAGGAGTGTATTGATGTTTACCATATGACTGGAGTGTCCACCCCTTCTTGCTTTTTATTTCTTCCCTCACTTGCCTGATCTAATGCCATTTTGCATGTATTTTTTGCACCCACTGGCATCCTAGCTTTCATTTTCTTCTTTCATTGTTTCCTGCCTCACTCTCAGTTCTCATCCACATTTTCCCTCTTGCTCGTTTTCTCTCTCTACTTCTCTCCTTTCATCATTCATGTTCTCTCTACCCCCTCCTTCTTTTCTCCCTGTGAGCTGACACTGCATAACGGTGCTCTTATTAATGAGGGTCTGTGTCCAGCTATGATTGCACCGGTGAGATGACATCATGTCACACAATCTTTCCTTCATATTACAGAGGGCAAAGGCAGGATGCCGCCCTTCTCATTAATCATTGCTCAGACATTTAAAAGAGTTTAATAATTTAATATAATAAACAGCTTTGTAAAGTCATCGAAGAAGCATAGTGTGGTAACTATCACAAAGCAGACATGACTAGAGTATGCATTTGCAAAAACACACATATCTCTAGGACATATGTTTGTATTTGTCATAATTCTGCAGCACTATGTCAACATAGTGTGGTCCTGTGCACACAAAGCAGTAACATTCAAACCAGTTTAAAAGTGCATGTGACGTCTGTTGTACCCGGTACTTTTTACTATACTGACTCTGAGAGACGAGACAGTCCAAGTAACTACAAAACAGTGCTGATTTATTCCATGAACACAGGCAAAAATTAACAATACACCCTCAGGCATCTTGCACCTCCAAACTGCTCGCAGGCAGATGTAAGATGAAAGACCCTGAACCCACCAGGCCTATACATTATATCCCCTCGGTTGGGCTAGCCCCATACTACACAGAAACGTCAACCGAGACGTCTCTGTTACCAGCTTTGCAGCTGGTCATAGCAGTAGTCAAAACATGAAGCAAATCAATGTGCATGTGTGTGTGTCTGCTGATTAAGTGGTGTGTAGCTAAAAACATTCTCACGACCTCTAGTAACATGTCGTGACTTAAACATAAGAACATATTATGGCTAAGGCTACAGTTATACACGTCATAATAATAATATTAAACACCCTGTCTGCTGACAGTCATCAACTCTTCTCTCTAGTTATCCTTGACCAGATGTACCCTGTAGAAACTCATAAGCATGACTAAGCATTTAACAGTCTAACTAGACATCCTATCTCCACTAAACATTTCTAATACATAAAGTATCTATCTAATATCTATCTGACTAAAAATACCTAACACATCCCATCTGATTATGACGATGTACTCTGAGCTGAGGCTTCGCCTCATTATAACCTGCAAACCGTTCCTCAATCATAACTCACTTCACTGAAATCATAATCAGCTATGATTAATAACATCAGAGCGTAAATAACCCCAAATCATTGTGCCAGTCAATATGCAAAGTCTGTGTAAGTGTGTGCATCTGCGTGGTTCGAAACTATTTAAAGAGAAATAATTCCGCCCATTTCTGACAGTAATAAATTCGACCTCACAGATTGGATCCATAAATACACACAGTCTCAACAGCACCATAAATGTTTTTGTTTGACTCGGCCGGCTGTGTGTGTGTTTATTTGTAGTGATGAATCAAATTTATACTGATGCGTATGTGTGTGCCATGGTACAAACAAACCTAGTTATCATTGCTGTTGGATAAACAACTAAGGAAAAAAAACTTTTTAAATTGAGCACCATGAATTTATTTCACCCTGTGGGGTTTCCACAAGAGGAGCTGTACATTTTCTCATCATGTAGAGAAACATCAAACTGGAGTTCAACCTAAAGAAACATAGAAGCTACATGATTTTAAAGGGTTTCCCATGGTAATGGGTCAGATTTTTCAGAAGCTGAGCACCAACACAGCACCAAGAAGGTGCTAGTGTGAAACAACAAACTGAGATGTAATCACCAACAAATGTGGTCTCCAACCACCTCGGTATAACCTCTCTGAATAATGGCCATGCTATACCCCTAAGCAAACACATACACACTCACACAGGGAAACACATTAGCATCTAGCCTTACCACAGCGCTGTTTCCCTGTAGAGGATCTCCATAGCACCCTGTCTTTACTGTGGACGTGCAGGAGAAATTGTTTCTGTGCTGGTCTTATGCAGTAAATGGAATCATGCACCGACATCCACATACATCTTTCCTCTATTTGTAACCCCTCTGACCCAAAAGACCATTTTCAACACAATTCCATTGCTGTTACTAGCCACAAATTTACCACCCCAACCAAGACATTCCAGAAAACAGTTTTTGAACTAACTGTCCAATTTTGTGGCAGAAGAAGGAAAGGCAAAGCGCTGTGAAACTTTCTCACCACATTGCCATGGTGTAATTTGAGAATCCCTGTAGATGTGTGTAATAGAAGCTTAGCTCTCATGGCAATGGGAATACTATCTGGAAAGCTGCAAAAACAAACAGAAAATGTGGTGATGGCGTTGAGCAGCAGACTGAGCAGACACAATATCAGAAGGAGAAAGTAAAGGGTTGTGCTCTATGTAGACAGAAGTACTGAAATAATGGCTTCCATTCACTCATTCAAAGAAGTGTTTACATTTACAGTATTGCCACCTATCGAGGAGAAAAAGAAAAAGGCGGGCAGGAGATTAACGACAACTTTAGTGTCAGACAGAGTGGTTTTAGATTCACATTTGTGACATTTGTAATACAACCCAGCTAATGTACCACAGCCATCTGCAACAAGTAGGAAAATGAGCAAATATTGAATGAATGAAATGAAAACACAAAATCCAAAATTGCCATTGTTTAGGGGAAAAACCAGACAGAGAGAGAAAGCAATACAGGCAGAGAGAGGGGGGTACATAGAGGGAAAAACTGAGGGCATGGCTAAAGAAGAGAGAGCAGTTAGGCTAGGGTGAAGATGAAAAGGCAGACTGATGCACTTCAGGACACAGCAACGATGGGACTCGACACTACTCAGAATTTCTATTCCCTCTTGAAAAATACACTCAGGCGTAAAAATGCAAATAGCAAAACTAGTGCCTTTCATGTCTTGGTGTGGAAAGAGAGAGAGAGAGAGAGAAATCACTATTATTCAATGAGATCCAAATCCCAAATGTTCCAGTAAAGCAACAGGCTGTAGGGAACCTGGAGAGAGAGAGAGGAATAAAAAAATGTTGACATTCCTGGCTCTGTCCTGGGAGATGAGCAGCAAAATAGAAACACAGAGAAATAGGAAGGCAGGCTCTTTCATTATTGTGAGATGAAAATATATAACAAAGCTCCCTATATACCAGCTGAAAAAATTATTCATTAATTTACTCTTCACTCAGTTGACCGCCGAGTTCTTTTTTATGACATCTTTGTGACCTCACAGTTACTGAGATGTGCCCAGGTTCTTTTATGCCAATATTTTGTGCTTTGTTCACCTTCTCTTTCCGCTCTTGATCCTTCTCAACCAACTAGCAACCTTCCGAGGCTGAGAAGTGAAGCCAAATGCAGAAGTGGTAAAACCTGCAGTTCCTCAAACGGCCACTTAAGGCTGGCTCCAAAAGGCAATCAATCCCCATAGACTCCCATGATAAAATGCCCAACTTTACTGGAGAAATAAACATGTTTACAGCTCAGTACAAAAACCAGTTTTGGTCTGTTCAGCCAATTCTTTTCCATGACAACTGTAGGGGAGGAAATCTTTATATAACCCATCTGTTTAAATTATATTGAGGCTAAAATGTATGCATTCAATAAGGATGTGGCCTCTTTGAGTGAGAGGTGGGAGGGTCCCATCACAGGTGGCTAGCCGCTAGCTGTCTAGCACACTCCACCTCGAATAGCCAGTATTAGGCAGAGTGAAGTATTACCAGGATGACAAGGGCCAGAGTTGAGCTTCAAAGCTGCTTTTCAGAAAACCAATGGGTGATGTCACACCGGGTTCATCCATCTTTTATATATAGTCAATGCTCCAAACTCTCCAGATTCTCCCAAAACTCATGATCCAGTTATACTAATCAAAAGCCACATGTACCAGCTGCGATTGTTTTCCAAATATGGACTCATTATCACATAATCAGCCACACTGAGAACTTACCTAATGACCTGACAATGACAGAATTTGTAGCTGCAGTACAAATGTCACTGGTGATGCACTGATGCTGCAAGTTAGATGAATATCAGGAGAGGCCACGTCTAATCCAGTAAGCAACCACAGGGAGCTCTTGGAAGACTACTCCATCCACACATCCACAGTCAAATGCACACATGCAAATCCCCTCACATTCACACAAACGCATGCAGTTCTTTCACATGCAGATTGGGCACTTATGAACTGTTGGCAGTGATAAATGGCAAGGGAAGATGACCTGCTAACTCCCACAGTGTGACTGGGCAGTGTGTGTTTCATAAATATGAACCCACACACAGACAGGCATTCACAAATCCATCCATCCACACACAAACGTACAGAAACACAGGAAAATGGGTGTGCCAGGATTTTGTCGCCTCTAATTGCAGGGAACTTTTTAAGCGGCCCCATGAAAAGGAAGTGAGAAGCTGACCACATCTTATTTATTCAGATTCATATCTCCAGTACCAAAAAGATCTCCTTTTTCTTCCCTTCCGTCTGGTTTTTCCTCTTTTAAATATGTAAACACCGTAATTCACATCTGTCTGTGTCCTCTTTAACATCTCTCTGAATGGATGCTGCATTTTTTATCTGTCTTTATATCTCACTTTGCAAAGCTAATGAGGTTTCCACAGCCAAGCTCAAAACAAGTCAAATAGATGGAGTGAGAATTCTCCCTGATGGAGCAGATGGGCAATCGGTGGCTCAGCCTGGCAGCGACTTCACACTGTAGGACCAGCAGGAGTCGGTCTAACTGGCATTAGAACTGATAGTTGGGCTTTGTGGCTGAGAGGATTCAAGAGTCACTATTCAAACTGATGTGTACATTTACCAGAATCATTTAGTTTATACATACCATTTGACATCTGGTCAGCACGAATTTGCTACTGGATTTTGCAGTTATGCCATGACCGTCCTTCAACAACGTCTGGCATGTGAAGCAACAGGAAACTATTAGAGTGAGCAATCTGTCTGTGTTAGATTTGATTATCCAGTTCTGAGAATGTCTTTAAAAATTATTCCAAGACAGTAAATCTTGTGCTTGCTGCTAGATTTCCCTTTCTCTGTTACCAAGGAAGTGCTGACAGGGAGGCAGTGATAAAACACAATTCAGCTCCAAAAGGCAGTGGGAATCTGGGTGCTTGTCGCTTCCTTTTAACCAATAGTAAATCCATTAAACTAGTCCAAGCTTTCGCTTCACTGAAGCAACTGTAATTCATGAATTCATATGTCTTCAACTCTACATTACAAAATCGTAAATAAACAGACCTCCTAACCTGTACATCTGCACATACATATACACTAGCAACCAGAAATGGAATATTAAATGCATGTGCATATTTGCTTGGAGCTTTATCGGAAGCCCTGTGCAGCAGCATAATGTGCTGTAAGGAGATTAGGTTATTTGATTTTTGTCTTGGGAATTCATATTTGTAATAATTCAATATATACTTTTTGATTAAACACAGAAAAGTGGGACTTTAGAAACACAGATTAAACTTTATGATGCACAACTTTTGTGCTCCATTGTATGTGCACATTCATACACATAATAGCCTCATAAGCCGTGATCATTCTCCCACTTACTGGACTCATTAAAGGCTCATATTTCATGTGGTAATTCTTAAAACCTGTCATAATGCTACTGGAGCATTAACATGTGTTATTAAAAGCCTGTGAATGTATGGAAATGTGTCAAAAGCCAGAATAATGCCTCTGTCAACATGTTTCAAGAAAAGGCCACACAATGGAGACATAAATGATACATCACAACAGAACTGACAGCCTGAGTAGGGACCCCATTTGCTTTGTGCTGCTGAATGATCCCATGCTATGTGTGTATGTGTTTGAGTGCTCCTGTAGTGTTCCATTCACCCTTCTTCCCAACACCATGCTCAGCTGGTCAGCCGGACCACTGCAGGGTTTCATGGTGCATGACAATCTGACTCCGATCTGCCATTGGCAGAAAAGGGCATCCATCTCAGCATTTGCCAATCACACTGCCATGGAGACGGGCTGGCAGCTTTATAGTGATGGCAGGGGTCTGGCACAGAATTGCCAGGAGAAAGCTCTGTTAATATGGGTGGTGAAAGATGCCGGTGGCCAAGAGGAAAGAGGGTGAAAGACTCTGTGGGAAAAATGAGGGGGAGAGGTTTGTCACATGAATGAAACAGTTTCACTATGGAAGTAATGGACACCTGGAGGTCTGCTAAGCAGTGCGTGTGTGCAAATAAGCATGCACAAGTGTACAAGAGATACTTACTGTGCATATGTATATGTTTACATGATTCTGTTTTTCTATGTGTGCAGAGTAGATTCAACTGTATGTTCTGTGAAAGAAACTATTTGATTATGGCTCTAAGCACCTGACCAATTCTTGCCTATATGCTTACGTTCACATGACTCATCTTTCACTTAGGCCTCCACTGCATCTTACAGCATCATCCATAAACTTATGAAGGCAAGACCACATACATACACGCCCACACACAACACACACAATCACACAAAGCTAGGCCTCATTGTAGGAGCTACCAGTATGGCTGTAGCCAGCTGAAAGAACGTACTGTACACAACAGTACATGTCATAGGTAAACAACTGTCTAATACAAATTACTAATTTAATATTTGCTTATGATTTTGTAGTTTGTCACATACACTTTGATTATTTCAAAACCAATAACTGAACACTGAAAGTATGAAGAAAATAAACAGATCATTGTTTGAGGCTGCGCACTGCTTTGTTTCAGTGATCAAGAGCTATAAGCCAGATTAGCATGAATGATAAATGGAACACAGGAACATTAGTGGAGCAAAATATAACCCTCTGAATTACTGTAATTGAAATTAATGTTGTCCTGAGTCAAACAAGTGCTGTGTGTGTTTTGGAACCCCACCCTGCATGATAGATGAGACTTCTTATTCTCTGCGCAGCACTACAATCCATCTCAAAGGCACACACATACTGTACTCACAAACACACATAGGATAATCACCTTTATTGGCCAAGTATGTTACACACAAGGAATTTGTTTCCGGTACAGAACCGAGGCAGCCATCTGCGGCGCCAACTCAACGGATGGCTCTAACCATCAGGGGCTTTAGGGGGGTTCAGTGTATTGCCCAAGGACACTTTGACATGTGGGCTGCAGGCACCAAGATTCAAACCTCCAACCCTCCAGTTGAGAGACGACTGCTCTACCCACCGAACCACAGTTGCACATATACCTTACATTAACCTACACAAATGAAGGCATCCCACTTTTATTGCTGCATACACTATAATAGTTACAGTGCACGTTGTTACAAATTGGGTCTTTTTTTTCCATTGGACACCATGGTAAGTAACACTGTGCTCGCTTAAATAACTAGACAGCACTTAGAGAGTGCAAACCTTCACCAGAATACTATTACACCTAAACCTAAAAGCAATTTGGAAAGTTATTCAAGAAAAACCATAGATATGACAGATTACTAAATGCCACAAAAGGCTAAATAATGTCCCATGCAGACCGAAACAACAGTATGTTACAGTCCTTCATCGACACACAGCGCTCACGCCATCTGGCTGCATGTTAAGTCTATTTGAGAGTCTATTTTCCAATGTGCCTCTTGCTCCACTTTTTAGCTCCACTCGTTTTTGCTCCAAGTGCCCAGCAGTGCAGTCGTGCACTTTCACCAGTTTCACATACAGTCAACAGCCTTGCCAAGACTCACAGTGGTGAAGAATCCTTTAAAAAAAAATTCCTGTATTCAGTTGATGATCCAGTTTAGCACCGAAATCTAGTCAGTTGTTTTGTGGGCCATACTCTACGTCACAAGAAAATGTCATCAAAATCCATCCATTACTTTCTGAGTTACACTGTGAACAAACCAACCAATAAACACCAGTAAGAACATTACTTCTACCTTGGTGGAGGTAATCTTTTTACTGAGCATATGACAACCTCGCTACAGTGAAGCCCAACAAGAAACAAGATCAGTCAGATCGGACATGCTGTGAAAAAGCTACAGTATAGTTTATCAGTACTATTTAAAACTCAACTGTCAGTAGAAATCACTCATTAAACAGAAAGTAGCAGCAGGGGTAGAAAGCATGGAAGGTCAAAGTTGAATGAGCGTGACCACTGGGTGGCAAAGTCACTAAGCTTCCCTTCCCCACCCCTCTAGACAACCATTTCTTGTTTGACCCCTCCATCAATCCATCCATCCATCCATCAGTGAAGTCCATGAGCCTCTGCCTTCGGTGGGTGTGTGTCATTGTAACTCGGCATGCACATACCACAGCTTTACCACCAGGCACCGGGGCTAATTTGATTTTTAATTCAACATGACTCCTCAGCTAATAGTTTGATCTGAAAATTAATTAATCTCATTTGACTTGTGCTAATTTCTTGCACCCACATCCCTGATCCCCACCCGTCAATGCAGCAAACAAACAAACTGGTGAGGGTGAAGCACGTTGTGTATGAGAGATAGAGACTTGGGGTGACAGCTCAGGAGCCAGTGTAAGCCTTGGGAAAGCAAGGCATGGTGTTGTGCTTCATTTGCAAGCATGTGTATATACAGTATGTGTGTGTATCTGAAATCTGTTTATGGAGCAGGCTATAGCCGAGCCGGGGCTGACGGAGGAATGCTGGGAGGTAGTGAACTAATCACAGCAACACCATGGCTCTTGTGAGGAGGGTGAAACACAGAAGGTCACCAATTATTTTTGCTGCCAAAATATGGGTCAAGTTGGATCTGTGTGATCTTCTCAAAGATAAATTGTATAAAACTTCGAAAAAAGGGCAACTTAGGGGAGTATCCCTGCTCTGCTCCAAGGCTTTCAGAGGGTGGAATACCTGATCCAGTCAGGTTCAAACAGGGGGGCAACCAACAGAACAAATAAGCTTCTCACCTCACAGACTCCAGGGACAACCCTCCTGCTGTTACAAATGCTCTCTGAGAAGGAATTTTAAAAATGAATAGCCCTCAGAGTGCAGCCTGGATGGCATGCACTTTGCGGAAAAGATTTTGTAGAATCATTTTCTCTCAGTTTGCATACCAAACCCACAGATGCCCACACACTTGCAAGGTGCATGTAGAAGTACAGCGTACGAGGAATTTTATATCACAGCACCACAAAGATAAATTTCAAAGTCAGCTTGCCTGTGTTGAAATGATGCAAACCCACTAGTGTTCGCAGAAATTTATCAAACTGAGCAGTCTTTGAGTCAAAACTCTGTGCATTTATTCTATCTTTATTTCTCTCTCCACTCTCGTTCTCTTTGGCATATAACCAACCTCTCTGCATGGCAGAAAATAACATTGCTCTGCTCAAGAGAGACCACACATGGGAGAAACAGCCTACGCCTGCTGCTCTCTCCTGCAGGATAAAAAATATCAAAACAAAAAATAAAAATGCCCAACAGCTCACATACCACTTTGAAATCTCTATCACAGTCAGTCCAGCTCCTGCTCTCCCCTGTTTCTGGTCTCTCGGTCACCCTGGACCATTTTTACCATACATTTGGATGCAAAAAAATACAGCAAAGAAAGGAAAAAGCACTCGGATACACAGCATGTGCATACAAATGCACACCTTCACTTACAAACACAAATTCATGCACACATGAATGAACACAGACACATACTGAACTCCACGTGCACATACAAATGTAACCACACCTAGTGAAGCAGTGGGAGTTCAAAGGTGGGGCTAAGAGAGCAAGTGAAACAGTAAATTCAGGCAGGTCTACTGTACCATTATACCTGAAGAAATAAAAATGGTACTTTTAGGATGTATGGGCAACAGTAATGCACCACAGCCTGCTGTGGGTCTACCTTAAATTAATAATGAACTGTATTGTATTCTGTTTGAATTCTTTGAAGGTGGAGTTGCTTTTCACTTCTGTGGAGGCTTTGTCCATTGAAAAGAAGCCTCAGGACTTGATATGATGTATAAACATCTAAACAGTCCTCTTTTCTCCAAGAGCACCCTAATGTTTATCCACTTGTTAGCATTCTCTAGGCATTGAGTGTGTGTGTGTCAGTAAGGAAGGACATGTTGGTCAGCAGGAGGGACAGGACAGAGGCTCGGTCTAGGCGAGAGGGGCGGGGAAGTCCTGGAATAGCACAGCCAGGTGATTTACAGCAAGTTGACCCAGCTGGTCTCAAGTCCTGATCTAACACTGTGCTGCAGAGAACACAAATCACCTCCCCTACATAACCCTGACCCTGAGAACTCATTTCATCTTCTGCACTAATGAATTTGTCATCAGGCATAATCTGCCTTTGGGTGCCTCAGCCCAGAGCAGAGAAAGAGTAATAAGTCATCCTAATCATTATCAATGTTGTCACCACCACCAGCCCCACCTTCCTTCTGATCAGAGTACCACTCTGGGACTGTGCAGTGTCCTTGACTAGCAACAGGGTAACTTTGTCAGTGTTCAAGGTTATTGTAAGGGTGGATGTTAGAGCAAGTGTTCCACAGATGTGCATCTTGAGTCTGAGAATCAGCGAGTGTGTATATGTCACAAGAATATGAATGTGTTGTGGTATGACTGGATAAGTCAGTGAGTGTGAGAGTTCTTATGGTAGCAAGCAAGTGTATATGTGTGTGTATGTGTGTCTCTGTGTGCGTGTATGAAGCAGTGCACTCAGGGAGCTGTCAGCAGAGAGTCAGGGAGCAGGCTGATCACAGGGCTGCAGTGTGTTTGAAGTCTCCTAGGGACTGACAGCTTCTCTCCCCATGGGAACTTCTTCCATCACCCCTTCTCTCCTCCCTGCACCACCCTTTCTCTATAGCATTCCTCTTTATTCGACCCAGCATCTCCTTCTCAGTATTTCTCCTCTTCCCATTGATGGATGGGGTGTGCGGAGGCACATTAGTGCTCTCCTGGGACTGTTAGTGCTATGTTTGAGAAAACACAGAGGTTCCAAAACAAGGCTCAGTTCACTGGGAAACACACCTGTGAGTGACTTTCTCTAAACACTGACATGATAAGCTGCAATCTCTCATTGCTGACATTCAATCTGGCTTGGTAGCAACAGGGCGCAGACAGTCTACCATCAGTCTTAAGATAGATGAGTGTGTGGATATATGGATTTGAATGCATAATAAAGACAATCCATTCATTATTGTGCATTTATATATGTTGCTATTACTGCGTGAGCCCTGCTAAATATGGCACAATCACACTTTTGGCTGCACACCCTCTCTGGCTCCTTCTCTATAGGTCAAGATGCAGCAGCATTTCATCTCTAATCAGGCTGTAGGTTAGCAAGAGGCCATCCGTCATGGGGACAGAGTGTCGGCTAGATGTCCCCGTCACTAAGCTGTACATTTGTCAGACAGCCAAATCCATCATATTGAGATGGGGACTGATCCTTGCTAGCAGAAGCCAACTGCCCCACAAATACATACAAATATGCAAATTAACGCCAAAATAAACATCACCCTGAAAACGAGCCATCCATCAATGACCAGTTTCTCAGCAGCTCCGCACTGGCATGACAGCACCAATCAGCCACTTTGTCAAAGGCAGAGATAGGATGCATCCTCTAATCTTCTTTCGCTCCTTCCCCCTCCTTATATCATTAACATATGGTCTCTATGTCATTGGTCCCTATTTGCCATTTTTCATGCACACTTTCTCCAATTTTCTCCTTTCACTCTCCACTTACACTCATTCCCTTAATCTGAAACATTGTGTCAGCCTCGTGTTGGCATTTGTGCCTATCCATTTTCATTTCCTCTCTATTTTCAAAGCTCTCTCCTCCTTTCAAATGCCTTTTCTTCATCATCATAATTATAAATTAGCTGGAGACATTTAGAAAAAATATGTGTGCTCTCTGAGTTTGAATGGATAATGATGTGATGGGGAAACATTCTGCCATTAGGGGAGCAGTACAAATCACACCACATGCCATTCCTTTCCATCCAGTCTGTGGCCCATGATGTCTAATACATCACCTCATTGCTGTGTGATATACAGCAGTAAATTACTCTTATGTGTACCTGAAACTAATACATTCAAACTATAACAATGTACATAAGTCATTGTTTTTGTCCTAAAATCTTTGTAGATGCCACTGTGGACGTTGTGCTAGTTAGAAGGCCAAGAGGCCGGGCTGGAAAGGAACTGCTCTTTATGGAATAAAAGTCAAAGGAGGGAAAAACACAAAGCAACTAGAATTCCCCAGCAGCTGAGTTAATCCATGTTGCTTTTCTGGCAGTGTGCAAAGACATCTCTTTTGTGCATGTTACACACATGCAAACAGAGTTTTTAGGTTTCACTGTAAAACATGTTGCAAAGGCCTCTAATGAGCGATGAGGTTGTCAAAGTCTACTACCTGCTATATTGTGACTACATAAAGCCCAAAATGACTTCTTGAGTTCTCCTGCCAACCCCTGGCACCCTGAAAGAGAATCAGTCTGGCTAAGGCACAGTCACAGCCAGACAATGTTATTGGGCCTCTTACTGGCACTTTTTTATAAAACCCACAGTCAATTTACACTTGGAGTTCTCCTTCTCTTTAGTGGGCATGGCTTCCAAACATAACATTGTTCTTAGCTCCAGGTTGTCTGATTCTGCAATAGCCATAGCAAAGCAGCATCATATAGGGAGATCTCCTGTTTTTAGGCAACAGAGGAATGAGCCAGCTCAGCCCAGAAGCCGAAAATATAGCATTCCTCAGCCTACCCTCATTGCCACCACAACTGCTCCGTCACACTTCAACTAATTTGACAATGAGTGGGCGTCGATTTCTGACAATGCTGTGAAAAAGCCAGACCCTCAAAAGGTTCACATATTTATTACCAGTGTAGTCTGGAGTGACCTGTTATTCAGAGGCAGTGGAAGCCAATAAAATCCCCGCTTCTCCACATCATGAGTTTTGTGTGTGAGCATGTGTTAGGGTGTGGTATCTACATTAGTGTATATGCTAGACCAAAACAAGAAAAGCACAAAACACAAAGAAGTGGACCAGTGGGTATTTGCATGCAGTTAGTACATACACTGGTTGGTTTTATGAATTCTGTCTTTGGAGGCCGGCATGTAGCCATCCTGTCTGCTCGCACGGCTCTAACCACACCAACCGCTAAGACATCACCACAAAGGGTGTACACACAATACCTCCCTGCCTTCATCTGTTCATTCTGTCTTGACTTGTCTGCTGCTAACCATTCATGCTCTTCATATTCCTTTACTTACCCTGCTTTACACTCAACATTAACCCAGCAACAATAAATGATCCAGTTAATTAACGGTCTTCTCTCTTATCTTGTGATTTCAAGTCCCAAAAACATTTAGTAATCTTAGTTTACCACAGATCTTCTCCCTGTGGGTGGGATGTGGTGGTGGTGAGGTGGGCAATGAGGTTTCTTGTGCTGGAGTTCATGTTGGTTTCCGCACTGATACATCTGTCAACCACATGGTCTCTCAGTCGGCTGCTCCACTAACAGCTGTACACAGCTGGAGCATGTCCAAGTGCTTTTGAATGAGAGTGGGCGGGTATCTCTTTGGTGAATTCTTAAGGGTGTAAATATGCATGTTGCTGTCTGTGTCTGTCTCTGTCCCCTATATGTCTCCACTGGGGGAGATTACAGCTAGATAAACACCAGGCTCGTGAAATTGTGTGACCCTCTTGTCTCACAAATCCCTATATGTTTGTCACAACAACAATGGACATTAAGCACAGTCTCATTCCAATATTTTTGCTCTGTATTAGCTTCAAAGATTTTTGCTCAAACACCATTTCCATTATGCACAGCAGTGTCACCGGGTTTGCATGAGCTCACTGATGAAGCTCTCTCTCTGCCTTTCTGGGAGCATTGCCCTTAAGCCCTCCCAAGGCTGAAGAGCCCTCTTTCCCCAGATGTGACTTCCCACCATGGACCACTGTCTGCACACCAGCCAGGTTGCTGCCACTAGGGTGAAAAGTGTGTCTCAAAAAATTCCATCTTGTGCAGGTAATTGAAGGGAAACTAAAACTGTAATTTAGACAGCACTAAGATGTGGTAATACATCTTTTTAACAACACTGATTGTGTGTGTGCTCCTCCATGGAGTCCTGAAGACCACAGTGAGAAAGAATCAGTGCACAGAGTGTTTCTACTGAGGCCTAACTGAGCGACTGGCACTGTCAAACAGCAGATAAAACATACTGTAATGAAAGGCTTTATAGACTCATTTAAACACATATCATGCAGAAACTCAGTTCCACAAGTCAGTATAAAAACTTTTCAAATTAATGAGAGTGAAGCAAAGGTGATGCAATCTTTGCTTGGATGCCTCCCCAGTAAACGGGGCTGCCAAGAGTGAAGAACTGCCCTGGTTGGGGTGAAGTCAGTATCTGAAAAACAGTGGAGTTACTCAGGATTAAGTAAGCCCACTGGGCAGCAGTTCTGATCCAGCAGCTCTGTTCTCTAAGGAGTTCTTTCTGGCCAGTCCACTGCCACTAGAGAACCCCCACCTCTTCACTCGGGGGCTACATCAGCACATGTTGTGAAAAATCCTCATTGTGTGTCCATAAATGGGTCCCACTTCAATGCATTTCTGTTGCCTCTTTATTGTATACACTGCATTTGTATAATTAGTTTAAAAGACAAATTATAACTTCATATTTGTAGTATATGGAATAAAGGTTATGCATACTGTTAGTAACTTGGGTGATTTGACAAACAGAATATTAATATATCATGAAAGAGTAAGTTCCTAAACTGCTTCCCCAAACCATTATCCATGGATGACCTACTGTTGTAATGTTGGGAATTTACATGTAGGTCAATCAAATGGCTTTGCTTCATTAGACCTGTTGACCTGATGACCATTTAATATGTTCTTTGTTGTTGTCTAAATATGGTTTTATTTCTCAGATGTGTCATAAACGTTCTGTGCTGTTCTCCAATGGCCTTTCCTGATCTCATATTAAGTTTGCTGGGGGGTTTGTTTTGTTTTTCTCTCAAACAGTGATGAAAAGCCATTTGGCCAAAGCCATAGTCACATCATCCCCACTCCTCATCCATCACAGCCTGTCACAACAGGGGTGGGGAAGTGCTCTTATACTTAATCTGGGAGCGGATGCAGCTCGCTGAGCTGGGCCGTGCTCACTGTGATACTCCATAATCCCAGCACTAAGACTATTTAGAGCATGTGCGGGTTTGTTTGTGTACAGCTAAGTTTAGCATTTAATGAGGAATTGTATTGATGGGTGAGGAAGCCACTAAAAAGCTTACAGTGTTGGAGACTCACCAAAGCCAAAGGCAGCTGGAGCAGGAATTGGAGCTGACTGGACTGGTGTGGGGGTGTTTTTTTGGCCAGTTACCAGCAGACCATCAAAGGATACACTGGTAGAGATGGTTACTAAAGAGAGAGAGAAAATGAAGTCATCAAAAAGTGTTACTGCAGTTCCAAATCTGACTGGTTATTTCACCAAGCAAGCAGTCAAAACCAAATTTGTTTGATAAATACAAATTAACAAATGAAATCCTTTATCCTCTCCTGTTTTAGATACCTCACAAGATGACTGAAAGTACTACTGTATGTTCATGCTTTGTTTGGTGCGATGTACATGTGTGTGGACAGGAAGTCTGGAAGTGTATTGACTAGAGCTCCCAAACATCCTGCTGCTTATAAGTACAGAGCTCAGGTGTGAGCAAATGAAAGTGTAAAGTGACCTTTAACTGCCAAAGATGTCAATGAGACAAACACCCTTAGGTCAGAGAATGGCCACAGATGTGCAGGCAGGTGCTAAAGGGAAAACAAACACAGAAACACACAGACACACACACACACACAGGAGCACAGCTCAACAACCTGCTACACAGGTGTACGAGCCACCCCTAAAGTATCTAAACCAACAACAACAACAAAAAACCTAGTATGATAACATCAGGTCGCTGTCCTTCTCACAGCCAACACCTCCAGAGTGTAATCTTACTGATCCTGAACAAATCACAGAGCTTTAATTGAAGCCTGTCCCTAATGACAGCTACATTAGAAGAGACTGATGAGCTAATTGGCTTTAACCCTTATTGTCTTGTTAAGCCTCTATTCATCACAGGTCACCGCAAACAGCAGCAGAGCAGAAAACCACCAGAAGTCTATTATCCAGCTGTAAAGATCCACAGCTTAGTGTATCCAGCAGCACGTTAACTATTGATCCATCCAGTAAACAAAGGCGCAGACTGACGGGCCCACAGAGCCAGCTGCACCACTGGAGGAAGAGAGCTCAGTGAATGGACTGCTTCCAGGCAGACAGATCGGAGCGCAGGGGACTGGTGTGAGGCTTGAAGGAGAAATACACTCCCAAAAAATACACTTTGATACACTAGGGAATAAAAATCTTTTGCGGTGGGGAAAGCTGGAGGTTATTTCCTGACCCTGGAATCCCCCTGCTTTTGTGGGGAAAATGTATGGAAAAAGGAGGAGACACCTTCAGCTTTAGTGTTCTTATTAAGAGTAGCAACATGTTCGTTCAGTCTCAGTGTGCTCGTTCTTGTAAGCTTGGTGTGTTTGGATGTGGGAATCTGGACACAGCAGATTCCTGTGTGGCCCAGTTTCCTTGCCTGTCTGTGTGGGTGACTCCATTAACATGCCCTTACATGAGGCGACCGGCATTTGTGTCTGTGTCTCATTGTGTGTGTTCTGCAGTGTGTTTGTGTATATTGGATGCTACACCCTGTCTTAAGAGCACAGTTCGGTCTGCCTCTCCTGCATATCAAAGCCTCAATAATTCATCCCACAACTCTCTGTATTACATCCAGACGTTTCCTCCTCTCTTCCACTGTTACAATTTTTTACCCAAAAAGCTGTAGCAGTAAAGTTGTGCTTCACATGTTCTCTGCTCCACTTAATGACACATTTATCAATGTTAGTTTGTCCATTTCTTAAACACTGCCCACTTAAGATGTGGAATCCAAGCATACAGTTCAATCTTCAATAAAAGTCATCAATGTTTTGTTTGTTTGTTTGTTCCAGTCCTCCACTGACAACTTCCAAAACTAAATGAAATACGGTAACAGGGTTAACAGCATAAACAGTCATAAACTACAGTACATGCTTGGCTTCTATATCTAAAATAGATTGAGCCACACTACACTGAATACTGTACTCTAATGAAAAACAAAATTTATTTCTAAATATTAATCAAAAGAAAATCTGTTTGCTGCTGCTAGTGGTCCATAAAATGTTCAACAATTAAAATATAGACGTAGTTATCATTAGCAAATTAAATAAAACAGAATCTCAATTATGTGTAAATACTTCTTTTTTGTATGAATTACACTGTGTGTGAACAACAAGTAATTTCTCTGTATTCCTTTGTCTTGTCAAATGTGAGCACTGCCAAATTCTATCAGCATGTACAGTGTGTACAAGAAGGCGTATGGTGAGAAATACAGTTATTTTGCTTGGCAACAAAAGCATTATCATATTCAGTCCAGGTTGCTCCGTGTACCTCTAACACTGCAGTACCCACAGAATGCAGCGAAAAGGCCTTCCCATTCAAACAAGCAATTATCATGTTCACAGTGCGCATACGTGTGCTCCTTGCCTACTTAACAAATCCATTCCAGTATGGTGAGGCATGTTATCAGCGTTTACATTGTTCTCTTTGTCTGAAATTGAATGGAGTAATGGACTGGGTTTAATGCACTAAGTTGGACTGGGCTTCATCTGCCTCTGTATATATAGTACCATCATTTTTGCATTTGCACTGACATCCATCACTAAGGCTGCACACACTATTTCTCTCCACATACACATGTGCATAGGCTACACACATATACACTCAGAAGATTTTCTTCTGCTTCCATCATGTTATTTCTTTCCTTATCCTTCCCTTACACCTTTCTTCCAGTCTCTCCCACTCAATCTTACTCCCATTTGAGGAATCATAGTAAAAAAAAAGTTCTCTCCTGCACTTTCCCCATCTACTCCCTTCTCACATTTTCTGCTTCCTCGCAGCAGTGTACCTTCACTGTGTTTGATGTAGATGTTGGAGGGAGGAAGAGTGGAGGGGAGGCAAAGCTAGGGGCACAAGGTCACAGTCAAAAAATAAGAACAGGGGCGAAGAAGGATGGGAGCGATAGGGGGTAGTGGAATGGCCCGTGGAGAACGGCGCTGCCTGATCAATACAAATGCAAGATCTAAATTATTTAGACAGGCCTCTAACACCGCTCTCTCACTCGCCTGTGGAATGCATCAGATGAATGAGCCAATCAGATGACTTGAGAGTAGATCAGATCCAATCACCTGTGAGGGTACTTCACACACATGTGCACACACAGATCTCAAGGAGGAGGCTAGCAGTCTTTGATGGTAGCCTTTAACATTCTTGTCCATACCTCGTTTCTGAGTGCTCTTCACTTGGCCGAGAGCGATGAGAAGCCATGAGGCGGGGATGGGGATGAACTTTGTTACCAACACTCTCATCCACCACATTAGCAGGTTCTCTATGTGTGAGTGTGTGGGTGTGCACAGGACTGCGCTTGTGTGTGATTTGTGTGAACAAAGCAGGTATTAGGCTGACACAGGTCATGCAAACATCTGGACTGAATTTTATGCTTGCCCTACCATAACACTTGACAAAAACATGTATGAGGTTGTTGAATAAAGCTGCATAAAACTACAGTGCAGACCTTTTCAAATAGCTTTTTATAATAAATAAAATACAATCTCTGAGGTAAGTTGCTCTGGATATGATGCAGAGTATTTGGTTTGCAAATCAAGCACACACATGCACAAACATACAGTAATGAATAGTTTCATTCTGTGGAAACATTAGTTTTTCTGGGAATGACTGGGCGGTTGCAGCTGTTCATCATATGTTAAGGAACCACGGCGCTTTCTAGCAATCAGGTGTACGGTCGTTCCTGACCTACCTACACCCTTCAGTCTTGAGCCTTCCATCCTAATCAAACTCCACATCAGGACCTGCTCCCGAGCAAGTCCAGCATTTGCAGCTGCACCTAGATCTTGCAAAAACACTCATTACACCGTATGCATAGCACTCACACCCACATGCACAGGCTCATACGTTACATTTGAACACACCACACAGCACAGCACATCCCTTGGCCCTAAGCCAGCATGTAATATTGATGATGTGATGTGCTACGCCTCATTACAGACACACACAACCATGCTCCTACTCCACTATTGATGGGCCTGGGGCTCTCTTCACTTCTCTGGATGTGAGTAGTGTTAAGGTACGTGCACACCACACAAACACAACAAAACACATTCACAAATACAATACTGGCCTTGCTGACACACCTCTCACAGCACAAGCAGACACACACACAGAAGACACAAAGAGACAACTAATCAGTAAGGGGAAATGAATCTTTTGTGACAATCTATTCCACAAAAATAAGATTCAAAAATAATTACCAGTAAGTCAAAAAACCAATTTTCATTCTATTTTCGTTCATTCATGTGTAGAACATTATGTTACTTGTTTTATCTCACCAACGCTTGGTTTGAATTTTACAAATTTATATTTCAGCTAGGACTTCTTCGGGACAACAGGACTGAATTTGTTCCCCGTATTACCCGAGTGTGCTCATTATGTCCTGACTGTTGTAAAAGCATAGTCAACATGGGGCAAACAACGTACTGGATAAAGACAGTGAATATGTTTGAAATTTATAGCACCTTTCATGCTGTTACAGATTACTCTCTCTCTCTTTCTCTGGTGCTGGGTCCTCTTAATCATCAGCATAAATAAATAAAAAGAATCAGACTAATGTGCAAAACAATCCCAATACTTACAAAATTTAATAAAATAAAAGCAATAATTTAAATCCCAAATGAATAAAAAGCAAAAATGATAGGTGGAAAAATAGTCTAAACAAAAACCAGACCAGAAAAAAGTAGGCTTTAGGTTTAAAAACATCAACACTTGGAGCTACTCTCAGATCCTCAGGCAGACTGTTTCAACAACTTGCAGCATACAAGTTAAAGCTACTTTTCCAAAGAATTTTTGTCCTGCACTTTGAAAAAAACAAAAGAGAAAGCATAACAATAGTCTGATGAGTATAAAGGTGTGCATTGACGTCAGAAAAATACACATTTGAGATGATGAAAAGCAGTTTTAGTGACAAACCACACATTAAGCTGCAGCTAAAAATCTGTGAGCGCTGAGAGAGGACCTCATTCACATCGCAGCTCAGTCTCTGTGTGTTTGGCATGGCCTGAACAGCTTCTTTCTGCTCTTTGTATACAAACACACCCAGCAGTCTTCAACACACCCACATTCATAACCTTTACACAAGTGTCAGAAAAACATTTAGTAAGACTGGAAAGACATGGCTATACAAGGAGGCTCTGACAAAATCTGAATTGGAAGGATCAGCTTTGCCATAAGCAGAAAATATCATAATAATACTGTACCATAATCACAGCACAAGGTAGTACCAGGTACACAGTGAGGAATTTGTGCAAAATAATTAAAAAAAAAAACTACCACTATCAATGAAATCCCGTTTTTTTCCCAAGTGAACCAGGAGGATGCCCTTTTTGTTTCCAAGTGAATGGAGGTTTTCCTGGCAAGAATATGGATAAAGATAGCTGACCATCTGACCCATATCCCACTGGCAGACACACACGTGCCCCAGAGAGGACCAGGAAATTGAGGGCAGACCACGGGGAAGCTATAGTTCCATCTGTTTCCGTGGCCATGCTAATGTCGGGGTGCCACTTCACTCTGAGTTTCCTGAAATTGTTTAAACCACCAGTCACCTGAGCGTGACATCGTTAATGATAGGCTGCAGTTTCCTCTGATAAAGAAGGGAAAGACTAGTCCTTTAAACTGACTACGAGTTCAAGTCTTTGCAAATGAAATGACTCACACAAGTATGAATGCTTCTCTACAGTTCTGGACAAATGTGTGGGAAGTGTGTTTCTGCACATATATGTGTCATGTGGTGTTCCAGTCAGGTCTTAGAGGCATCATTCCATTACGCAACCTTCTGGCACCATCCTGGCCTACTGGCATTGCCATCTGCTGCTGTGAAGCACTAGATCACAGACAAACTACCAGCCGCTGAGCTTCCACAGGTTTGTCCAACTAGAACATCTCCACAATGTTTTGCAAAAGACAGAATCAAAGCAGTTGACCTCGTGGGACCGCTTTACAGATCGTTTCGTGATCAGTGCCAGCAATTATTACATAGCGCTTATTCTTTGTCTTGTTCCAATTTTCTTTGTTGAGGTTCTCCTCTGTTTACTGAGGATGGGAGTTGAAGCCTTCCTGCCTGCCTAACTTGGCTTCACCCCTGCAACAGCCGTGGAGAAAAACAGGAGTGAAGAGGCAGCTCTGTCACAAGCATCCTGTTCCTCACACATAATCTGCTTCATAATCACACTTCAGTATGCTGCTCCAATATAATGGAATGTATGCATGCCTGTTTACATATATTTGAACCCATGTGTCACAAGCTTGAACATGAGGAAGAACAGGTATATGTTATTCTTAACAAAACAAGCATCAGTTTGTATCTTCCTAAGATTCTACCGACATTTCTTTCCTTTTGTTATGATTTTTGGAGAAGCAACATTTGCAAATATGTAATCTGCAAATAATCTACAAGGGATATTCTGCACAGAATACAATTTACCTGTATATGCTTTTCATTTGTAGCAATGTGCCAAAAAAATGGATGGATACTGTAGAAAAGCACATCTGCAAATCAACAAGGCAAAACAGGGCATTTCTTCATAGCTTCTTACTGAACACTGCATGTTCCGAAGAAGCAGTTCTCTTTATCTGAAACTGGCTTTGGTATAAAATCATCTCTCTAGGTTTTCAGCCGTTTTCATAGGGTTGTTGTGTAGGTCAGCCCTCAAACAACACATAGAGCCCTGCTATGAACCGGGACCAGAACCTCTGCTATGAAACACTAAATGGGTTTTGAAAAACTACAGCTCTATTATCTGGACTTCAGCTTCGTCATTCCTGGTGAAATCTGGACAGGTTGGGAGGACACAGGTTAAGAAAGCATTGCAGGTGAGGAGCAAAAGACAGTTTGATACAACTAACCCAAGAGCTAAAGCAGCAAGCAACTGTACCCCACATAAATAATAATTAAAAGCATCTTATAAGCCTTGGATTAGAATTTGAACTTTCAGCATTGGAAGAATATTATTCAGATTTGAATGCACAATTGGTGGTTGCTGTAAAGGGTTATATTGTAATAGACTCGAGGAGCACCATGACTCCTTCCCTCTGTTGCTTGGTGACTGCCAGGACTGGAGAGTGAGCCGTCCTTATGATCAACACCATGTGTTCTGCAGACAAAGAGAAGGCTGTAGCCATCAAGCCCTGCAACCCTGTCTCCAAGAACTCAAACTTGCATACAACTAATTGGCAAATACATTTTACAGAAAATGCAACTGCGACTGGATTACACTGTCTGTGCTAATGTAATGAGGACAGGTTGTTCATTTACGTACTGTATTTGGTGAGTTGTAAATATGTTGGTACTGAACATACTGCTAAGATGTTCACACTGAACCTGTTTGTTCTCTGCCAAAATATCTGAACTTGCAATACAGCATTATTACAGTTTTTAATGGTTATTTTTAGACACAGCACACAAGCATAAACTTTATTGCCAACTGGACATACACCAACACTGTTGAACAGCTCCCTTCCCCTCTAACCTGCTCCATTTGGAGCTGCTCTTATAGGACCCAGGGCAGAGGTCATGAGGCCAAGCTGTCAGCCACAGCCTGTATAACCTCAGTGCCTGCTATGTCTCTGTCAGGGACAACAGACTACTTAACCCAAGTGAACTCCATTCGCCATCCCACAGCCTTTCTATCTCCCACTTCACAGAAGCCCCAGACTGCTTCACTAATTGGCAAAACATAACCGGAAGACATTTGTCAAAGGAAGGCCTGGAGAGTTTGGACAAGGAAGAGCAGGAGTTTGCACAAACATCTGAAGGAACAGAGGCTCATTTCACCGAACGTGACACCATTTCTGTCTATTTCATGCCCATTTAACTAAGGTTCAATACTGACATCATTCTGAATTAAACACACTAGCTCTTTAATAGAGCAAACAGCGAGGGTATCACACAAAAGCACAAACAACGGCCACTCACACTATTATGTGGCCACTGCCAGCACTAATTTGATCACTAGAGGTCAGCAGCACATGGCCAAAGTGCCAAGAATTTAAGTCATCCAAAATCTCCCTGCACTGATTGTTTTGAATATTTGTCCCACAGGCCATCATATCCAATATCTGATATGAAAGTGAGCACCAAATCACCTCTGTCATTAAATTTCTGCTCTGACCAGAGTGCATTATAACACTTCAATAAAAGATGTGGTAGGCAATAGAACTTTTGGTATGCAAAACTCTGTAGACTCTGTAGAACCAATATCTCAGCCTTTGACTGTTTTTTCACTCTGTAGAACCAATATCTCAGCCTTTATCACTGAATGAATCCTTTACAAATCAAACCGCTGGAGTGAATCACTTCCTGTGTAAACCTAAGGTGCAATGAAAGTTTCATGAAGACAATCAGTGTGCCTTCCTTCTTAACTTCCTTTCTACCAGAATCTTGAAAAAGAATTGCATTAAAATGAGATTATCTCCATTAGGGCCATTTCAATTTTTTCCTTTTAGCTAATTAGATAGTTAATAGCCTTAAGTAACATTACGTACAATATGTTAAAAATCAAGGAGTCAAAACCACAGATAAATTTGTCACCACTGCAGAAATGACAGGTATACAGCACAGGAAAACATAGCTGGAAACCCCGTCCACCTATACTGCAGTAAAACTACAGAGGGATTCATGTTCATCTTAGTTTTAGCTAACAGATGAGCTGTTGTCCTCACACTTAAGGGATAAACAGCCTAAACTTAATAAAATGTCAATGTCTTGGAGTCACTCAGTTATTAAAATGGCTCACAGTGTTTCTGTTGAGTTATTTCCAACAGAGTTGAAATAACCTAAAAAAGTAAATACCTTATATTGTTCTTAATACAACTTTTTCTAAAACAGTCCTAGAGTTTGGGCTTTAGCTTAATTTCCATCCCTGTATTTCCAATACTGCATATTCCATATGAGATGAAAGAGAATAAGTAAGTTAGCACCAGGTGCACCTGCCCTCCTCTTAGTCATCCTCATGTGCTGGCACTTCAAACTGCAGTTTTTACCAGAGTATTAGCTTAGATTTTTAAAAAGTCAGAGCCTCAGGAACAGTACAAGATGCCAACCTTTCTTTATGGATGTCAACAAAACTGGGTTTTTACATAACGCAGTTGTTGGGCCACTCCTGAAGGAAGGGCAACAACAATGAAGCAACAGTGGTTTAATTTGATTCAGTTAAGGAGATAAACATATGTAAGATGAATATTTACAAATTTAACCTGATGCACAAATTAGTCTAAACATGGGTCCATCTACGTGTGCCTGCAAGAGTCACATCAGTACCTAGTTTTGAATGCCTAGTGGCCTGAAAGATCTGGACACATCTCCTTGTTGCAAAACCAGACAGCTGCTGCACCTCTTCACATGTACACACACAGGCTGAAGCTGCTCCAGGCGGACAGCCAGTCCAACCATGCTTGCACTATCACAGATATCAGAATCAGCTTTATTGGCCAGGTTGGACACACGAGGAATTTGACTCTGGTACAGCGGCTCTCAATGCGTATGTACATGGCCTTATGTAAGGCAGCAGTGGGCAAGTAAACAATATAAGGCTGAGAACAGAAGTAAAGAAGTAGATATTTACTGTATATTAGGTCTGGAACTGTCACTTAACTTCACGTTACATCTATGCTCTTTCAGTCTTTCTCAGCATCTCAGCAACTTGAACTAAAACTAAAAATATGGTGCAATAAAAAACATGAGGTTCTTTTTTTTTTTTTTTTTTACAGATGGTGCTTTTAGACTCAGAAAAGTAACACATTCCAGAATTATAATGTGTCAATGGATCACCTTATCAAAAGATTTGTTTAAAAAGATTAAATCAACTGCTGTATTAAGGGTCCCCTTTAAAGAAAAATGAGCAATAAACACATTTTGTTTCATTTAGTTCAGGTCTTGAACATAAAAATATAAAACTGCAAGCAGGCGTAGCTGGAAGACAACATCCAAACTCTTGCTCAGCTAGTATCTAAATTCAGTTCTCAGAGCTCAGAGCAATCTTAGAGTTTGGCAAATTCTCACATATCCTGGTGGCTGAAAAAAAAGGCAGGACGCTGTGCCGTAGTATTTTGCTCTCCGCTCTGTGTGTATTGTTGGTGTGAAAATTACAGATTATGGCCAACTAAACTGAAAAGCCACTGACATTAATCAAAGTCCAACGTGCCTCCATACATTTTGTGTATGAATTTTTGGGTGGAAGGAGAATGATACATGGAGGGGGCAGCGTAGAGGATGTGGGGGGGGGGACTGATTTCTAATTAACAAGCTGGTTGTGGAAATGAAAGACTACATGGTCTCTCTACTGGCAGTGGATCAACGAGGAGCGTTTCCCTTGACATCCAGTCTTAATCACAGCAGCTCAGCTTGGGAAGAATGAACTCATTGCTGTAATTAACACTGTCACGCTCTCTCCATCTCTCCTTTCTCATCTCCACCTCTCTTCTGTCTTGACCTCTACCTCATACTTTTGTTTTCACTTGATAGCAGGGATCATGCGACGACTATCACTCTGCATCCTCTGCTGTCAAGACGTTGTGACACAGGGCATAAACAAATGTGTTGAGTCACTGACAAATATTGTGATGTTTATGTTCAAAGTCATCTATGCTAAGCGGACCCTATTGGTATTCGATGGTTTGGCAAACAAAAGTGCTGCATTTATGATTGTAGCAGATTGGAGACGTGGATCTATAGTTGTTTAAACTTCAGTCTTGTTCAAAGTCACAAGAACACTGGCACCTGCTACTTGACACAAATGTCATGTCTTTTCCTATAATCACTCCCAGTCATCTGACATGGACCTCACTAAATGAAAAGCTGTGTATATAGGTAAGATTATCTAATATGCCACTAGTTCACTGATATTCCATTTCAATAAAATGTATAAACTACTCCAGGTGACACCTGGACCTGTGGGGAGATGGAGGTATGAGGACTAATAAGTGGGATTTCACAACAGAGCATTAGGGGAATGAGGTACTGTACATTCGAGGGGGCCCTGCAAACACCAAACCCATCACCCATTCTGTTACTTTCATCAGGAATATGTGTGAGCTTGTGCATGTGTGTGGATGTGTAATCTGCCTGTGCCAACCTGCTGTTGGTGCTGAATGGGGGCTAATCCGCCTGTGTCACGCGCTGTGTGCCCAGCACCCAGCCAGTTGCTCAGCGCTGCCTCTTCTGTAGTAGGTCCATTGGAGCGCTACAAGGCCGTTTGAATGCTATCAGCACAGACGACACCCTGGCCCCCAAGCAGGGATTACAGCTCTCTCAGTGAAGTCGCCAGGAGGAGGATCCAGAGTAAGAGGAGGAGAAGAAGGAGGAGGAGGTACACAATCCTCCAACAGGAGCTTCATTGTTTAAAAGGAAGAGCCCATCAGCAAAGCTGAAACGCCAATCAACAGCGGCTGGGTAATGACCCCATGAGAACAACATGTCCAGCATGAAGGATGGGGAGGAAGGAAGAAAAGTTTAAAAATGGATCAATCACTTGTCAAAATCCAGCTCAGAGATACTTGGTAGTCTTTAAGGAAAATGAACAAAGTCCCACTGTTGTGATGTAGATAGAGATGGGGACATTAGCATGAGTTTGCATAGACACACAGAGCTCTTAGTATTATCTGCAAACCTGGGATTTGGGCCTTCTAAGAAAAATAAAAACATTGTACTTATGTTTACAACCTGTTTGTAATTTAAAAGTGGGCATAAAAGAGGCAATGCAGACGGGGGGGAATTTGCCAATAAAAAAGATAATTTAGACTAGAAGGGCATGTCCCCTGTTTTCTCTGTTGCTTTATAGGCAGTAAATACAGGATGGTTGGGATTCATCCTGCAGGTCCATTCTCAAAGTCTGGAATATTCTGTGTGGGCTCTGTGAGCAGGTGTAGGCACTGGCATCCTGTACATACAATAACTGAAACCCACCATTCCTCATCAAACTTAATTTTCAGTAACAACAGAAATGTGAGAAAGTAATCAGCAAGAATGCCACCAAATGCTTTGTGCTTCAGGCGAGGAAAAACTCATGATGTCACTTTAATGTGCCAAGAGTGGAATCTGTTAGCGCCTCTGCTGCCTAAAACTTAAACCTCCAGACACCAGAAAAAGACACATGGGAAACACAGCAAGAGAGTATTGTACATACTAGAGCACTGGAGCTAAGCATCTGCACAGCCCAGCTTGAATTATCAACAGAGAGGCACTCAAAATCAGTCATACCCCCAACAGGCAAGCACACACTCCAACAGCCTGAAAATACTTACGCCCACTCATCTGAAAGTTACCGAAAACACAACTCACATTTGCTTGTTAAGAGCTCTCTTGTTTTGGCTGCAAAATAAATCCGCTGAGGAAAATGAAAATACAAAATGTAAGAGCTACTTGCCGCTTGCCCGGATAAGACTGGCACAGGTGCACACCTCTGCCTGGCAGGGAGCCACACACCGTCTTTGTTTCAGCTATTTTTACCACACCTGGCATCACGCTGGCATCATTCTGGCACCAGCCTGGCAAAGGCTAACAAAGGCAGTGTTATCTGAGGTGATTCACCGAGCTGTCATCCAGTAAATCAGTTTTCGAGCTATGGAGCTTATAAGTGACATCTAGCCCATCTCAACTCTCAAGGCTTCAAATTCATTTCCTCTTTATGAGGAAAATACAAAACTAGAGACTTTGCAAATGTCTATCACTGCCAGTTTATTGTAGCATCATTACATCATCACAGGTTCATAGTCTATGTTATAATGACTACAGCAGGTTTCTGTGAAAACACTGTGACAACCATTTAGAGCTCAACAGGAGCAAAAACTAATGTCCTGTTCATATTATCATGTCATATCTGACTGTAATGTCAACACAAAGAGCTGTAGCAGCTCGCTGATGAGGACATTTGTGTTTAGCCAGTGGAACATCTGACCTGTCTCTAAGTCATGATGGATCACCCACTAAGAGCTGAGTGCTGTGTGCATGGCCAAGCATGCATGTGTGACAAAGAAAAGGTTCCCAGTGAACATCCATTCTCATTTCTCACCCATCTGCTCCTTCATATAAAGGAAACTGAAATATCTCTGAATACAATGCTCTTTAAATGGTTCATTATTCAATATCCACAAAGACAGAAGACCCAAACACACCCAACAAGCCCTTACTGACAGAAATGCACTTGACACACTTCTCTCTACTCAGCGAAGTGACCTATTCAGATAAGGCAGCAGGAGGCAGAGAGGCTGAAGACCTGGGAAGCTAATGAATGCATGGGTAGAATTTGAAAGTGCTATTGCTATCTGTATGTTACTTTTTCTTTGCTCAAAAGAGAGACATTACCCCCTACCCCCTCTACTCTTTCCTCACTGTTACCTCTTTTTTCATTGTCCCTGTTCCCCAAAACTGAATATCTGTGTGAAAACTTGATCAGTCCTTTGATGGTTCACTGAACAATGCTTCCTGCAGTGGAAGAAATACTAAAAGTGTTCCTAAATAAACAAATTTAAAATGTTATGGTTAAAGTGAGCATAGATGTAAGGACGAGTAGGGACACCAGACAAATCTAATCACTCTACAGGAACAGAGCTCCAAGCAATGCAGCACTGACAAGAAGTGGTCAGAGGTCAGAAAGCAGACCCTTGACGGTCCCCTCAAAGGTTAAATGCCGCAGAAGCCTATGATAACATCCAATGTGCTGCTGAAGTCACAACAGACTGATGACATTTTAGCATCAATCTGCTTTTCTACCGCTTGTACCGGGGCCTTGTGCCTGTGACCTTCACTCCGACTTGCTGTTCTACAGACATCAGTCAATAGCACAGTCGCAGAAGAACTGCAACCCCAACCAGCAGATAGATAACGGTCTCTTTCCCACTGCATGGCACATTGAGTTGTTTCTTGTGGTTAGCATGAAAGCTGCTGAAGTAAATCACAATGTTTAATCTGATAGGTTATCATGAGGAGAGCTGATGACATTTTGCAAGGAAGAATTTATCTCTAAGTTCCCGTTAAGAATGTCATTTAGCGGCAAAATCCAAATCTGCTTCAAACGTTGATTGTTTCTCGGGCCTCTCCAATCATTTGCACATGAAAAGGTCCGTGGAACAGGGACTGTTGTAGGGACCAGTGACAGATCAGCAATGGCCATTTCAGCCTGTACTCGTAACTATGTTTCTCCTCCCATTCTTTATTGTGGCGCTGTGAAAGAATAATGAATCCCATTGAATATTGTTTGGCTTTTATATTAATATGGTGAGAGGGAAAGCAATGTTTCCTACCTGAACCTGCATTCCTCAGCTCATTCAGTGCTTTACACTGACATCCATAACCCGGGATATGGAAACCCACAAAAACTCAACGCTATATGCAAATATGCATGTACTGTAGGTATATGCACACCCTTAGGCTTTTTAAAATACCATAAACATAACACTGACATACTCGGTGACACTGGACAAAACACAGTATTCTGTACAAACATGCACTGAGCTTGAAAATGCTGGCATGACAGACACAGCTCTAGCTTTCACCACTGAAGTGCACCAACATGGATGAAAGTGACAGGGGAAAAATACGGTACAATGGTACAATTCCTTGACATACAAAAATGCTCAATCAATCTCTCTGGCCCCATTTCTGCTCCTGCACCTCCATTCTATTCTCCACTGACTCGCAGAGGACACCGCAATGCCCTTCCATTCCCTCACCAATCTTAACCGCATAACACAGTAGAATGATGTCCCCTCCACTTATGATTTGAATTTAACGTGCTTTACTGGAAAGGCTGTTTTCTGAACAAAGTTGGCCTCTTTCTTTTCTACAGCTGCTGTACCACCATCCCTTCTTGAACACTGTTGTTCATCTGTGAAAATGTTTCCAAAGCAGAGGGGAAAAGGAACAATGAAAATATTGAATGAAAAACAGTGCTTTCTAATGAGCTGTGTTTAGAAAACAGGCTCTGGATTTTGTATTCTGATGCCGATTCCTATAAACATGCGGTCGCTGTATGAAGAACATCTCACATTCCCATCCCACAGCAGTGTTAAAAGAGGTCAGAGACAAAATGAAGAAAAAAATGCTCTGACATGAAATAAATAGCTGCTTCCTGAGTGTAGCAAAAGTGGTTCAAAAAGGCTGTTTGATTATTTAGAGGACAGGCTCAAATCCCAGTGTGACCTTACTTCTTTTTGTTTCTCTCTCCTTTGAAAGATAAGGCTGTGTGTGGGCAGTATGAGAATGTGTATGAGGGTGACACTTGGTTTCCATTTGTCTGATACAAGGATTGACCCCAGAGTCTGAATGCAAGCACACAAAACTCCACCAGTCTTTTCGTGTTTTCCCCCTTCTGTTTCCCAGCAATTTTGAGTCTCTCTCCAGTTTTTCTGTTTTCATTTTGTCCACCATGACCCTGCCAATACACCCACCCTCTCAAACATTTCGCACAGAGAGTAACGCAACCTTTCTTGGTCATTTCATTTTGATAGTTAAGCACAATAATCTTGTCTACAACACACACAGGGTATGCTGCCCACACATGGTCTTATCACTCAAAAGCAACAGAGAAGTGAGAGGCAGTGAGGTCAGGCCAGAAACCCAATTACTGTACGACATATCGGCCACACAGAATCTTTCTCTTGCTCAGCACCGGATGCTGAGATGGTTCTTTGAGACACTCACCTCCTGTCTCTCTTCTAAGGGGTCATCCGTCTCTTTTATTTTTCTAACTTTCCCTCCCTCTGCTAGCAACCTCTCTCCTTCGCACTCTTCCTTCAGTCGTCTTTTCTACAGCCCTTAAACAACCACACGGCCAGCATCTAATGCCTTCCGCCCACCATTTCCACATGCAGCTCTTTCAGTGGTTAGATCACACATTGCTTGTAGAAGATTAAACCAAATGTAATCCAAAAACCCAGAGAGGACATGAAAAGCAACAAGAAAAAAACAAAAAAACAAAAGCTCATTCACAGAAATGAACCAAATTTGTCACAAGAACGCTTCCCTTGCCCTTTTATTTTACAGCACCAGGTGATGTGGTTCACTGTTTTCCCCTTTTCTTTTTCTCTCATGTTTTCAGCAGAGCAGGCACATAAATGCCCATCTTCAATTCAACCCTGTATAACTAGACCTCAATCCACCCAGCTCCTGCCACAATGAACCTGGCAGTGGGTGTGGTAAGAACATGTAAGGATAGATGGAACCCTCAAGGTTTGAAAGGATGAGAAGGAGGTGGAATAGACAGAGACTAGGATTGCTCCTGATTGCGCAACTAAGCACACAGCCAGCCACGTTTCACTTGCTCACTTGCCATATGTCCTTCCATCCTCATGCAAACTCAGTCAAAACCTCAAAAATTTAACAATGTGCCAAAACATGGAGACGGAGGGAAAAAAGTAAGCAGCTTGGAACCCTGTCATTTTTTCATTGCAAGCCTGGCTGCTGGTATCTTATCTGCTCAATCTGCTCATCGTCATTTAAATCTCCCCCTACTCCATCCGATCCCAGCCGTGGCCCTATTTAAATTTCTCCCTCCTCCCAGTCCAGCATATTTATTATGCTAATTATTTAAACCTCTCCATGTGCTCTATCCTTCCCATCCACCAGCTAGTTATTTAAATCTCTCCCTACAAGCCCGACCCCAGCTGAAGGGTTGATCCGGACTGTTGTTGTCAGACAGACGATAACACTGCTTCTTCTAGACTCCTCTCCTTTCCTACTCTGCTTTTCTGGCTTTTCCTTTTTCTTTCAATATACAATTACACTGCTGCACATATCCGTTTTGAAATCAAGAGGTTTATTTGATATGTAATGCAGTTGTTAACAGCACAGGAACAGTGTAACAAATCCACTGTCCTCCAGTGTTTTAAATAGGGAAAATACAACCAAGACAGGGTTAGGAAGATATACAGGTAATATACACAAAATGTGTATATTTAGGAACTTAGAGTAGCTTTAACCAGTAATATACATAAAATGTATACACATCCAACTCTTAGAGATTAGGATATCTGCATGGGAAGGTGACCTTAGTCAGTGTGTGTCGGCCTGTGCAGGTCACTGTCCCCTATGTTGAGCGACTGAGCAATGGTGACGCAGTTTGGGAGGTCAGGGGGGATCATTTTTTCCAGGACCAGGTGCCAGCACATCAGTGTGAGAAAGTGGACATTACTCCCCCGTCCCCTGACACTAAGCATGTTTAACTGATTTCTTAATCTTTGTTTGTCCGTTCGCGCACTCAGTTTTTGCACTCGCTCACTCTCATTCAGTTGGAGGGATCTCACTGTTAGTCCTGTGGAGAAACCACCTACACATGAAGCATCAGGATCACAGGAGTCCCACTCAGCATCACTACTTATTACAGTTACATAAATGCTGGTTTCCAGCAACAGCCACACAACCTGTACACTCCAAAACGTCCACACCACAACAGAACCTCACGTGTGAACTAAAACACCTGTAAGGTAATAAATTACATGTATGATTTTTCGTCTTGAGGCTGTTGTTATATCTTTAATTTATAATGTATCTGATGCATCAAAACAAATTTAGCACAGTTCAGCAATGTGTTTTCATCTAGAAAACATCTACAATTTCAAAGTGAATTTTCACAAAAGGAACAGTATTTTAAAATATCTTAAATAATGTTTCCACAACTTGTGAATCACTTTAAAACATTTCTTTGTTTATGTTATTCATTATCGACATAGAGCTCATTCTCTTCAGCATGCAGCTAAAAAAGTGGACGCCGTGGAGGGTGTGCTCACCTTGGTACTCTTGTCCAGGGGTGTAGGTGGTGGGGTTGCCTGTAATTTGGAGGGTGAGTAGCACCTCTCCCCCACCTTCTGCCACTCCGGCTCCATCCAGCTCCCCGTGGTGGGTGCACAGGAAGAAGAAGGGGTTGAAACGGGGGTAGAAGCTTGCAGGGGGCGCCCCGAAATCCATGCTGCTGGTCCCCAAGACCAGGGCCAGCAGGGCACAGCCCAAGGCACCCCCGAGAGAGGCTTGCGCCATGGACATCTGCCCTCACCAAGCGAGGGACTGACGGAGTAGAGGTGGGTGAAAAGGTCAAGAGAGAGACGAGTGGGAGTAAGGAAGGCACAGGTAGAGTTCCAGAAAACAGCTTTTGGAGTCCACAGATGAGTCGAAAGTCCAAAAGTGTGTGTTTGTCTAAGTGTGCTTGTATGTGCAATATTTATGTGTGTGGGTTTGGCTGTGAGGAAAACTCTAGAGCTCTGTTCTTCTGCTTCCTCTCCCTGTCCTGCCTTCACTCTCAGGGAGTTCAGAGCTTCGCCTGTGCTGTCCTGCTCCGGCGTTTAAATACCTCACCCCCTCCTTCTGTTTCCCTCTCTCCACCCACCCTCCCTCCCTCCCTCCTTCCCTCTGTCTCTTTTTCGCTCTAACACCAGCTCCACGCGTGCTGTGTGCGCTGTACAAGACGGCCTCCCTCCTCTCCCTCATCCAGCTCTCCTCTTTCTGCCAGTCTATCAGCAAGCCTTTTTCCTTAATCTCTTCCTGCTCCCTCTCTTCTCTCTCCTCTTTACCTCTCACTAAACCACTGTGCTACTCCACATTGCACTCTTGTGTCTGTCTCCCAAGACCTTGTCTCATCTTTATGCATCTGTTAGTTTCTTCATGCCTAACCAGCCCTCCGACAGATCCCTTTCACTCTCCTCTTTCCTTTGTCTTTTTGCCCATCCACCAGATTGTCTCCTCCTCTCCCACTCGTTATCACACCTCCTTTCCTCCTCCCTCTCTTACCCTGTCTCTCTGTGATTATCTCCCATTTGACCCCCCCATTCCTCTTTTTCCAGTCCAGTACCTCTCAGTGTCTCCTCATCTTAAGCCATGCTCAGATGTTTTGCTTCGTCTGTTGCTTTTTTCATGGGTTTTCCATCAGAATCTTCTTTTCCACAGGATTCTCCAACTTTTTCCCCCCTGTCAGCATGCACTGCCTCTCTGCTCTGGATTAACCCACCAGTTTGCTGCAGACACCAGCCATAATGCTGCTTTCTCTCCCCCACCAGTCTCTGCTCAACAAATGATGGATAAGTATTTCTCTAACGCCCTGTACACACACCCCCTATCTGCTCTCTCCTTATTCATTCATGAATAAATATAAACATCAATCTGCAGCTCTTACACTTTTCAGCCACATACTCCTTCCATGTCTCTTGCTTTCTCTGCTCATCCATCTCTTGCTCTGTGTGTAAGTGATACACTATAACCCCCCCCCCCCACACACACCCACACACACACACACACGCCAAGTTTGCT
>NW_018127887.1:1238436-1239501 GCF_001952655.1 Monopterus albus | reverse complement strand
AAACCCCCCCCCCAAACACACACACACACACACACACACACACACCGATTATTCTCTCAGCAGACATTGTGGATACAAGAAGATTATTTTCCAAGTGCATCACAAACACACCAATGTGTCTAGTGGCTACACAATTCCTTTCATGGTGCAAGGCCAAAAAAGAGAAACTGCCTAAAAATAAATTATCACAGTAAATGGGGCAACTTAAAGAACTTGCTGTTAACACCGCTGAGCGCCTCCTCTGGCCTTTTACTGCCTGTTGGGCTTGCGTGGTTAAGTGCCTATTACAGATATAAAACAAGCCAACAAGCAGCACAGACAGACACACACATGTCCAAACAGCCTGACCGACCCACAGCAGGAGCACACAGGCAGTCCGGCACAGCCAGATGCTTGCACAATCCAAATCCTGATCACACACACAAATCGCAATGCGCATTCATAGATAGACACAGAAGCAAATGCAAGTGTACCCTTGTATGCAAACACACAATCTATCCCTGCCTATTTCTTGTGTTTTCCATTTTGGTATTAAGATTTATATTTGGTTTGAGTGTAGTATTTCACCTGCCAGCCGTTCCCAGTCAAGCTCCAGCCAGCATGTTTATTCACATACCAGTCCAGACATCCAAGAAGGCTGGACAAAAATACAAATATGGTATTATGCAACTTTAAAGAGGAACTCCACTCACTTGTGCATTTCTATTATGGTGGTTCAGTAATCTACAGTATGTTAGCTTACAGATAACTATCAGAAATGCCACAAAGGTGAGCTAAAGCTACATTTCCTAACAATGTTCCAAATATAGTTATTTAAGTCAGATTTTGAAGTTAAATTAGCAGTGTTAAAGCAGAAATGAGCTTAACACTCTCTATTCTGTCAGGTCTGCAACAAAACTGCACCTCTTTCTACCCTTAAACAACTGCTCAGTGCTCTCCTCATCATCTTTAGACCTGCTCACAATGCATTGTCTACAAGTTATAGCTGATTAGCTCATGTGCTTTGAGCTTTGGTTTTTCAGTTTTTGCTTGTTCCCCATCCATGGACATTACATAAGGAAACTT
>NW_018127887.1:1234895-1238390 GCF_001952655.1 Monopterus albus | reverse complement strand
TCTAAATAAAGTGGTGTGGAGAACATCCAACGGCTTCACAAGTAACAGCTTTGCTGTAATGTTATGTGCTTGTTTTAGCATGCCAGTTTAAGACATTGTCAAGCGTGTTTAATACTGCACTGTGACAACAACGACACAGAAAGTACAGTAAGAAACAGTATAAGGTCCAACCACAGACAAAAACTTTTCAGAACTTGTGTGCGTCCTTCCCAGTTGCTCTACGAGGTCAGCTAGGCAGACAAGTCTGCTGAGACCGGAGAGTGAGGTCAGAGGTTATCTAAGCCCTCCTCCGCTGTTCCTCTCAGCCAGTCCACAGCCACCCTCCAGCTCCTTGTTACCCTAATTAAGCATTTTTAATTAATCTAACTATAGTAACGCACCTGTGAAACGTCCCAAATGGTCTTAAGTTCATTTTGTCATATTGTAGTTACAGCCTGAACATTTTGTTGAAAAAAGTACCTCGACTTTAAAGTACTGATTTTGAGTTTACCATGTGTTTTTTAAATATAAATGAGTGGATAAACTCAATCAGAAAGTCCAAAATGAGGTCCTTTCCATTGTACTCCTCTTCGCTAGCTGTACAGTCTGAGCACAAATGTGTTGATATTTATGTTCTCATGGATAAAACAGCCTGGTGTCACAGCAAAATGTATTTGCGTGATTGTATTATTACAATAGCAGCTATAAAGTTGTGATGACACCTGCCTTTCATGCAGAGAAGTGGAGAGCGAATCCTGTAACTGACATTGTACCAAGGGCTTAGGCTGTGTGCCTAAATCTAACCAGGTACAGTAGTTTCTGTGCCTAAACATAACCGTGTAGGGCATTTACTTTCAATTTTCCATCAAGTAAAATGTTGCAGTGTCACAGACTGAGGTGCTATTGTAAGACTACTACGTTTTGCATTGTGGACAAACGTAGCTATTATACATTTTGCTGTGGGACTGGGTTGATAAAATCAATTCTGACTAAGACGATGAAATCCAATTATAAGTAATCACCTGAAGCAGGTCATTGCATTCTGATTAATTAGAATCCATCTCAAAAGGATAAAAACACAGTGTCACTAAATGCAATAGGGTGGCAAATACAAAATATGCTGCAATGATTGCTTTCTGCACTGCCCTTCACGCAACAAGAAGAGGCATTACACCCAAGACAGTCCAATAATATCTCAACTGCGTTCAGCTTTCAGTATTTCAGAATGCATCTCCTCCACCAACAGCCCGCTGCTACTGCGGGCTCATTTAACAACCACAGCAACCTTTGCCAGAGAGATGAGCAAAGTTTTCCACAAATCCTCAGTCCACAGAGTGTGTGTGTGTCATTTAGGAGTTTGTTCATGTTCCTTTTGTTGTTCTGATCTGTCTTGAGGTCAGTAATTCTTTATTCAACATTAGCTCCCATCTGCTGGCCCTGTGCCCCTATGGCCCATTTTAAGAATAAGAGATACATCATTATGTAACTACATGGGGAGATGTTTCCTGTAGAGAGGCTGGGAACATGTAACCTCAAAGGACGTGTTCAAAGATTATATTACTGCAAAGGAAAATCAAAACTGAGGCCAGATGTTTTTCAGTGTCTGTCACAGTGGCAAATGAAGTACCTGCTGTGGAATATTAGCAGTGGATGAAGCCGTCTAGCTAAAGCATAATGACTTTTAATGCTTGGATAGGCCAGAAACCACCTAAGGCTGTATTCACACAGATATTAGTCCTGTGTTAAATCATGAAGTTCATATGGAGAACAAAATGTATGTGTTTAAAAGCTAAAACAGTGGTCTGTAATACCCAGAGACAGGAGTTTACAGCTGTGGAATGTTATCACTGCAACTATTTTATATTTTGTCTGGTTCAGAGGAACAGAGCAGATATACAGTGTTCATGTTTAAAAGTAATCCACCAGGAATGCACACTTGCTTGTAGAGTATACGGTTGGGCAATGCAGCGCCTTGCCAGATGACGTTATGTTGCATTGCAAAAACAAGCTGAATCAGATCCAACTTTTCTGCTGCGTTATTTTGGAGTAACTCTGCCTTTTTCCACACAGAGTGAAAGTATCTCAGCAGAGAAAATCAGAGAAGTATCAGCAGGACAGAATGTCTGAATCTCCTGAGGTTGCAAAAGCAGAGGATGCTGTGAAAAAGAGCTTGATTGAGTTTTTGGTGAGGCATCAACGGGCCAGAATGGGGACAAACCAAGGAAACCTGGCAAAACATTTCAATTACATGTGCCCAGTATAATGTTTGCCTCTTAAACACCAACTCCGCAAACTATAAAATTCATCAAGTGTGGCCTCTATTTGGTTTATATAAAGCTTGTTTACATCCCAGATGGACAATGCAACCAATAATAAAATGGATGGCCAGTATTTCAACAGGATAGTTTACATGGCTGGTACAGTGGCAGCCCCTACAGCTCATTATTTTTAATTAGCCCCACTTATTTAGACAAAAGCACTGTGTCAGAGCCTCTTCATTCATTTTACTGAGACCACAGCACACGCCAGGTTTGCTGATACAAAAAAAAAAAAAAAACTACAGGTTGGCTTACAAAAACAGATGGTGGCTCAGTTTTTGCCACAGTGCAGTCTATAGTCACCCTGCACTGGCCAACTGAAGGTGTGTGAGCACATGTTTCAGGTAGAATACATTGTAGTCTAGCAGTTTTTATTAGAATTTTTGTTTTTAACCCAGGAATATTTGAATATATATATCTGAATGTGGTTTTAGTCAGTTGTTTCCAGTTTTACAGACTCTCCCTCCGCATGCCAACAGCAGTACTGCTAACATTTAACACTACTGCCCTCAAACTAGAGGCCTACAGTGCAGTCAAACAGAATCATAAGGTGGCATCAGAATAAACAAATGTGAGTCTGGGTCTGGTCTAATAATGGCAAAATAAAATTGCTATCTACAGCTCACCAAAGAAGTTAAATGCTTCATAGTTCATCATCATTCTAAAAACTGTGTGTGCATGCACATGTGTGTAGCCTTCTCTGACCAGAGCTGCTAATAGAGACTGGTCACAGCAGAATATTCAGCGTCTGTTCCACATACTCGGAGTGCTCAAACATACACCCCAAGATAGACATGTGTTTCTGGTGCACAAGAGAGTGAAGCAGCTGGATGTGCCAGAAGAGCCATCTGTTTTACCTGTAGCAGTCTTTATTAACAGCAACACATCCCCACACCTGATGGCTTCTGTGTTTTCTTCATTTAGGTCCTGTCCTACATCCATCTTTATTACACCATGTCCACTCTGCAGCCGCTTCACCTGTGTACACACACTTAAACACCCACAGTGTTAGACTGGGGGCTATCGTTCTCCATTATAAAATCTAGGTTGGGGAGGAGTGGACAAGTGGAGTGGGGCAGTAATTATTTTTATCATTATTAATTTCCACTTCAAGGTTACGCCAGGGCTTTTTGGTCCACTTCAATCTTCATTTCAGACCCCCTGCAGCCAAACACACACACACACACACACACACACA
>NW_018127887.1:1218410-1234819 GCF_001952655.1 Monopterus albus | reverse complement strand
AAAGCTCAAAGGGATGGAAGGAGTGACAGCAAGGGAGAGAAGAAAAGCAGAGGCAGAGGAGGCAGGAGGGGTTGGATGTGGCACTTCATCACTCACTGAACCCTAATTTACACTAACAGGTTGTTTACTCGATATGGCAAATGATAAAACCGTGGGTGTTGGAGGAGGGGAGAAGGCAAGAAAAGAGAAAAAGAGAAAGGGAGGCCCCGAGGGAGCACTTCAGCTGTGATGGCTTGCACACTCCAGTTAGTGCAATGAAAAGCTTTTTCCCCCCCCCCCCCAAAGGAGGAAAAGGAAGAGTGTGTTGTTCAGTGTGTAAATAAAACCAGCCACAATCACCGCAAAAACTCAAGGCCCTGTCATCAAGGCTCTCACTGGACCAGTACACAGAACCTCCAGTAGCAGCAGAGATTCAGCAGCGAACACGCAATGAAAACATGAAGACACTTGGGTGTCCTGAGACCATTTATTGTAAGTGCTGGTATATTTACTGACATTAAACTTGTTTCTTATTGCAGTACAAATTACAGGAGGGTTGGCACTGTCTAATTGCAAATATAAGAAGTGGCTACACACAACAGGACTCAAGAAAACTGAGATAGTTATTATAAGTGCGTTTGCTGACACACAAATCAATGTCTTTGTTTGTCCGTTGTAATCTAGCCCTAGTTACTACACATACATACATGTCGGAGCGCTGTCTACCCATGTGCACAACAATAAACCCCATTATTCCAAAAGACAAAAGACTGGGGCAAATTGGGAATTTTACAGTAACCTGTTGAATGGGACCAGTTTTCTGTTTATAACAAGAAGTTGCCACAACAACGGTTTAAGATAAACAACATCAGTGATTTAATACATTAACACATGCTACTTTAAATAATCCACTTCTGCTCAAACTGTACCTTAAAAAAAGTACCATCATCCATTTAAAAATGATTCCAAATGGGTTCATAGGTGTGAGCAGGGTCATTTATTGTATCCATTTAAGCTCAGGACAAGTTGCTGTTGTGTGTTAGTCAAGGTCTGCTTAATGTCAGATTAAATTTGTAGACCTGTGAAAACGTCAAGCTGAAAAACCACCTGATGTTTTGAAAATGTTCGTTATTTACTTATTTTGCATAATGTATCACACTAATCTTTGCGACTGTGAAATTATTATAATAGTTCACTGCGTGATGTATTATAATTATTCTGTAATTTAGTGAATGATTTATGATTGCAGCTGGAACCAGTGGTCCTAAAAATGTTGAAATGCTTACCTGACAAAGTGATGACAGAAAGTTACCGCTCTGGTTGATGACTTCCGACGTCTTCGCGTTCACATTTTTCTTGCTTTTTGAAACATGCTGCTCAACGTGAGCCCCCTGCCTGATAAGAGGCCTCTGTGGTGGATACAGCAGATGTGCCTCTATGTGTCTGTGAATTTAAATGGTGAAGCCACATGGCCTGGCACTGGTTAGGTGTGATCCATTTTTCAATAGCTGTGAGCCATAGCTCTTTCTGAGTTCTGAGCATGGCAAAGTGCATTGCTTAGGGCCGCCTTTGTCCACAGACTGTTGGCATTGTACTTCTTCTGCATTTGCTAGACACCAAATCTGTTCTCCAATCTCCAGGTTTTCTGTTCAGTGTCATCATAGCAACCCCCTCCCATCCTGCAGTCATGGTAACTGAGCTGTGAAAGAACAAGCTGAGGAATATGAGGCATGGAATATGACAGACACATGGCCACACTGTGACAGAGACAGACGGAGTGAGTGCTGGGTGCTGGTTTGCCACCACAGACTGCCATTTCCCCATCCTAACATCCAGGATGCAAGCAATTAGGAATGATAGGAAGCAGAACTTATGTGGGACACTGCAGAGTCAAGAAAAACAGGAATGCTAGTGTTAGAGTAACATTAGAGAGCAGATAGAGTGGAAGTACATGCGTCTTATTGTTTATAGGTGGGTACTTGTATTCTTAGTCCTAAAGTATTGCTTTCTCAACTGGTGCTGACACAGGACTAGCTTTCCTGATAAATAAGATCAACAAGCTCACCTACTTCCATGAACCTTTCACCATTCTAGCTTCATATCCCTTCTGTTACTCCTTCTGTATTCAAGAGAACATAAGCTATGAGCGTGGCTGAAAATCAATGAGATAAATGAAGAACATCTGAAATTCTAGAAGCTCTCTCACAAAAACCCCTCTGTGTTCATAGAAATTCTTATAGTCTAATAGATACAATATTGATTTTAGAGTGGTCGATGCAAATGTCTGCAAAAAAAGTAAGACAAAACAGCTCCTGTGCTCACTCCGCTGTGTCCTGCATAATCTGAGCTGTTTGCAGGCATTGTGCTCAGCAACAGCCAGGGCGAGGTTGCTTTTCTTATGCGTGCAATGGATGCACAGCGTATCTGGCACACACATAATAAAACAGATCTATCCCAAAAGATATCATTCATCCCTAGACACCAGCTCAGGCTCTCACTTCATACAAGACAAAGGGTTCATAAAACACATGCAGTGATAGTGACACTCATAAACACCGTTAAAATACGTACACTCACACAGTGCTAGTACACTCGGAGAGTAGTAATGGAGGTGTAAATAGCCGTGCACATACACACATACAGTATTTGCACTAGCAGATACACTCACTTTAGAAACACAGGAGGAGGAGGGGGAACGGGGCACCGAGACCACAGAACATACAACAAAAAGCAAGCAGACAGCCTTGAGCAATGAGTTCAGCTAAATAAATAAATAAGTGAAAATCTCATTTTAAAACACTACCTCCACCCCCCAGCCGCCACCCCCTTATCCCTGATCAAGGTTTCATTCTGGAGAAGCACAAAGGCTGGCTGCCCAGCATCCTTCTCTTCAACTCCATCCATCCCACCCACCGTGGGCCTCCAGAGACACAGACAAGAACCGCTGCACTAACTGCTTTTTCTGCTTTCCTTTATTCCTGGGAAGAATTCTGGCAGTACAAGACCACACCAGAATCTGACACCTGACAATCAATCTACAGGGGGCCAGGGTGGTGAGACCATTCTCTGTGTTTGTGTGAATCTACTGTAACAAATTCAGTTGGCTTCATTTCATATTCCATGGTTTATTGTACTGGACTTTGTGGCGGGTATGGCAATTAGAGAAAGGCACGAATGTCATGGAACCAGGAAGGGCTGGCACACAACCTTCTTAGTAACCAACTAGGTTTAGCCAGCTGTACATCTACAAGCCAAATGAGTATCAGCTTTATTGGCCAGGTGTGTTGGACACACGAGGAATTTGACTCTGGTACAGCAAGACACAACCTCATTTAAGCCAAGGTGCAGCCAAATACATACTGTGCTGTACAGTGTAAAAAGTAGTGGCTCTGGACATGTGGATTCTGTAGGTACACATTGTTGTTTTGGTATCTAAACCTCACACAAATGGGTGAAGATCTTGCCCTGGGTTTTAATGAAACTAAAGGATTTGGTCAGATATGACACATACTATATATCTTAAAGAGAACACATACTCCGACTGTCAAAAACAACCAACAACTGAGAGAGAAGACATAGGAGGTGACTTAGTGGGGCAGATGAAAATGTGCCTTGCATCTCTGTAGTTAAGAATGAAATCTGCCGGACCTTTGCCCCTAATTATATGGGTCAGCAGACCAGGAGCCGGTGGTCCCACATGGAGGAGATCAACAAGTCAAACAAATGCACAGACACAAACAGACAGCTAGATGACTTAAAGGAAGTCAATCAATGATCAGGCCCTGTCTAATAAAGTGGAGCCTACCAAAACAAAAACAGAACACACACACAGGCGTATTTATGAATTTCCTCCAATAACAATGATGCATTTATGAGCATTTTTTTAAGAGTCAAAAAAAATACTGAACAGGAAAAAAGATGATAATCAAGAGAAAACCTCTGACTTTCCTGACTCGCTTGCATGTTCAATCATAAAGACTGAGGACAATAGCTGTTACACTACAGCGTACCAATGACAAAGAGAGCAGTGCTTGTGCACACCTGCTCTACCATCATCATGATGGCTAGAGACTGCAATTAACAGCGAGATGCATACACACATGGCACATACGTGCAGACACACAAAATAAAACGATACACTGAATCCTTCACTGTAGGCCCTTCAGCACAGTGCTCCACACACTCACTGATCCAATTACAGGTCAGAGGTCACAAGACAATCCCGACCTACCACAATATACAATAGCACCTCCCCCACTCACTTCTCCCCATCTTCCCAGCATTTCCCCCATTATTTCATCCACTTCTCTTCACACCCTTCTGCTCAGCTGTCATCTCTCACTTCGTGTCCTCTAAACGGCTATTGACTGTGTTCACAGAGCTTTCGTTCTTTGTCTGTCTCCATCACAAATGCGTCTGCCACTCACAGGCTTTGTATATTCACTGCCGCTCCGACCAACCCTATATGTAAGAGAAACAGCAAGCCCTACTTCTATAACACCTACAAAGTATCATGTTATCCTTTTTTTTTTTTTTTTTTTTAATCTCAGACCTTTCCCATTCCTTGGTCTTGTCTTCTGGAATTTCGTACTGTTTCAAGTGTTGTTTCTCAACAAATTTATTTTCCCTGTGGTTGCCCTTTACTCACTCACTGCCGTCTCTCCAAGCTTTTTTCTCCTACACTCCTCCACTGTTACTGTCTCTTGCTCCTTTATTCTTTTCTTATTCTCCCTCCCCATCACTTCACCCTGAGGGAAGCTTTCCCCCTTTCACCGTAGAGAGAAGAAAAATCTATTTCTCCCTCCGTGTCACTGCACTGTTTGTTTCTGGTAACTAGCTGGTTAAGTCAGTCTTGTGTGTGGCACTCACTGTGTTGCCGTGTCAACATATGGCTGGCTTTGTAGTGCACTGCATGGCAAAATCACTCATCTTCAGTCAAGTATTTGTTGGTCATTCACTAGTAACTAGTGTTGATCATGTATTTAAGCTCACACAAAATCTGATCTCATGTACATGTAAATTTTAAAAAAAGTCAAAATGCTCATTACTAATTTAAAACTCCTGGTAGAGAGACCACAGAAACAGGGAGGAAAGGAGCCACAGCTGACACAACAATGCTACATGTACATACAAAGATATACCCCCCACAGACAACCACAGGCCCAACACTGACAAGGCCATACCTCATTAATCTCTCACTCCAACAAGCACTGCCTCGCACCCTCACTCCTCTCTTCCACTGTGCATTTGCTACTTGTCGCAGGAGCGGCCCAGATTTACAACCTCTCTGCTCACTGACAGGGGTTAGGTTGATAAACAGTGAGCATTGAAAAGAGCAAAAAAAGAGAAGAAGAGATTTCAGCACTACATTCTCTTAGCACCTCTGCTGATGAGCTTTTCTCTCCTGGCATCAGTCTAGTAAAAGTGTGAAAACTCATCACCTCTCTGGGCAACAGCAAAGGTAATTATGACTAATGAAGTGCAGACTTTTATGGCCAAACATGGGCCTAACTGCATTTTGTGCTCATAATGGCATACAGATAGAGACACACTCTGCTGCACTGGTATAAACATTAGAATCAAGGTCACCTCCGCAGATTAGCACAGTCTGTAAATGAGTTCAATTAAACAAGTTGCTAATGACTGTCAGCTAATGACCAAGTCCTCCACTGGCAGCAAGAGCAAAGCCTTTATGTGGCAATCAGTCCATCTGTAGCCCCTTTTACACAGACATCACGGAAAACTGTCGGGATTTTGATGCTCCTTCAAGGTGGCTTTTTTGTTTTAAGCACTTTTACACTGGACTTTAAAAAGCCGGCAAAATGCTGTTTCTGTGTTGGTTTTACACAGGTGCCATAATCCAGGCTCACTAGTGGTCTGATGCTTATCACGACATCCGACGGTCGGGTGTACTTCATTTGAAAATGAAACAAGCGGGCTGCTATCTGACTTTGTTTGATATAGTTATAAATGGAAATCTGCAATTGTATTAGCCATATGCATCCAGTTTCAGGTCTTGTCATCATGAGGGCAGGGCTACACACACACACACACACACACACACAAAGTGCACCTCAAAACAGATGGAAGCATGCACTTTAGCTGTATTCACACAAAATCATTGTGCAGTTGTGGCTGTGTTTATTCCTGTTTTAAAACATAACCACAGTGAAACAATCACTAAATGATGTTGCTGTTCTCCTCATTCAGTAGCTTTCTCTCTCTCAGCCAGACCTCCAACCCCCCATTTCACCTTGTCCCGTTTACGCAGGGGGTGGGGTGAACTCAGCCCGTCATAGGACTGTACCTTTTATGCAGAACAGTGAGGCGCAAAACGCATGCATGGAATGGGCAGTGTAAAGGGGGTTTATCGGTACATCCATGGTCGGTGTAGATAAAATGATTTATAAATGTCCCTCTCCTCCTAGATTTGATCAGTTTAAGTCATTCAAATACATTTTCCTCTTGATATGCTGTGTAGTGCTCATTCAGTCCTGAGGGATTAATGAAAAAATCTAGTTGCAGTAATTAAACATGAGTAATAAGCTCATCCATAATTAACCTGCTCCCCAAGCTACATCCTCCTATTAAAGAGAAGATCGAGAGAGCAACAGAGACAGAGCAACAGGGTTGGGATATGGAACGTCCACACCACAGTGACTGAGATCAAACCTATTTGCTTGGACCAGAATGGAAACATTGCATTAAAATTAAATGGCAATTCCAATAATGAATTGAGAGAGACAATCTCATCATCAGCAGAAGTGGATGGATTATGGTCATGAGCCTGTGTGGTGTTGTTACACGACCAGGCTCATTCACTCCCCACCAGGCTTCTACTTGTCATCATTTATGCCAAACTATTTAACTAGCAATTACGCCATATCATCTACATTTGACGTCACAGTAGGTTATTTGGCCTAGGGCAACACATGGGCAATGACGTCAGGACAGCGGCAATTAAAAAACAACAACAACAAAAAAAAAATCATCTTCTGCCTCTGAAGGAAAATATAAACAAATTACAGAAGCACTTAAGTGGAGAGAGCGTTTCGTTTTAGGAGAGATAAAATTAAATATTAACATATTTATCAGCAAGACCCTGCAGAACAAGAAAATGCCCAAGGAAACAACCAAATAGTTAGTTAAAGGTCATTCCAAACAGTAGAACAGGGGCAGAGCAAACTGTGCCTCACAGGCCAGACCTGCTCCTCTGTCAGGATTATGTGGCCCCTAGAGAAAACTGTGCCTCAAAGGCCAGACCTACTCCTCTGTCAGGATTATGTGGCCCCTAAATGAAACCAAATATTTTCCCTTGGTGGGTCACATCAAAACGTTGAGGCATGTTGACAAAAAAAAAAAAAGTCTAAAGCAGATAAAATAGAGTCAAGTGAAATCCCAACTCGTGATAAACTGAAGTGTCTATAGACTTTTGCTGGACAACTGCACAGATGGGGCCTTACAGTGGAACTGTGGCAAGACAAACTCAGACAGTTCAGTTTTATGAGTGTGGTGGTGCCAGGTTTCAATAATACACACCATAGACCTTCGAGGAGGTAAAAACTAGTCTAGTGGCTCAATGAGGAGGCTCTCGGGCAACATTATGCACCCAATTCTTTCAGCATTATGTATGTACTCCTCCTTTCAAAGCCACAGTCTAAAACTCCCTCACATGGGGAAAATGTTTTGTATGAACATGAATAAAAACCACAGTTTTAACTTACTGTATCTGCATAATAAGGTGGAAGCTGTTATAAACTAGATTTGGTAAAGTTTTTCAGATTATTTTAAATGACTGAAGTGGACTTTATTTGCAAAAACAGGAAGACGTCACTCTGGGCTCTTGTCCTCTATGCTTCCTTACTGAGGCCAAGGTAGCATTGCTGTACAGGCTGTTCAGCGGGCTTCTGAGAAGGAGCAGTAAAACCAACCACCAGTGGGAGGTTAAGCCATTCCAGTGTCACTCTTGACAACACACAATGATGCCGACACACTTCCTTTGCCAACTTCTGCAGTTGGATCCTAACAAGGTCAAAAATGGTTCCCAATTTGTCCACTGGGGTCTGAGTCTCAGGCGATGGCTGAACAAACTCAACAAAGCTCATACAAGTATGACAGAGTGTGTCGAGCCAGAAAGCCTGGAGAAACAGAGTGGGTTCTATGCTTCTTTCATATTAGCAGAGTGCCGGCCGCATGGCTGTGGGAGCTGAGCCCTTCGACGTGCAGGCTGTTGTGAGAAAAACACTGAATTATGCATCTGAATAGAGAGGGGAGATTGGCTGCTGCATACAACCCCCTCCTCCTCTACCTCTATTCCCATTCACTGACAGATGAGGGCATCTCGATGAAGTTTCACAAGAGGTCAGTGCTGCAGAGTCAGAATTGATAGACACTGGGGTGTGTTCCTCTTTCTCCTGTTTTCTGCACCATTTCACAGAATTGGGGGAAATGCCACTCTCAGCCAACTGGGAGGTGGGTGGGGAAGGTCCTGTTGCCTCTGGTGAAGACGTATGTTCAATAACACATTGATGACATACTGCATTTGGGCCTCTGAAATCAGCCAAGGGTGGCTAAGAGGCATGCTGCATCGATTCTAAAGGATGAGGACCATCTCCTGCCACACCTACAATGAGCAATGGGGTCAGAAGGTCACCCTTCTGGCTGCTTTCCCTCTTCCTAAAAAAAATCAATTCCTTATTAGAACTTCATCAGATCAGAGACAGAAGGGAATAGTGTTAAAATGAAGACAGAAGACATTCACCTTTGTCAGATATGATAATGGATGCTCTCTGGCTTTCCTGCTGTTGTTATGGAGGAATTTTAGTGGGTCAGTCTCTGTCTGATTAGCTGGGCCTTTACTGCTCCTCCTCATTTGAACCTTTTGCTCCTTGTCTCTTGACAGTTCATTGCCAGGCTGCTGGTTCTATTTATGTCCATTGCCACAGGCTATACATTCTACGTATTGTGCATATACAGATGAAACACCTGCTTTCTATACATACTAAAATATACATTCAGCATGAGGATTTTTTTCAACACCACAATTTACTGCATGGCTTTTTGTCTATGCAGAGAATAACTTGCTTCTAAAGCCTGGTGAATTATTGAGAGGGTAATGTAACCTACTGGTGTAGCTCAATGATACCAGTTGTTGCTTTGTTATCTTGACTGACCACTGTTTGTCTTACCCAAGTGCCTTGTAAACCCAGTTGTAAGCCCCATTCCCGATGTCCTTCAGTGCTGCTGGTGTTTTTGAGAACAGTACCTCTGGGTTCATAGAGATGCTGTTATAGATGAGGGTAGGTCCTTTAATGGTTCCTCCCTACTGTCACAACCAGCCAAGGCCTGTGGCAGAAACATTTTCCTGCTCTCAATGTGAGTCCTGAAACTAGAACAGTGGGCCGCTCCCTGTCCATGTCTTCCACACTACCTCGCTTCCACTGACGGACGGCTGGTAGTCAACGACAAGATATCCAAGGCTACTAGGAACCGCAAGTATACAATAAAAGCAACCAACATTGGAAAGCCAAATAATAACAGTATAAAATCCTAATGTGCAGCTTAATATGTCACCAAACATTCTGAAAAGTCACATAACTTTTGATCTAGACTATCCTACACATCCATAAAGACAATTTCCTCAAAGGCCTCGCATTGCATTAATATGTAAAATATCACTGTGGAAACAGTCACTGATCACACATTCATTCATTCCTGGATTAATCTATTCATTCATGTGTATATGCGTATATAGGCATTAACCTCACATTTGAGATTATACAAGGTCATAAACCAGCATCAGGGTGCTACACATTACATCAATTTGCCCAAGCAGTATTTATGAGCTTCTACAACCTGTGGCCAATCTGCAGACACAAACAACTAAATGAGTGCATAAACATAGATGACATGCTCCAGGCTTATGGCAGGTATATACCACCTCCTCAGGCTATTGGTCTGTTTCTGCATCTTCCCCCACCTTGAGCTCGGAGATGTACACGTTTGTATGGAGGGGAGCCACTAAAGCTTTTTTCAGGGATTCAGATTTATGAACTGGATAACTACATGAGAGCTGATCAGGCTGTCACATCCAAAGTGGTTGGGTATAGTTTTCAGAAAGCTTACTGTACTACAGATTGCATTACCTCCCTACTACTTTCCTTGCCTCATGTAGCTTGTATGACATACATGGTGACTGAACTATAATTTGCTGAAACTTGCTAGACCATAAATCACCTCCTTCAGTTGTTGGAATGAAACACGAAAGGAGTGAAAGAAACATAAACACCCTGTAAGTTCTGTCTTTCTTCCCAGGGCGAACACATACACTCGTACTCTCCACCTGCCTTTGCCTGTCTCCTGTCACAGTACACTGTATCTTTCTGTTGCTGGAGCTCTGATAAATCCCATCATATGGAGGATGTTTGGACCAGAATGGATGCATGGCAGTGAGGCTGACTTGACAAAGCCTGTTACCATATCACAACACTGACCTTGACCGGGCTGTTTTTTGAAGAGTTCTGGTGCACACTGTGGCTCAGATGAGAGGGGGAGGGGAAAATTGGGTACAAAGGCTGGAGGGGAAGATAGAGTACCAAGTTTTAACAGCTTTTCCTGATGCATAACTAACTCCCAGAAGGCTAGAGACTATACAGCAGTGTCCAACACAATCCTTACAAATATTCATTATCTCCCATTCTGCCCACACTCTTTTTTTACTCTGGGGTTGTCTGAGATTTGGAAGTGAGTATTTTTGTGATGGTTGCAGTCAATACATTTGATAAGCACATCAAATCATCAGCTTTCTTTAACTTCACACTTCTCCATCTCGTTTTGCCCTCCGACACCTCTCCATATTAGAGGCCATGTGTCTTTTTTCACCTTTTCTTTTCTTGTTCTGCACCATCTTGTGACTTGGAATGTTGTGTCCTGCTAAAAGTTTACCAGTTCATATTGCTGAAAAATGACTGACTATACATTTTTCATGTGAGACATTAAAAATTCAAAAGATCCGTTCCCCTTCTTTATTCTGAGACCCAAGGGGAAAAAAACAAGCCTCAATAATGGATGAGAGACAGGTTTACTAAGAAAAGAGAGCCAGTGTGGAGCGATTGAGTTGAAGGATGAGAGTGAGGGAGTTTTTAAGGGGGATGAAGAGGATGATGTATGAATAGTCAAAATAGAAAAGGAAAAGATGGCAACAGAAAAAAGGAGTTCCTGACCAATGGTACTGATAGACAAGGAGAGAAAGCAGGGGTGTCTAAGCTTGATGAAGGTGATTTGACCTGGTGTGATGAAACACTTCTCTTCCATATGCAGCCTTTGTCTATGGGTATACACAGCTGGCTGCTCCTCCTGATGCTCTGCTCTTAGTCAGTCACGCACAGCAAACGCAGCCTGGCCTGTCTCATGATGCCAAGCATTCAACACACACATGGCTCTAACCACGTCACTGCCACAGGGCATGTATTTGTCACTATAAAAGAACATTCATCGTTCAAGACCCTGTTTGCCACACAAAAATGTTAAACAAATTTAAATTCCCCGCTTTTTAACATTCCTGAAGGTTCAACACAGCAGCTGTGAACGCCTTGCTGGACAGAGTTAACAAGTCGAGGAGAGAGACACTACACTACATGTAGAGAACTCGCCAAATTAAAGCTATTAAAAGGATTTAATTTCTTTGATAGCAAATATTAATACAGGAAATAATATTTCACAGTAAATAAAATATGATTAGTCTTTTTTTTTCACGACAGTAACAAGAAAACATCTGTGTTAGTGTTTCAAGTGCTATCTCCAATGCACATACAGGCTTCAAGAGCAGACCAAAAAAAATCCCTAGACATTATTCTGGCTGCATCAACAGCAATTGTTTATTGCAATGACAGACAAAATTAAAATGCTGGATGAGAAAAAAGGGACAGAATATTTAACTGTCAGTAAAAGGCCTACAATGCATCAAATATAGCAAAACGATTTTAGGAACATAAAATGTGTACGTATGGGAATGAGTTTTTTTATAATGTCCCTCTTGCCCTCTGCCAACAGAAGAGGGGTACTGCTGGGGTGGCCAAGGCCTCTCTCAGGGTGCCATCTAGTGGTAAATCACAAGACTACACATCTTTGTGAAGAAATTAAGAGGATCACACCTTCCCAGAAATTTAACAAGGTTCACCAGGAGAAACTAAAAACTTTGGTAGAACAGTAAAGAAGCAACAACAGGTCTACACAGGAGATGATGTGTCACATCAGCTTAGTGATGCTGATTTTCCGTACCACATGAAAGCTCTCACTCAATAAAATTAATGTGTCAAACTCCTGAGGATAAAGCAATTAAAAACCAGGTCAGTGTGCATATTCTAATGTATGACCTATACAAAGACAAGTCCTTGATAAAGGGTGGATCACCACTGATTAGCTAAGAATGGTAAAGAAGCCATAACTTTGCTTCAATACCAGTGTAGCTTAAACCTATTTAACACATGCTCATTGAGTACACATGAATATCATCTACACTCACACATGCAGATGCTGCAAGGCTTGTGAACATCATGCAGGAAGTTATCTGTCTAATGAGACCAACGTAAACATGGGAATTGGGGGGGAGCCGATGGAGAATCAAAACTGGAAAAACAGAGACAGAACAGACTCCACATCCTCTCAAACAAATCCCAGAAGGAGGTGGAGAAGGCTGTAGACCCCTCAACACGTTCCACACCGGTACATGTCATGATATGAACACAGCCAGGCCGCCATATGTCTGATAATAATATATGGCTTTCTAACTCTCCCACGAAAAAATTTAAACCAACGTGTTGGTCTCCCATTACTTTCTGACTTAGTCTTGTCACGAGATTTCTTGAGAATACAAACAATGTAAACCATCACCAAAGTCTCGTAAAAGACACTTGTTTTAAAAGATTTTGAGCCAACTTCACTGGGTTTCTCACTTTGCCAAAAAAATGAGAAGACTTTGGACACAGTGAGACACACAAATCCCCCATCTATAATCAACAAATTCTGACACAAGCCAGCAACAGACAACACAGTACTCCTGCCATTAATCAACAATCTCTCTCACTGTGTTGATTTTGTACCCTCTCCAGCTTTCATTAGGGTTTATCTTTTGTTTACTGGTGGGTTTTATTCTCAGTGGCTGGGGGAAGCAAAGTGTTGGCAGTAGCTCAGTTTGATCTGCAGTCGTGGATGGAAAGCAGCAGTAGGGGAATACAAGGGCATTGTGGAAATATAAAAACGCTGCCATGTAATCACAATGAAAATACATAAATACGAGTCCTCCTGACAGCGAGGGAAAGTGCCAGTGTCAGCATTGTGATGGTAAACAGTCTGTCAGGGAGTATTTGTGTGACGCAGCAGGGGTCACCTCTACAATAGACAAGTTTGAGTTTCAACTGGTAAATAAAAAGTCCGGAAACTTCCTGACAGTTGAACCGGGCCTTTCAGACTTGAGACTGCGAGTCAGAACTCAGCAGGCTGACAATTTTGATGTTGAGAGTAAATTAAAAAGGGGGGAAAGTGCAGAGGTCAAGGATTTGCCAAAGAACTTCAATGAATACTTTTACTCAAAGAGCAGATCAAAAGGCTGACCGAATGGCTAACTATATCCAAAATAAAAGACAAGATGACCATTAACACTTTGTATGTTTGCTAAATTTACTGTCTTTCAGTAGCAACATCTGATCAAGATACGACCAAACTTCTCCCCACTGATAAATATTAAAATTGATCTCATTAACAAATGTCAAGATTTGACTCCACATACAGTATTTACTGAATACTATGTAAATTCTCACAGAAAAAGCCGACTTGATGTTCTCCAAGTGAATTAAAGATAAATCAACAGATGGCTAAACCTGCATAGTTCTGCCTAAATCTAATCTTAGCACAGGGTTAATGCACTGGAGTAGGGCTCTGGGTAGTGATTTCATCATGGCAGCAATAGATCATAAAAAGGCCCCTTTCCCACCATGGTCAAAAGAAGAGACATTAAAAAGTAACAAGGACGCGACACTACAGAAACTTTGAAGCATACAGTTGTTCAGTTTTGAGTGAAGAATCAGCGTCTGGTAAACAGAGAGCAGCAAACCAAGGGAGGGGAAAACAGGAGACGCTTATCAACAGCAGCTCCATTCTGGGTTGACATTTCAAAAAGGACTGTACGCAGTCCAAAAATCACTACTCAACAGTTGCACAAACTGTTACACTATGTGTTCACATAAAGACAACCATTTACATAAGCACATGCACACAGGCACAGTCTGCCCAGAAAACAACAATCAACCAAAAACCCATGCTTATCTCAACACAACCAGGCCTTCTCTCTTTGGCATTCGCTCCCTCACTCTCTCTCAAACACACACCAGCCTATATTTCATCCGAAAATTCATGGAGGCAAACCTCTCTCTCATCCTCTACCAACCATTCTTCAACTTCAGCTCTCGCAGGCATCGTTCCTTCTTCTGTCCCAGAGCTGCCTCTGAAATCCCCCCCAACACACACACACATTGTTCCATTTTCTGGTCTTTTTAGTCCATTGGCTGTTTCCTCTTGAAATCTCTTTCAGTGAGGAAGCCCCAAAAACTTGACAAAATGTATCTGATTACTCCAAAGCAGGCAGACTGACTCAATAGGCATGCTGTGGCACAGGTTTATATGGTTACAGTTGTGTTACATTATCATACACAGACATTTTGTGACAACTTCACTAATCTACACTATCATTAGCTGCTCAGTGGCACTGCTAATCTTAACACAGTACAACAACTAAGCTAAAGCTTAAATAAATAAATAGCTTTGTTCTGATATCTTTTTGCAAAGCACCAGGCTTAGTGAGGGTTAGTCCAAAGGGCACAAAGCACGAGAAGTATGGCCTTTATATCTGGATCACGACTCACAGGAATCAGACAACAGATTAGGCCAAAAAGATTAGTGACATCATAAATCATCTCCCAGAGAATTTTGTCCGTTTTGTGCAAAAGCAAGCTAAACCTTAAAAAATTTAGAGTATCTGAAATTTCCAGTAGACCAAATTTACAACACTATACATTTCATAGAAAAGAGTGAGTCACTGTTAGGTCCAGTCTGTACACGAGCCTAATGTTAGGCTATACTGGTCCTTGGTGGTCAGATGGAGTACTACACTTACTACAACTCCAGGTGAGTTTTTTTACCTTTAAGGGTCTTGTTGCTTTATACAGTAAAAAACTTCAGCCACTAAATGATTAATTTTAAACACCTAAATAAATCTCTGCTTCTGATTCTTAGATGTAAATAATTGCTTGTTTTATCAGATTTTAAATTATTGCATGTATGTGAATATTTTCACATTATCTTAGCTTTTTAGGCTTTGGTCATATAGTTGAAGAGTAAACTGAAGAATATCTGATGGACACCACTATTTTGTGATATGTATTTACAAGACAATTAATTGTAAAAATAATCAAAAGCTTAATGAACAATGAAAAATGAGCTGGAGGAGATGTGGCTTGTAAAAAGTGGAAGTGGGATGGTAGGGAAACAAAAAAAAAAGCATTCAGTTCAGCTTCAGCTAGACCCCATCATCATCATTTTGTTTTGTAAAAATGGCTCATCAGATTCTAACAAACTGCTTCTGTCTTTAGAAGAAAATTAAAAAGCCTTAAAAGCCTTTTCAGCAGCTTACCTTAGAGAAGTATGGGAAGTGGTGTGCTGTGACCTAGTGGTTAAAATTAATACCTGCACTGTCACCAGTTCAGATCCTGCTGCAGGCATTTGTTGAACGTCATACCTCTCTCAATCACTGTCATAAAGAAAATCGGATGTCAAATGTCAAAACGCAAAATACCTATAAAATCAGAAACCATGCAATACCTCTGAAGTTTTTAAGTGTAAGCAGTATGTTTCTGGTCTGGTTTGTGGAGTTCAGAGGTCTGCATTCAGTGTTAATTAAACAATATAGAACTCATTATGGTGTTATAGCTAACATTTTAGCCACTCTACTCAAATTAAACTACACATTAACTGTGCATAGCCTACATGTGACTTTTTAAAATTTTATATTGCATGAAAACCTGAGGTGTAATAAATGTTTTGTTTAGAGAGAGAAAAAAAAGATACAATTTCACTGCTTCTAAACTGGATTTACAGAGCTGACGTAGATAGACTATCTTTTATATTTAAAACTAACACTACTAGTCAAACACTGCGGTCAAGCCGTTATCCCAGTCTCCGCTGTCAAACCAACTGCGCCTCTACATCAGCCTTTACGCTAATGTCTCTCAGCACAAGACGACGTGTCAATTACGTCCGGTTTTCAAAATAAGATACCCTAGCAGCACACATGAAAATGACAAAATGCTTTTAATCCAATTATATTAGCAGAACAGTTAAGCACAAACGGCTGGTTTGACCACGGAGACTGGAATGAT
>NW_018127887.1:1217456-1218388 GCF_001952655.1 Monopterus albus | reverse complement strand
CCCCCCCCCCCCCCCTTTCAGCTTTGACAATTTACCTCCGTTTTAAAGCCATTTTGGGTTTCCCTAGCTGTCCCCGACTTCCCAGAAATTCCCCCCGACTCTCCCCAGCCCACCTGCCTCTCGTTTCCTCGTTGTCTTTCAACCCACCACACCTGTTTTCCCATGTGATCTCGCAAATTGTCTGAAGTGTATCTGAGTTATAGCATTCCAGCCATTTTTAGCTGTTCCTTACCTAAACCTGTCCAGATAAAACGTCTCGGCTCGTTTTTGGATTTTCTGCTTGGTTTCTGAAGCTTGTCTGCTGTCCTCGTCCTGGATTTGGAAAGAAGCCCTATGTTTCAAACCATCTGGACTCCTACTTTGTCTGTTCTGTCTGAAATGGTCTGTCTGGTTTCAAAATAAGTGTTAATTGCCAGCCTGCCATGTATCATGCTGAAGAAATAATCCCGAAAGACATTGAAGTTTCTTTCATGTAAGTTTAACCAAAACAAAGGACACTCACTAATTTGTTCCCTCGCCTTTACAGTGGGTATGGAAAGTATTCAGACCCCCTTAAATTTTTCACTATTTGTTAGATTGCAGCCATATGCTAAAATCATTTAAGTTCATTTTGTTCCTCATTAATGTACACACAGCACCCCATATTGACAGAAAAACACAGAATTTGTCATTTTTGCAGATTTATTAAAAAAGAAAAACTGAAATATCACATGGTCATAAGTATTCAGACCCTTTGCTCAGTATTTAGTAGAAGCACCCTTTTGAGCTAATACAGCCATGAGTCTTTTTAGGAATGATGCAACAAGTTTTTCACACCTGCATTTGGGGATCCTCTGCCATTCCTCCTTGCAGATCCTCTCCAGTTCTGTCAGGTTGGATGGTAAACGTTGGTGGACAGCCATTTTCAGGTCTCTCCAGAGATGCTCAATGGG
>NW_018127887.1:1212261-1216624 GCF_001952655.1 Monopterus albus | reverse complement strand
ATATGAGTGTCACAGCAAAGGGTCTGAATACTTATGACCATGTGATATTTCAGTTTTTCTTTTTTAATAAATCTGCAAAAAATGTCAAAAATTCTGTGTTTTTCTGTCAATATGGGGTGCTGTGTGTACATTAATGAGGAAAAAAATGAACTTAAATGATTTTAGCATATGGCTGCAATATAACAAAGAGTGAAAAATTTAAGGGGGTCTGAATACTTTCCATACCCACTGTATGTCCTTCAGCTGGCCTTGCTGTCTGCAGATCAATTATATCCAAACTCAAATAGCACATTTAGCAGTTTGGTTATTTACCATAAAATGTTAAAATCTTATTTGAAATATGAGTAGACTAACTCATAGCTATTCAGCAGTTAGATGATAATGATGAATAACAGACTTAAATCTAAATGAGAACCAAATACACTACAGTAATATTAGCAAACATTACATTTAAGCTTTGCAGTTACTGTCTATTGTTAAAGTAAAATAGGCCAAAATGGGTTAAAACGAATGTACCTGTTTCACACAGAGCATAGAGAGAGCAGAATGGACAGACTCTGCAGAGACTGACTGAGAGCAGGCAGCAGAGAAGTTGCTTCTTGTTGAAACTGCAACAAATCCTCCAGCTGTTAATCCATGATCAACTGAAATTATGCAGAGTAGCCATCAAGGGAACACAATTAGGATAATGCATCTGACACAGAAAAGAGCCAATTGAAATATTTAAAGTGCTATCAGTTAGCTGTTGTCATAGTAATGTGGTAAGAGATCATTCATCTAAGCACATAATAAGTTTTACCATCATATCCAGAGGTATAACTGCATAGTCCCACAAGTGGAAGATTAACATGAGGCTGAAGTGTCTTTATTTAATGTGGAAATTGTTTGCTTCAAGTTTTACTTAAAAGACCTTAATGTTCAGGTACATATTGGCTATCTGTAGACTGCAGTAGGCCTAAGTCTAGGTTGTGCTTTGGGTGTTCATTTTATAAATCTTTAAGGACAACATTTATACTAAAGGGCCCTTTGCCTTTGTTGTGACCGAGTTTAAGTGTAGGGCATAGAAAAGGAGGTACAAATTGTGGGTACAACTGTTTTATTTAAGAAATGGTTCACTATTACAACTATTTGGTGTCTTATATACGTAGGCAGCAAAGTTGTATGTGAATATACAGTGTAAATCCCAGCAGTAGAAATGGAAAAGGTGAGAGAAGAAGTATTACATGTCTCATGATGATTGTTTTCTTGAGAAAGGTTAGTACTTTGAAGACTCAGTTTTCTTTTGGAAGGCTATTTAAAAAACAAGTAGCCAGTTCATTGTAGAGAGGCTATCTGTTCATGTTACATCACTTCCTGGCAGTAAAGTAGCACAGACTGAGCTTTGTTAAGCGTATTGAAAGACACGTTTGATTGCGTTCAACTCTACTTTTCTAAAATGCTATTTCCTCAGCAGTGCATGTTAACGCAGCCTCATCCAGAAGACGTGTGTCACTGTTGGCACAGACAGATGCGCGCATCACGGGCTCTGCTGTGCCCCTCCCCCTCTGACTTCCAGCATCATTGACAGCCTGGTGATGCTTTCATAAACCAGAGAATGCATTCTCGTTTACGATCCTGACACGAGCTGGCGTATTTTCTAAATGGTAGGCTGTATTGATTTGCAAATACACGTCTATAATGTCTTACTGGATGCGATCCCCCTCAGAGACACAATTCAGCCTGTTTCTTAGCCTGGGACTGTTGCTATTTTTGTTTGGGCTGGTAACGTGTGCACCTTATGCTGTGTGTCTAAGGTCGGTGTGAATAATAGGCTACGGTGTTTTTTTTTTTCTTCAAGTCAGAGGTTTTCCAAGGGCATCAGTGAGCGACACGGTGCAGCAGCGATGTGCATGTCTGACGGCTAGACTGAGCAAAGTGAAAGCCTGTTTCTGTTAGACGTTGAGTTGTCAGAGTTATCGGTCATATCCAGGGGTTCAAGCACTCCTGGCCTGGCTTTAGGATGCGACGTCATGAGTTGACCGCGCCTGACAGATGTTGCTGTGTTGCGGTTGCACAGGCATAGGTTCTCCACTTCATCTCGTTTTTGGGGGGGAATTACCCTGTAAGAGCTGTTTATGTGCTAAATGATTAGTCCTCGCGTTGTGCTCGGACAAATCACGACGTTCATTTAGTCTTCGGGATTGCATAAAATGATACCTGGATCCGCCGCATCAATGCTACCATCTGCAGAAGCTGCGAAATTGTACCAGACCAATTACGTCCGCAACTCCCGTGTCATCGGACTTTTGTGGGCCATCTTCACTATCCTGTTCGGTATTGTTAACGTAACCATCTTCTCACAGCCCTATTGGATTGGAGATGGCGTGGATACGCCGCAGGCCGGCTACTTCGGCCTTTTTCACTATTGCGTCGGAGACGGAGAAGGACACTCCAAAGAGCTGGCCTGCCAGGGTACCTTCACTGAATTCTCCGCTATCCCCTCCGGTGCGTTCAAGGCCGCCTCTTTTTTCATTGGAATGTCCATGATGCTGGTTGTCACCTGTATCGGCTGTTTCAGTCTCTTCTTCCTTCTCAGCACCTCCACCGTGTATAAGATCTGTGGCTGGATGCAAGCAGCATCAGGTAAGAGCCTTTTAATACCTCTGAAGTGGGGTGAAGGGCGGTAAGGGACCTTGGAAGGGGCTTAGAGGATACTGCCACTGCTTTCACAAAACATTACGACTTAAAGCTGTTAAATCCGCAGCGGCAAGGGTAAATCCGATGTTGGGACAGAATCTTGAAAGACCAAGTGATTTAGAATGGGGCCGTTTTTCTGTTTTGGGGACCCTAACATGATAAGATTTGTGATTCTTAAACACTAAGATGGTTGGCAGTTGACTCGATCTTTACTGTGAGCAGCCAACGCAAAGTGCCAGGAGCTGTCCGGTACAAACGGTGCTGTCCATGGTGCTGAAGTCTTACTGAGCCTGAGGTCGTGACAGGTCCAGCACATTAATGTTTAATGTGTAAACTACAGGTAATAAAGTCGTTACACCAGCAAAACTGGAAATAACACTGTGTGCCCAAGCAATCGTGGGCATTGAGGAAGGTGCTTTATAATTAAAACCTATTATTATTGTTCTGTTAGTATGTATCAAACAAAACTGATTTGGGTTTTGAGTGAGAGCAGGTTCAGTGCTGTGTTTTGAATTTTGGTTTGGGGAGGTGACTTTTACATTTGGACAATGTATTGTCCATTTAAAGTTAAACAAGTCTCAGCTTTCCATTTATCTTTTGATGTTAATAATGATATTGTGCCTTATTGTCATAAACATGCAGATTAAATGTCTGAAGAATATGTCTTTTGATTAATGCCCAGAGATTATGGTAGTTTGACTTGATTACATAACACTAGGACATTGCCTATAACTTTCATTATTATATGTATTTTAAAAAATTATAGTATGTGGTTAGATTTTCATAAAATATGCACTTTATTACATGTTTATGGGATTTTAATAGATCATTTGTACTGTATAGTTAAAGTGCAGTAAAACGTCATGTTTTATAGGTCATCTTGTGTTTATGTACAGTAGTTAGTTACTCTATGATATGCTGTTTGTCCTCAGCCAACAGGTCTCTGTGAATGTGTGTGTTTTAGAGTTGAGCTTGTTTAAACATTAAAGAAGCCAGTGGTTCATCTGTGGGCAGCATTTTATCGCTGTAACTGTGGGTTAATGTCATCCCATATGAGCAGAGGCCTTCGTCATCTGAAAAGAGCCCAAGTGTTGCCAGACATGGTTCTGCTCATCTGTACCAGTGGCCAAAGCAGTCGGCTTCCTTTTGGAAGCAAACACAAATGAGGGGGGTTATTTGGGTCGACTCCAACTCAGTTTGGTATTTTGGAATGAATTAATGCAATAAGCCAGTTTAGTGAGGAGACCTATGGACTTTGTGCTTCTGCAGGTAAGAAATGAAAAAGAAAGTCAAGGAGACAGACCCCTACTGTGGCAAGCTGGCCCGGGGATGGCTAATGAGCAAGCCTGGCTGCTTAGCACTGTCAAACTTCATTACACTTAGCTGAAGGCTAAACTCATGCTGCCATCACTTACTAGCCCTGCAGGAGGACAGGTGGCCGAGTAGCATCTGTAATGAGCCCCTTACTGTCAGCTAATGTTTTGATAGGAAGGTACAAATCATCAGTATGATAGTGATAAACGGCAGGCCAGCTCTGCATGTGTGTGTGTAAGAAAAACAAATATATAGAGAGAGAAAATGATCTTAATTTCATCATCGATCCCTTTTCTTTTATCCACTCCCTCATGAAATAGTTTGGCAGCACAAATCTAATCCACATCTGATTAACTTCCCTGATGGGTCAGCC
>NW_018127887.1:1127468-1211279 GCF_001952655.1 Monopterus albus | reverse complement strand
CACAAGTCCAACTCAAGTGCTGATTTTTAGGACTTGTGACTTAACTTGGACTTGAGCACTGATGACTTGCATTTGGGTAACAAGGACTGTGATTCAGTCATGACTCAGACTCTAACACTGGGTACTCTAGGCTTGACTCGGACTCGAGGTTTAGTGACTCGACTGCAACACTGTCTTGAAGAGATTTTTCTTGAAGCCTAGGTAAAATGTTGAATCTTTGTTGAGAAAACAAACCACTAGGATACTGTAGGAGTCTTAAAACATCTACCAAAGCCAAATAAACCTGAGTGCAGCACTGCACCTGCATCTATCCTGTCCTAAATGGACTGGTATCCTTTTCACTTTCCTCACCAGAACTATTTACCTCTCTGCATCAGTTTGTTTTTTCCACTGAGCTGAGCAGAGAAAGGTACATGATGGACAAGCCCCTTTAACTGATCTGTCTCTGTCACACTGTTTCACCATCCTGTACATCTCAGTTTGTTCCACTTGCTCATTTTGACCTTACTGTGTTTTCCGCTCCTGTCTATTTTTATGTGTTTCTTTTCTTTTACTCCTTCCTCCTTCATTTCTTTTCATAACCTTATGTCAATGAGTACTGCACAGTATGTGCTGTCCATTCCCCTCTAACTGTAATTCTTCTGGGGTCTGCACACCAATTAACTAAGGAGTCTGTGAGGTCAGTGGTAATTACTTCACCATTTTATACCCTGTCTATGCATGTCACCTTGGCTGCCAGGCAAGAGATTATTTCTTCTCAAAAACTGATATCAGTAAGCAAGACGTAATCTTTGTAGAGTCAGCAGAACAAATGTATAGATGGAGAGTGGTCTATTTGGAAACACAGGACTGTGTTTACTTTGGAGTCAAGCTATTCTCTGGGCTGCACTGTTTGTGTGGACCTCAGTGTGGAGATGTGTTTTTTTCTGAAATCATTAAGAAAGAAAAACTTTACAGGCAAGCAAAATAGCACAATTTCTTTCAGGAACATCCTCTGCTTAGTCTTTGATGTCTTGGTAGTTAATACTTACTGGATATCTGCTGAGATTGTGCACAAGTCTGTGCATTCTGCAGCATATGGATGGTTTCTTATGATGATAAGCAAAATAACTTTAAGCATGTTGCCATATTTTTTTCCCCACAACAAACAGAGACTTTAAGAAATAAGTTAAAAATCAACTTTAGATAAAGATGACTAAATATCAAGCAAGAGGGGTCAATATGTCTAAATCTGACAACGTTTGTCTGGCAGAAAGAACAGTGGGAAGATAAAAGGACAGAAATGACACTAAAGAGAAAAATAGAAGACGTATAGAAGTGTATGGGGTCTAAAGGCAGCTCAGAGAAGACGTGCTGATCCTTAAGGCACCTCTGTCGCTCCTAGTGCATCATTATCTGTGTTTCTCTGTGACTGGCTTTCACTCCCCTGGTCCATTAGCTCTATTGAGAGGCTCGTTCTGAAAGGAGCATTAAAGCCTATTTGAACGCTGAAGTGGAAAGTGATAGAGCTTGGCATGAGAACAGCTGTTACAGAACAGACCTGTGTGCACCTGCTTTCAGAGTTAATGCTGCTGGATATGGGCCTTTAAAAACAGGTTAGTCAGAGGCGGTCCTGACCTCCCTGGGGCCCCAAACAAAATTCTGTGAAGGGGACCTCATGCTTGTGCCATGAGATAATGTAAACCCCTCGCATTTGCCACACAGTCACACCTGACACTCCAGTGCTCCCAGTACATGACTGTTTCTAACACAGGCCTGATCAGCATCTTTGCTCTTATGCATCTTTGTTGAAAAACAACTTCCTCAAATTGTCCATCCCAAACAACTTTATGCTGTAGTCAAAATGAATATATAAATTAGCTACATTTCTAGTAAAGTGCACAAAAAAAGTAAACATTCATTTGATGCAGTGTTATTAGGTTTTGTCCATGTTTGCCTTGAAACCAAAGGAGTAAACGAACAAACCAAAGAGTTTGCCTAAACAAATTAATAAATGGATTAACTTTCAGCACATTTAAGTTTTCATCTTCGACTAACTTTTGTAGTTTGCCATTATTCATCTTTGAACAGCTTCCTGCATCTTAACTGCATATGGGGATGAGAGATTAGATTACAGACTTATTGCCGTGTCTGTCCACCCCTTTTTATCTCTGTGTGTCTGGCTGTTTCTGTCTTTCACATTTCCCCAGTTTGCATATATAATCACACAATCACATGTTTTCCTCACACCTGCACAGGTAATCTGCTTTCAGGTCACCTCTACATTACCCTTGCACTCCTGTGTAATCAGGAAACACACACAGCCAGGCTAACCATCTAATTATAGCTGGTGGGAAGCACTGGGGAACCATCATCCACACAGCTTTATGTACAGTTGTGTATGCAGAACAGTTGGTTTAATCAAAAAGCCCAAAGATTTTGTTTTTAGAAATCAAACCAAACAAATCAGTGCTGATTAATTAGCCCACACTTTGTGAGTTTGGGTGTAGCACTGTGGAATGCAAACTATAAATGCCAGCCAAGTCATTATCATGACTCCCCTGTGCTTAGTGTCCCTGTAGCCCTGGGGGCGTGCACTATAGATTTGTCAGAGTTAATCCCTGTGATCTCAGAACTGACCTGGCACAGGACGCTGCTCATTTATTCCAGAGGGAGGGATGAGGTGGGACAGCAAGGACACTGTGAGCCGTGAAAAGCTATTCACTTTTCAGGAATTTTATAAGTGCACATGTTCATGTATGACGTGTGTACACTATATACATGACACTTACAGTTTTGGAAAGTAAAATTACCTAAAGTACTATACTCAAGTACAATTAGAAGTACTTGCACCTTACTGTAGTAATTTATATGCCATTTTCTACTGCACTGCATCTCAGAAGGTAATATTGTACTTTTTAATTTATTACAGTACATTTATTTTAACAGCTATAGATACTCATTTCTTTTTAGATTATTTTCCACCAGTTCATGAAATATTCTTCATTCTGAATGAAATATGATGTCAACAGTAAATAAAGCATATGAAATGAAAGATAGACATGAATGAAACATAAAATGGTAAAGTTCATCAATTAGTGTTAGCTACAGGTCAGTCTTCACCTTAAGCGCTTTATTAAAAATGGTGGCTGGAGCGAGCATTTATGAAGTTTAGCATTTTTTATTTTAATTAATATTTAGGTATTTTTACAGGAAAATGCTCATATAACTAGATCATCATTGGCTTGTGTTCTCCTTCAGCTCAGTTTGTCCTGCGCGAATACTCCCAATGTGGCCAATGGAGAGAGCACACTCCTGCCTGCACAGCGGTTGTTTGCCTCCATCGTTTGTTCCTGAACTGGTGGCCAAGTCATTATGTTCACAGAGAATTCAAAGGTCTCCTTTGATCCCCATTGCCCTTGCCATCCTTTGTCCTCTGTGGAGGTACGGTGCAGGGTGCATCTGGACCTGTTACATAAGCCCTCCACACCAGCTTTAAGGCCTCCTGCTTTGTTCACTGTGGTTTATACTGCACTCCTCCCTCGAGCTCTCTCTCCCCTTCCTCCATACTCTACCTCTGCATCCCAATCTCTGCTTTAACCTGTGTCAATCCTGTGTCAGCTTTAGGTCATTGGCGTGTAGTCACTCAGTGGCCTAATTTCCAACACCATGTTCAATTAGTGTGTAATAATTAGGTGCCGTCTCACTGGATGGACTGTGCACACATTAAGAGGCACAGCGCACACACTATCTGAAATCAATAGTTTGAAAAGGAAGCACTTTGCACACAAAATACCTAGATCAGCTATTTGTTGTAAAATGATATTTCTAAAGATCTTCTAGTTTTATTCCCTGTAGGCCAGTGTGCTTCCTGCACCCTACAGGTGCACTATAATATGTTCTACTGGGAAAATGTGCAGCACTGCAAGATTGTTAAAATGTTTTTGTAGGTTTTTGACTTGTCTTGGCACAGAACAGATGAGATGGTTTGATAAAAGTTATTTCTTGTAATCCCTTGAATTTAAGTGATGGGTGAGCTGTCTGCATATGTGCCCATCATGCAGAAAACCGCTGGGGATGTTGACACAACGGGATTCAGAGATTGCCTGGAAGCTCCTTGCTCCCTTCTAGCAACCACTAATTTTTGCCAGCAAACTGAAGCAGAAATAGATTTGGACTCTAGACAGCTCATCTCAAGAAGCTTGTTCCTCATCTAGGGAGATAGTTGGACTCAGTTTTAAAAGTTACTGTTGCTCCACTTTCCACTGTATCCATGACACTATGGAGATTTTTTTTAGAGACCTGTCTTAGATGTGTGTCCAGCCAACTGAAACTATCTTTCTTTATTTTTTTTCTCTTGCAGCCATATAATCCTGCACATATATAGCACTATCAAAATAATACAATAAGCTGGTATATAGCACTACCCCCACAAGTATAACCGTCTTTCTTTGTTCTCTGTCCAACCTCATAAACCTGGACCATGAAGCAGACTTTAAGTAGTGACACCACTTCACACTCCATTTAGTCCCACTATATCAATTGCCCCATTTATCTGGATGTAATTATCGCATCATTGTCATAGTCTTCTATCTTTTGTGAGTACTCATTCGCTGATCTTTGTAGCCAGAGCAAAGTCTTTACTGTTTAGTGTGCGGAGGGGGTCAATGCTGCCCACACATCATTAGTGTCTGGACTGGCCACGCTGGATTTATCAGTCATCATTTTACCACAAAAGTAGCTCTTTAGTGTTAAGTTAGGAGAATTATATAGGAAGGAAGTCCAATCGCAGGCCATCCAGCACATGATTATAGAAGCCTGTGGAGATTTATTATAACATCAGGGAAGTGACAAGGACAAATGTAATCTGGGCCCATAGATTCCCCTGCAAAATGCAAGTGGAAGATTATCAGAAGGATCATACCATAATGACAGGTTCCTTTAGAGCAGAATAAAAGAAATCCAATTCCATCTGAAAAGATATGACATCAAATGTATCACATAAAATGTTACATCAAATGTTATCACTTCTAACCTGAAAGTTACAGGTTGGTGGTCGGTTTATTTCAGAAGTACAAACAATTCTGTTGCTCATCTTTGAGTGAAGTGTAGGTGAGCCACATAAATGTTTCCTGATGACTAAATGGTACTATAGTGCAGTTGTGGACAGTCTTTTGCTTCTTACTTCTTGGTGCATTCAAGCACTTGAGGGTAACTTCAACATCGATTGCTTTGAAAAAAAGATCTGCAGAATTATAAAATATGCAATTTGTCATCAATCCATTAAACCATGCAGAGCCAATTGTGTCGTCCTTGAAACTTTGGGTTATTTTTAACACTTCCACCTCTATATATCTCTCTCACACACACATACACAGTGTGGTGGCCTTGGGCTGCTTGTCTCCAGCTTCAGCCACGTGAGCTATCCAAGCACCCAGTCACACTGTCACATTCAATCTGCTTGGAGCTCATGGCAGAATCAGGGATGAACCATGTCTTCAGAGGCTGTAGATCACATTACTAGCTAATGAGGAACAATCACAAGCTGTTATTTAGTTTAGTTTGGATGCATGTTGCTGTCTTTTTGTATCTCTGCTCTTGCATTTTGCCTGAGTTGCTTTCTTTAAGGAATATAAAAGACTCTAAAGGAAACCTCTGAAGTGGACTTGTAGGACCACATTCAGGTCAGTGTCTCACCTATGGGAGTGTAAGATAAACAGTTTAATTTAAGCAAATGCAACTAGTCATATGCATAGGAAACCCCAACGGGATAAACATCCAAAGCTGTTCCCAGAACATCTGTGCCTAATTTCTTTCTTGAGCTGACTTTCAGTTTTTAAATGACATTATGTCAGACACAGGGTCATTCATCAGAGATGTTGTCAGTTCAAGGGTTGCATATTTACAGAGTATATGTCTATGTGTGTGTGTTTGTGGTATAAATTGAGCCATATGCAGTGTAAGATAGTTTGAGATCTGTGCATGTATAATTCAGTTTGTCACGGCCATTTCAAAGAGGAGAGGAGAAAATCAGAGCCATAAAGGACTGTGGGAGTTGACAAATGTGAATCCATTTTCACAGCTGAGTTGATATGCTGCAGATACAGTATATATAGTAAGCAAACTGTATTTTCATCTGCCACACAGTGCAAGTAATGACATGTTCAGACACTGAAAACACAGACAGACTACAGCACTGATGCTGTCGCAGCATAACAGGGGCCTGATGCTATGAAGGTAGAATAAACTCAAACCTTTCAAATACAGTATAAAGTATATCTGAAAACCAGGCACACAAATCCTATCAAGCTGCTGCTTTGGATGTAAAATTGGACCACCAGTCACCTACATTACTTGCAAATGGCAGACAGATTATAGGTGGAAATTGGATTCTGTCAGTATTGATGGGATTTGGTAGTCCCTCCGGGAAAATGAGCCAATGTGCTTCTGACAAATCTACTGCCATCATACCATTCTGGACCATCTGCCCCCCAGACTTTGCTGTAGCGCTGTTTGTACTTAATCTGCCCTACCTACTGTCTCCTACTGTTTGTAAGCTTATGGTTCATGTTAGGATAAGTCAGTGTAATATCCCCTAAAGTTATCTAAACATGTGTATGTGTTTGGAAACAAAGGAAATGAGTAAATGCTTAGAACAGCTTCACTGAGAGCCTCCAGCACATGGTAGCCGGTGCTCATGACATTAATGCAGTCCTGGTTACTTGCTTGCAGTCAGAGCTAGAGCATTGAACCCTAAAGAAGCTGTCTCTCACCACCTTCCCTCTCTCTGTATCTCTGTATCGCTGCCTCGCCCTGCCATGTAATCTGCCTCTCCTATCTCTGTGTCTACTACTCCCCTGCTCTGGAAAAGACGAGAGAGAAGGGCAAAGCTGAAAGGGTAGGGTAAAGTCATCAGTTAACATCCCGTCTTTGTTCTGACTGAGAGCTGCATCCTGTCGGGTGTGCTGGTATTTCTGTGGGAGGGATTTGTAGCACTCCATTTATTATTGCAGCATAAAGTTGTGTTGCAAACCAGTGAAACTGAGTGAAGCCGACAAATACCTAGAGATAGTGAGTTATTAATGTCCCCCTATTTAGCATTCGTAAGCAGCATTTAAACATTTACAGTTATGATATAGTAGTAAGATTCAGTGTAAGGACAGCATTTGTCAACAATTATAACTTCTCATAAAAAGACAAATTTTATATTATTAGAAATGTAGAATCCATTATGTTTATACACCAGCCTCCAATTAATTATGTCAAACACAGCCTCTAATTAATTAATTGATCTGTTATTTAATCTCTTTAATCGGATCATAATTCCCCTGTGTAACAAGTTTTCATATGAAAACTAATTTTGTGAATAAATGTTGTAAATTTATTTATTTATTTAATGGTGCTATAGTTTTGTTTTCTCCTGTGTGAATTTTGATTAAACCTCTCCTTATGTGTGGTGGCAGCACTGTGCTGGAGTGGGTCTTCTAGGCTTTGTTGTGTGGTTATGGATTAGTCAGCCCTAGGCTTGTTGTTACAGTGTTTGGAGGGGATATGTGCTCCTCCTCTCACCACATGCTGCTTCTGGAAACATTAGTGGCATATGTGGGACCCTCTGTTGGTGTAATACAGAGCATCGCTCAAACATGTTCATCTGAAGAGACAAGCTTTGAAGTAGATAGCATTCATTAGTGAGTATGACAGATATTTTAGTGCACTTTCTGTTCTCTTTTGGTCTCACCCCCTTGATGCTATCAGGATTTGTGAGATCACACCTCTTTCATCATTTTCTGGTACTCTTTTCCTCTCCCACCTGCTCCAGAACTCTGTTAGCCTCTTCTCTCTTCTCCTGAGCCTCAGTATAACATTCATGACAGTGCTGAATGGAGCCAAACGTGTACAGGAGGGACCTGGAAGGACTGGTAAAGGTTTGCATTACCTTGTAAATGATAAATTGTTAATAAACATTTGTTGTAAATGCATCTTGAAGGAGAAAGAATAGTAAAGTGTATTGACTCACAGAAGCACAGTTGGTAGAAATCCATTCTTGTTCCAAAGTGAAAAGTTTTATCCTTAATGCTGTGAAAGCAATCAACCATCAGTTGGTTTGATTTATTTATGGATTCACCAAAACTCACAGACACAATCCAAGGGATAAAATGATGAGATAACACTCAACATGGTCCCAAACTATATCGATTTTAAGGGGTGACTTGCAGTGATAAAGCTACAGAATTATCACCCAAATCTACAGCTCCCTTTGGCTTTATGGAGCTTTGTAGTGACTTTCATCTAAATGTTTAGTTGTAAAGCCCACAACCTTACAGTTCTTGCTTCCTCTCCTTGCTCTCACAGTGTTGGTTTCAGCTGCAGGGTGTAGAAAATCCCACTGTACACTATCTGCTTAGCACCAAACACAATTAGTAACTAGCTGGTGAAAATAGTGGAACATAAAACGGCCATGGAGCTAGATATTATCCTCAGGGGCTGGTAGAGACCAGAAACAGAGAAAAAAGAGTGGCCCTTCCTTCACCAAGGGACCAGAAGCACAACTTTAAATCATTATGTTGCTCTGTAACTGCTGGTGTTGTAATAATAAGACAAATGTATACAACAATATTGTGTTCATGACGCGTTTCCATTGCCCCCAAGTGTCTAAAAAATAAAGACAGACATAAAGCATGGAGCATAAACCTGAACTGTAATTTTTTAAAACCAAAACTACATCAGTGCAAAGTAAACCAAAGGTTACTGTTTGCTTTTACTAGCAGCTGTTATGGAGTTTAAACAGTGTTTGGGTTGTAGGTCACAAACAGTCTGATATTCAAGATACATTTGGTGTCCAAGCCAAGGATATACAGCAGGAGCCTTCTCTCCCTTCTTCAAGACTCACTGTACGAGTCTCCCCTCAGCATTTTTCTGCAGTTGAGCAAAAATATTGTCTGTCAAACACCTTGCATTGTTAAACTAACCAGAAAATGCTAGTGATCACATACTTGGATTTTCTTTAGCCAGATTTTCAGTTGTAACTTAAATTGTACAAAGGTGGGACATTCTACTGGTTGGTTTGTAACGTGCTCCAGGTGTTTGTATGGAAAACGCTGAACAGCCAAAGTCTATGAATCTGTGTTATATAACACAATCACCTCTTGAGGATGCTCTTGTCTGCCTTGTATTTTCCGAGTACAATGACACTGATTCTTTCAAAGGTGACGGTGCAAGGTTGTGAACAATATGTGTCTGTAACAGTTGGAGCCACGGGGAAGGTAGTAGAGGAGTCTAGGGGCTGCTATTCAGGAGTGTGTGTGTGCTTTAATGTGTGGGCAGCTTGTGTGTCCATATGAAAACAGAATATTGTTTTCACTTTTTGTTGTAAGGCTGTGAATAAGCCTGGAAAAAAATGCAAAGAAGGTTAATAACATGTTTTAAGGGTGATCAAATAAAAGCAGCTGTTCAAGGAGGAAACATTCAAGCAAGTGTTTTGTGGATAAAAGTGTTGGGAGTAGGTTTTATTATTAATGTGCAATGCAGTCTGGCTAATTGTACAGTCAGCTTTTTTTTCTGGGTTTTCTGCTGTTCTGCTGCAGCATTACCTCAGATGAGAACCTCCTCTAAGCTGAAGATGAGAGAGCTTTTCCCCACTGGGGCAAAAACTGAGAATGAGGAGTGGTTTAGTTAAAAACCAAAGAGAAAGAAAAGGTTGAATGAGTGTGCACCATCTCTTGTTTTTCCTCAGCATCAGCAAAAAATTAAAAACAAAAAAGATCCACACTGATTATCCCTACTTAAAATCCAAATGGCAGAATACATGAAGTTGTGCAACAAACAAACTATGTGAACTGCAAGGAAATTCTGGGCTGATTCTACAAATCTTTCATATGACCACAACAGTTACTATACTCTAAATCTCTTGCTGCTCTTGTGTCTGGCCATGTAGTTGTTTACTGCTGGTTTTACTGCTCATCCACAGGCACTCATTGTGTCTAGACACTGATTGCCTGCCTAAGGGAGGAAATGAAAATCAATATGGCAAATGCAATAGAAACACATTTGGATCTTCCAAGAGCTGAATATTAAGATAAAGAGTTTTATGGTACATGCATTCTTCTTTATCTCTCATTTCCCCACAAAACATCATTATCTCTGACATCATTTATTACTTTGCACTCCCCCCACACACTTACTTTTGTTCTGTTTAAACCTTTTGTTCTTCCGTCCTCTCCTTATTCTGCTATTTATTTCTCTTTTGCCTAATCTTCCTAGGTGTGTGTCTGGTGTTGGGTTGCATGATCTATCCCAATGGCTGGGACAGCGACGAGGTCCGTCGGATGTGCGGAGAGCAGACAGGCAAATACAGTCTGGGGGCGTGCTCGGTGCGCTGGGCCTACATCTTGGCTATTATGGGCATTCTGGATGCCCTCATCCTCTCCTTCCTGGCCTTTGTCCTGGGGAATCGGCAGGATGGACTCATGACAGAAGAGCTGCTGGCGGAAAGCAAGGGTGAGAATGACTCATATAATGTGATTTAATGCGATGGTTTATTGATCTCCTTTGGGGAAATTCCCTTTTCACTTGTGCACTGCCCTGGATGTCAAAGGCAGCTTCAGAACAGCACTCTGTTAGGATTTAATGTCTTAGTTAAGAAAACTTGCTCCATGCCAGAATGACTTTCTGTTGCTTCTTTACGCATTAGGCAACTTTTCTTAAAAAAAAAAATCTATATTTTGACAGCAATCCCTAACATTTCCACCTCTAGTAAAGTGTGTTAAATTGTGCTATGTTCTTTTAAATCTCAGTCACTGACTGACTTTTTCCCCCCGCTGGGTGGTAGAAGGCGAAATGCTCCAGAAGTGTATTCGTGGTGCAGTTTGTTCTATAGTGGGCTGGAAAAAACACTTAAAGTAAATGAGAATACATTAAAGTGTGCTTTGAGAATAGACTGAAAATAGAAAGCGCATAGTCATCAAGGTAGCAATAAACATATACTAGTCTGACAAACATTGTGTGAACTGAATTAATAAAAGGATAACATTAACTGCACTTACTAATGGGTCTAATGGGCTTTTGATGCATCTTCAGTGAAAGCAAAACAAAACTTATGAAGCTCCACATGCACAGTTTGAACATAATCAAGGGAACTACATAAGCCTTCTTTTAAATAGCAACAAAAAAGCATAAATGATTTACATTGTGAACTTATTTTTACATTCAATAACCATTCCTTTTTGTCCAATGACATACCTAAAGTAAAATACTTCTTGTTTTGCATCCCTTTTAATGCACACAGGCACAGATGTTACAAAATTAGCATGTGTGATTTACACAGATAGGGTCGCTTTCATCTGTCAGGCCTCACTATGCTATCATGGAGCTGCCATAAGGGAAGTGGTGATTTAGCAGGGTCTGGAATGGCGTCCATGCTATTTCTGGTTATCTCATCTCAAACCCCAGTGACCTTCAAGCAATAAATATGAGATAAAGCGACAAGATGAAAGATCCTTACACAATGTCATAGAAGAGATAACTTGAATGGGATTATCAGTAGATTTGCCAGTCAATAAATAGCTTCACTGTGCAAGCCAGTGATGTACTGAGCCTTAGTCTAGGACTCTGGAGAATTCGTCATTTATGAATAATTCATTATAGCTCAATAGCCCGTTACCAATTAGCTCATCCCTGGTGCCATCTACTGGTATTTGTGTGCAATAGGGCCAGTTATTGTGAAGGAAGCACGTACAGTATGTGGCAATGTGTGAACATGGGAGGCTAATAATAGCACAAACTTGAAAACCTTATTGATGCACTATTACATTTTTCTCTGTGATTCTTTTTTTCCAGAGGGAGGCAATGCCTAGTCAAATCTATAGGTAAGTGAAGACAACATATATTGATCAGTATATGATAAAGAGCTGTATCTTATTACATGAGCTGCCATGCAAAATGTGATTTTTATTTAATATCTGACAGCTTTGAAATGTCATCTGCATCCCCAGGAACAATACATTCAGTGTAATTAAAAAAATCAGAACATAATGTTATATATGGCATTATGAGATTAATATTAATGATGCATTACTGTGTAAGCAGAATTTCACTGTTATAGCTGATTGAATTCATTCCAGTGGGTTTAAACCTAGTCTGGCATCCTCCAGGAGACATTTGAGATAATAGGGCACAAAAGAAGGAAAAAAAAACTTCTGCCACAAAATCTTTATTTTTTGCCTTTTCCATAATCTTTGCTTCTTTGTGATATACTGAATATAAAAAAAACTGAAACTACTTGAAAGGATCAGAGGAAAAATCTCTCTTTGGGAGAAATGTTAATAAGTCATAGATCTGAGGGAGCCCCAGCTTAATAATTCTTTTTGTAAGAGAAATAAGCCACAGGGGTTGGGAGCAACTGATTTAATCTTAGATGACGTATTGTATTTTATGAACTTTTTTTGTATAAAATTTTAATGCCATCAAATATGTATTGAAGTAAAAAGTAGCATAAAATTAAAATACTTGAGTCGAGTGCTTTCCACCTTTGCCTCCAGTTTATACAGTCTCTTTTTCTTTCTTTCTCTCGGGTTCCTGAATTTCCATGTGTCTGTTTTCATAAAGTACCAGTCCCTCAATATCAGCTTAAAGGAGGGAGGCGGTCCAGGTCTGTGGAGTAGAGGATTACTATTGAACCAGCCTGCTTGCCTGCCAAAAACCCAGTGTAACCTAACCTTGAAGTTCATCCATCCTGCTTGCAGTCCCTACATCATCTGCACTTAGATGGAGCCCATTGCACTTTTATCTCAGTGTGTCTACAGAGCTAACCGTTGCACAGCATTGCATAGACCATGGCAGGGGCAGAGACTGTTATTCTGTTGAGAAATATATGAGCTACCCACTACCTACCTGGAAGCATAGGGCTGACATTGTACACCTGCAGTACAAGCACAGACACAAACACACATACATCATTGCCGCCTCACTTGTATACACAAACACAGCTCTGTATACAACACACAGTACATTCAAACAATACATTAACAAACTGTAATTACAAGTATTAAACTATGTTAACACTTATCTGTGCGTCACCTTCAGAATGTGTGTCATGTTTTATTTATGAAAAGAAGAAAGTGCTCATTTTCAGATACTGTTGGGTTACTGTAATTCGACTGTGTTTCTGCATACTATGTAAGGTTTACAGTGGAATGACGCCACTTTGTTCCTTCTCATGTACTAGGAAAAGATAATTAAGGCTGTTTTATAAGAATATTATCACTCAAAAGAAAAATAAGACTTGTATTACAAAATATGTACAGTGAATATTAAAGATGGTCTAGGAATTTTAACTAAATCCATTCAATGCCCCACTAGCTAACTTTGCACAGTGCTTCAGTTTGAGAAGATATAAAATATTTTGTAATCTGTGGCATCTACACTGTGATGGGGGCTGTTAGGACCGCAGCAGAGGTCATAGCTGCTGTGTGAGTGTGCTTCTGTACGTGTGACTGTAGGGAGATCAGTGCGTGTATTTGGCTGAGAGCATGCACATATGCGAGTGTCAGTGCGAATGCGTTGTGTTCAGTTTGATGATTTAGTGAACCAGTTCGCCAGCCCCCCCACACACAACTGCCTTGTTGTGTAGCTACATCTATCTGTCTCTGTCTTTGTCCCCAACTCTCTTTTTCTCTCTCTGACTCAATTTCTTTTGTTGGGACATACAGGGTAACATAATGGAGTTGGAGTATTATGTAAAGTGAATGGTGTGCCTGAGTCAGTGATAATGGAATAGCAAGGCCTGTCCCAGCCTCACCTGTGCATATCTTCCTGTAAATACATTCATATGCTATAGATTTCAAACAATTAGCAAGTATGGACAAGAAGGTTAACTTACATCAATTAAAGAGATTCCTTCATGAATGTTAACATTTAATAAAGGTTTTCACTGTAAAACATTGCTGTGTTTTTAATTGAACTGACACAAGCTACATGCATTTTTAAAAGGGTTAAGCATGTGTGCAGCATTTGACAGTTATGATTTTAGTCTACTCACTTCCGTTTAAGTTGTCTTATGACAGAAAAATAATACCTTTGGTCACAGTTGGTCAGAATCCAAATAGTCCGTTTGACATAATTATGGGTTTGCAGTCAGCCGACTTATTCTACAGATTTTAGGGGCTATAATCTAGTTTACAGTCTGGTATAAACTTGGATTAGTTAAAGGCTTATTCAACAGACCAAAGGTGTTTTTTCTGCACCTGTCAGACAAGTAGTAGACCATGCAGTGCTTTCAAAACAAGTACAATTATTTTAAAATCAGTATGGAAACTGACAGGCAACCAGTGTAAGGATTTTAAAACAGTTAATGTGTTGTCTCCTTCTGGGCCTGGTCACAACTCAGGCAGCAGAGTTTATGGGTAGATCATAAACAGAGAACCATCACTATAGTTCAGTCTGCTGGATATAAAAAAATCCAGTCTGTCTGTGTTATTTAGAGGAAGAAATTGCAATAAAAAGCTGATTTGGTGGCAAATCCCAGATGACACCTATTTCTGGCCTGCAGGTTCGGAGCCCCCCCAACACCACCGGCAGCAATTTCATAAAATGTGCCTTTAAGACTTAAACCACTGGAAGGGAAGCGGGATTCAAACATGTAGCTCCGCCTCTGTTATTCGACATAGCGGAAACAGAGACTAAACATAAGATAAAACAAAATGGGTGCGTCGTTGGAAATTCCATCGAGGTGTCTTATATGCAGCGAGCTGACCCGAGACATCGTTACTCTGAAGTGCAACCACCGCTTCTGTCAACAATGTATCGGAGACTTGTGGAGCATTACCCCGGAAGGGCCGTACAAGTGTCCGAAGTGGCAGTGTAATGCTGTGTACCAGTCGCTGCCCTTTGACAGAGGCCTGATACGGCCGCCCACTCCTATCCGACGGCCTCCACCTAGCAGCCCTGCAGGTCGAGTAAAAGCTAAGTTACCACTTGGCATGAAACCAGACGGTCACTGAGCTAATGCTAACACTAGCTAACGTAGCACGCATCGTTACTCTCCACATTAAGATAGCTAGAATTACTTGGTTAATGCTAAATGTTGGATTGTGTGTGTGTGTGTGTGTGTGTGTGTGTGTGTATGTATGTATGTGTTTTACAAGGGAAGGTACCATGTAATGTGCTAGCTAATGTTGTGCTACAGCCACGTTATTTGTTAGTTAGCTTAATTATGGCATCATAATAAACCGAACTTCTTGGTGTAAATAACGTAACAGCTCCATCTACTTCCTTTAGATTTTCCACAAGGTGGAGGAAGTACTCCGATTTTTTTTTTTAAATCTGCGTAACGTTCCCTAGCAGTATATTTATGCAAAAAGAATAAGCTCAGTGGGTCATGAGCAGAGGAACACTATAACTTCATTATATCTTTCTCAGGTGTGGTGAATGGTTGGGCAGGTTATTCGTTGTTTCTGTCATTTTCAGTAGAATTTGCAAATATTTGTGTAACCAAGATAAAACAAAACAACAAAAAGTTGAATAAGGACAAAATTAGTTCATTGAAATGTACTTTTAAGTATCAAAGGTACTGGATCTGCCTATGTCAGTGCCTATGACTGTCACAAGCTATTATTATTATACTACTATTATTAGTACTGATACATAATTATATATGAGCAAACTGAAACGTCTGTATTCTAAATCTGCAGCTTTAAGTAGTACTGGGCTTTAAAGTATTATCTTAAATGTATTAAGTAAGTATATCTTAAATGTAGAGGAGTAGGGGTATCAAGTGGCATAAAAATCATTTTCTCAAGTAAAATACAAGTACCTCAAATATTTATTTAAGTACATTACTTGAGTAAATGTGTGCCAAATTACCCCTAATGGGAACAGCCAAGAGTAGAGTAGTAGAGACTTGAGTTAAATGTGTGCAGTTCTTTTCCACTGCTAGTTTTTATGCAGCAGGACATGAAATTGTATCTTATACAAATAGTGAGGGTAATGGGCTAACTCATTTATGTTCGTATGTGCTCATGTAGGTTTCCTGCACAAATTTGGTACAGATTTGTGATTTATTAGAGTTTTCACATTTCCACATTATGTGAGTTGTACTTAATTGCTTCTGATTGATGCATTAGGAATATTTTAAATCATAATCGCACAATGTACAATTGATTGCTACAGGAATGAGTCATTTAAAGTAAATATAATTGATGGACGATGCCACCGCTGATGAGCCGCCATCGTGATTTTAAAGCCATAACATGCCCAAACCATATTAAATGTAGTGTCAAATGTCATCATTGAAATTCAGTGTTTTCAGTTGCAGTTAAATTCATTCGGTCATGGCTGGCTGCCAACTCAGTGACAACGTTTATAAAGTGAAAGTACTAGGCAACATAACGCTTAGAAGTGTAAGCAAGCTTGATAGTTACTGGTTACGTAGCACTGGGATGTCCCCATTGTGGGATCAATAAAGTCTTGCCATACCTTAACTTGCTTCAAGTAGAATTGTTCAGTGGGCATATGAGATGAATGTTATTGGGTTGGGCAGAAGGCAGGGTGCAAGTGTTTTTGTGAAGTACTGCTGTGAAAGTGCCTAGGCAACATTTTGTCTGACTAGTTTTGCTTTGCTTGTATTCTGTTTTTAAAGGCCCATCCGATAACAGTGAAGAAAACCCACTACTGAGGAGGCCCTCGCTTTCCGGCCACCTCTTGGGGAAAAGAAAGTCAAGCACACCTGTACCAGAGCAACCTGACGCAAAGCGATCACCTGTGGGATCTCCCCATGTGTGGTTCAGCGACACTTCCACTCCCAGCACTTCCTCCTCAGATAAACCTGGGCCGTCAACTGGTGTGGAGACATCCAAGAAAGCAGTGGACCCGAAACCTACACAGTCTAAGGGTTTTGATAAGACACCCCCCAGTGACAACTCTGACAGCAAGGCAGTGGCTGCAGGTGATGTGCCACAAAACATCTCAGACCAGCAGAACCAACATAAATCAGGAGGGGTCATATCAGTGGACGACTCTGACAGCTCCAGTGAGGTAGATATATGTGATTCACCTCCTTTGGCAACCCCCAAGAAAGATGCACAAGTGACAGGAATTTATGCATCGCCAAAGAAACCTTCCTCACCTGCCAACTCTGATTCTTTTCCTGGAGTCTCAAATGCAGGGAAAAATCCATCTTCTGTACAAGACATCAACAAGCCACCTCTGATGTTCACCAAATACCCTGCTGCAGCTTCAGGATCCCCAACTAATGTTGGCATGTTTTCCAGGCAAGACAACAAAAATACCCGCCCTCTACCCTGCCATTATTGTCCTAAAACTCAATATCAGCCTGCTGTGAAAACCTGTCTGGTGTGTGGAGCTTCCATGTGTGCAGAGCACCTGCGTCCCCACCTGGATGCCCCTGTGTTTCAGAATCATACACTGGTTCCCCCTATGGAGGACATTTCTCTCTGGAGGTGCCAGGAGCACCAGGAGATAAACCGAATCTACTGTCGGCAGTGTGGAGTGTGTGTGTGTACAGTGTGCACCGTCATAGGCTCTCACCGTGACCATGTCTGCATCAGCATCAGGGAGGCAGAGAGCGAGCTCAGAGTAAGTGATGAATTATTGAACCATATATAATGTGCACACACAGAATAATTGTAGTTAAGGTTGAGATGCATGTATAGTAAGTCTCACCATAGTAATATTTGTATTTTCTGTACACATTTTTCCAAAGGGGAACCTGAGAGAGAAGATCAAACAGCTGCAGGATGCAGAACAGCAAGTACAGAACAGAATGACTGAACTCACACAGAAGAAAGAAACATTCAGCGTAAGAGTTCTAATTTATACTTATTTGTTGCTTAGCATGACATGAAAAGATTTATTTTTGCCTTGACTAACTGTGATAAGTGGAGATATGTGGGATATGTGGAGACTCATCTGCACATTTTGCAGTAAATTACACTAAACATCATGGAATTGTAACACTGTATTGAAATTTCAGTTTGTTTTAAAACCGGTATAATCAGCTACGAAGGTTGCCAAAATTCACCAGTCATGTGTATCACTCACAGTTTTCAGCTTAAACTAAGATTTTCTATTTTGTTTTCAGTTGCATAGGAAACCAATAACTACACTGCAATAACAAAAGGCTCTTAGGAATCAAAACTATCATACTACATGACATTGATTTACAGCGTGTCTGTCCAGGTGATTTTAAGTGAGGCACGTGAAGGTGTGCAGCAGCAGTACGGCGCCATCAGAGAGGCCTTAGAGCTGGAGGAGCAATCAGCTCTTCGATGTGTGACAAAGGAGGAGAGCAAGGTTCTGGGAGGACTAGAGGAGAAACTCAGCCACCTCCAGAGCTCCATGCAATCCATCCAGCAAGGCCTCCAGACCCTGGAGGGTCTGGCTGATGCCAAGGCAGAAAAACGCATTCAGGACCAGGCCTTCATTACGGTAAGGTGGATGTTAGGAGAGTAACCCGTTTGTTGGTTGGTAAAATATATAATTTACTGTTGTACTGAAAACGTCCTTCTCTCCTTTCTCACATGATAGGAATACAACAAGATAGCTGAACTGTAAGTGATGTTCCTTGAACATGCCAGTAACTAAATATGCCACCAAGAATGCATAGCGTCAGTAGACAGCCTGTATAAAAATCTCATGGAAAATAGGGTAGCAGTGTGCCTTTCCAGGATCACTGCCATGAGTGCAAACAAAATTACATTCAGTTTCATATTGGGCTATAGGAACAAAATGGCTGCTGAATTCACATACAGTTGCTGTGTAATGTGTGGATTTTTGTTTCACAGAAGCTTTATCCAGTTTACTAAAATAATAATGGTAACTTCTTATTAACTGCTAAATGTCTGAGTGTGCATGTTTCCACTTTAGTGTATTCAGTTATTTTTAAATTATTGTTTTTGTTTCTGTTTGTTTCCTGACCTTTAAAGGGTCTTCAAGGAATAAAGAGGTCTTAAGTCTGTGTGCTGTCTGAATTCTTTTCCCAGATCTAGTAACGTGGGGAACTGCATGGAACAGTTGGAGCCTCTAGAGGAAGTGGATCAGGCCCGGCTCAAATGTCTGCAAAGGTGGACTGAGAAACGGCTCAACGCAGTCGTCATCACTGTGCCTGGTGAAGATAGAGACCTCTACAGACTGCTCTGTGAGAGATGTTGTATTAATACCAGCATCTGTTTACTTTTCACTTAATGATGGCTCACAGCTAAATAACTAAATGCATCCTATACAGCAAAGGTGACATTCAGATTGTCTTACTCTTCTGATCAAACGTTTAAAATTTATTTTCTCGTGTGCAGACGGCACCGTCCCCTTCTTGGATGCAGATACAGCTCATCCCAAGCTGCAGCTGTCTGATAACAACAGGAGGGTGACGTACAGTGAGGCCCAGCAAGTCTACACAGAGCACGCGGCTCGCTTCAGCTCCTTCCCACAGGTCTTGGCCTCCTGTGCCTTGGAGGGGGGGCGCTGGTACTGGGAGGTGAATGTGTCCATGGATGACGGCCGTTGGAAGGTGGGGCTGAGTGAGGGTCAGATAGAGAGGAAGGGTCAGAAAGACAACTCCCGTCTGGGTTTCAACAGTTACTCCTGGTGTCTGGCCTGTGATCGAAGGAAGGTCGAAGCTCTGCATAACAAAGCGTCTGTTCCTGTGAATGCAGACGGGCTGAAGAGGGTCGGAATATTCCTCGACTATGATGAGGGTATTGTGTCCTTCTTTAATGTGACACCAGGGGGCAGGCTAGCTTTAATGCAGTCTTACAAGCATAGGTTTACTGAGCCTCTTTACCCTGCCTTGTCTGTGTCTAAAACACACATGGCCATCTGTGATCTGTTCCAGTCATAACCGTACAATACTGGCATGTCACTTCTTCTGAAAATGTAAATAAAGAAAAGCACAGTGCCTTTTATATATGAAAATTATTTCTTATCTTAAAAATGTCATTTTGAATCAGTCTTGGGGAAGGTAGTTCCTCTATGTATTACATAAAATGCTGTTCGTATGCAAAAAGTCTTAATGTGATTTTATACCACCTGATAGTACTGGAATTATGTCATGCTAGCATATTTTTGATGCCATAAATTTCTTTTTTAACAACACGTGAGCAAGTTTACACATGGTAGTCCAGTTAGCACTGCTGATCAATACAACATTGATTTGGATGATATTTGAAATTATGTTCAAAATATCCTTAAAGTCTTGTCTTTGACCTCTTTTTGATTCTGTTGTGAGCCAGTGTCGTCCTACTGAAATAAAATGTCAAACCCTGGTTGCGTTACTTGTGGCGATTCTTCCTCCTATCGGTGTTTAAATAGAAACACAGGTGTGTGAGTGGGTGGTGTGTTTCCCTTCAGCAGGTGACAGTTGGTGTGCTAACTTTGATCTCTCACTGCCCCCACAGTAGCTTTATACACAACAAACACTGTCTTTGGCGCAATCTCCTTTTACTACCACAGGCTGCTACAGTTGCCAAATTGTCCTCCTGCTTGCAAACTCTGAGGCTCATTTATTCTGCCTTGGGGTCTGTGCAGTTGACGTCTTTGACAGGGATCAAAGCGATGTTTACATGAACTCCTTCTGGATGATTGGTGGTGCCATTGGTTCAGGGACAGCTGTGGTTCAAAGCCGCTCTGGAATTGATGGCTGAGTATTTGGAAATCCTCAGGATCTACAGTAGTAACGGAGCTGAAAGGTACTGAATGAAAGTTAATTGAGCTTGTACAAGAGAGCACAGGGGAATAGAGCTTTGTAAAGTGTAGTACAGTATAATGACTGCCTGCAATTAATTTTTCATAGTTTAATAATTCTCCAAAATGTCTGCTTTAATTTGGCATCATTTGGAATCCATGCAGGTGTGTCGCTATGCCAGCAATTTCACACTTGCAGTCACATAAACCAAAGGTAGTCAGAACACCTCTATGGGCTTTACATTCTCTCACTTCCCCAGCTGGCACATGAAGGCAGGATACATGTCTGAGAGGGAGTGAGAAGGAGGGGGGGCTTCAACAGTCAGGATAATTAAATTCTCCTCTTCCTGTCCACCCAGAGGTCTCAAACTCAGCCACACTCTTACATGCTTTTCCACACTTGTTATCTTTAAATGAGGTAACCTAAGGGCTTACAGTTAGTCGGCACAGAGTTATTAAAGAATGAAATGTATGTATTGAAAGCTATAGACGGGTTCATTGACAGCTAATTGTGCATCACTAAATCTAGGGACAAGGTCTTCATTCGTGATCTCACAAGTCTCCTGTTTCCTGAAGGTAACAGCAAAAGTGTCTACTTGTCAACCTCTCTTCGTATAATATCCAGCAGGTTGCGCCTAACTACTACTGGCTGCTGTGGTGAAGGACACTTAGGTATTTGTCTCAGAGGGATATACAAAGAATCAAATCCTTGAAATTACCATGTCAATAACATGGCAGTGTACATCAAATTAAACAGTGGATGTGGCCTTGTCTTGAGAAAAGATGATACGCTTCCTTGGAAATAATCAGTTGATTTATAGTAATAATTGTGCCTTTCCACTAATTTCAAAGACAGATGAAAATCAAGACCAAATTAGGAGCAAAAAGCCAGCCAATAGAAAATGCTATTAGCTTTTAAATCAGTAATCGATTAATTAAAAGGAATCTAAACCTATCTAAATATTGGGAGTAGTATCCATCAGTGTCATTTGGTAATGCAGGAAATGTCTTTCTTCTCCAGTGGAGTCAAACTGAAATAGCACTATGAGTGGGCAAAGTGGGTCTCATTTGCAAAGCTTTCCTAGTAATTGCATGCTTTTACTTCTCATGATTGTTTTCAGGAAGGCAAGTGGAATGGCGTGAAATGACCGAGGTCAGAGATTTTCAAATTGATTGTGGGCAACAAGCCTTCCACTTAAACTGTCTCCCTAATGCCACAGTAAGTCACTCTTCTTCACTTCTAGCTTTTCTGATTTGTTGTAGACTTTGTATTAGATTGCTAGGAGGTTAAGCAGTTCACTTTCAGAGTTTGATATATGGTAACATTTGGTGTAGGATAGTTCGCATTAAGGGCTCTTTCTGTCTTTTGGAAAAACAAAACTAGCAATTATTTTATCTTGTTACCAAGCACTGTCTTGGGTTTCAGAAAATCTGAACCACTTTTCTGTGTTGTATGGTCCACTTATCAAAGCTTTTCCATTTGAACTTTAAATTTGCATCTATACCTGTGTTGTGTTTTTTTAATGATTCATCACTGTATATTCTGTACAACTTTAAATTGATACAAGTATACTTCCTGTGTTGTGTGTAAGTACGATCAGGAGTTGGCACAATCTATAGGTATACACATCCTGCCTTATGGCCATATCTCATATCGGCATGGCAACAGTTGGTGAGCTCAGGTGAACAGGGAGCCTCACGTGTCTGACCCAGTCACCTACTAGACTTGGCATTGTCCATGGAAATGTGAGACGGGGAACATGATGAGCCTATTGCTCACCTTTCCCCAGGCAAGTCAGTTTAGTCTGACCTGTTCCACAGACAGAGCCTCATGAGTTTCATAAGCAAGTCTGTCTATCAGCCAAGGTTGAACTGATAACATCCAGTTTGATGAAAATCAAATTCTGTGCGTGTCTGATTACAGTTTATTGTGGAAAAGTACAGTTTCTAAATTTCTGCATCCAGTGTATATTCTTTTGAGAATCAAATATCCTCATTGCATCATCATTTCATATCTGTTCATGTCTGCCGTTGTCCTTCAGCATTTAACATGTCAGCATAGTAAGCTTAGGAGGAAATAGCAACCACGTCTATTTCAGACACTCTGTTGTCAGCTATGGTGCCTATCTGTCTGCACCTCCTCCAGCCCCCCACACTACTGCCCCCACCCCATGTCCTCTCAGAATATCTGCAGTGACTCTAGTATTGTTTAATTATTTGTCTGTCCTGCTGCTCTTTACACTTGGCCCCTGCGCAGGCTGATCAGAGTGCAGGGTCAGCAGCACACAGGTGGCTGGGATTCAATGTCTTGAACCGGGTCTGCGCTCTAATCACCCTGCAGCTTCATTTTCCAAACAGACGCAGTTGCAGCTCTTGATCTCTATGCTGAACCCTCTAAGCTTGTTTTGTTCCTGCCAAAGCTTCACCACAGACACAGTCACTAGAGAAGCAGAGCTTTCTTATGTTTTAAAGCTTTTAACTTCACTGAATTGCAGTGATATTTGATTGTTTTGCTTTGTTTTTCATCCTGTATATGCAAAGCAACATTACACCAAAGTCATAGTGTTACTGCATGTGTTTATATTGTATGAGCTTAATCACATCTGCAAAGGGTTAGCAGAATCTTATTAGTTCTGTTCTGGCAATAAATCAGATGACTGGGTGGTAGGGTAGAGGACTTCTGTGACCCTCATTATAAATAGCTTGTCCCATACAAACCGCATCAACACATTCATGTACACGACTCAGATCACAGAAGGACAGTTACTGTATTTAAATGAATAGGTTGACATTTTTGGAACATGTTAATTTGCTACTACTGAGGGTTCAATGAGAAAAGTGATACGGTACTTTTGTTTGTTTATTAAATTTACATCTAAATGATAAATGGACTGTATTTATATAGCGCATTTTTCCACAGTGTGTTGCACTGGCCAAAGCGCTTTACAGGAGATCATAGACCATTCACACAATGATGACAACAGGCTGCCACACAACGGTATTAGTCAAGCCACCGGGAGCAATTTGGGGTTCAGTGTCTTGCTCAGGGACACTTAGGCATGCGGGGAGACCGGGAGTGGAACCACCAACTTGCTGGTCAGGAGACAACTACCCCGTGAGCCACAGCCACCCCCTCTAAAGCCAGAAGCTGGTTACAGTAGCTTTAACCTGACTTTCAGCAAGAAAGCAAATACGCGTATTTCCCAAAATATCAGTCGGCCATTTTCAGGTAGTGTTACTGCAGGGCAGAAGCACACCATCAAAGGGTGATAATGATAACTAGTGAAAATGAAACTACTGACTAATGTGAGTATAGCATCAACAATAACAAACCAGCATTAAGTAAAAAAGGAATGACTGGTGGTCAAACAGCACACATTTCATGTACTGATATCCACAGTCAGTCACAGGTTGTTTAATGTTGCACAGTGTCACATGGAGTTATGAGCTATTTACACGGATCAGTGCAACAACATGCCTCACTGTGCAGACTACTTTATTGCTGGTGATAAATAAAATACTGTAAATGAAATCATCATCTGAAGTTTTAATAGTGACTATGGGAGATCATCACAGTTCATCACAGTTATCTTCCACTTATACTGACAAAATGTCAGCCAGGAGAGATCTTGACCCCAAGAAGACACTCAGGCGCTGAACTATTACAAACAAGGAACTGTTTGGCATTTCCTCACTCACGACATTGTGACTGGGACATCAGTTCTGCCCAGTGCAATCAGGCCTTTTTTGTGCAACATATTCCATCCTCACTATAGTCACTTAACATTTTCATTTCTTCCTGCTTTCCCCTTGAGCCTACTTTCAGTTATCTGGAATGTTTTTCTGTCAGTGTGATGTAGTCGGGAGCATTATTGCTTTCACAGTAATTGGTATGTTGCCATTTGAGCCAGTGAATGAAAATATGTGGTATGAATCATGGCATTATTGTTGTTTTTGTGAACACCAATAATATCATTGCACATATTGCTGTCAGGGCATCTTTGATCCAGCTGTCTTAAAAAATACAAATCATTATTATATGAGTTGTTTTCATCATCTTTATAATGAGCAGGCTATTTATGGCAGATGCTATTTGAGAAAAACCATCAAATGTGTTCTGTGCTATTTTCTGATGAGTCCCCAGATCACACAAGTGAAGCATGCTCTTTAAAATGAAACTTTCACTGCTCTTGCTGTTTTTCCCCATTTTGCTTGAATTTTTTTTGGCCTATTTTAAATTCCCACATTTCACTCTTTCTATTTCCCTCTTACTCTCATTTGCCTCTTCTGAGCTTTTGCTGACATGAGTGATTTATTCACATTTCAAATTTAGTCTCATGGCAAAATGTGACTAATGTCTGTGTCCCTGAGGCAGCTGGCTGTTCACACTTGAATACACCCTGAACTCACATCCCTGCCTATCATTTACATCCTTATTTTACTTGAGAATGACTTAAAATTAGCTTAATGGAGCACTACAATGAACAAGTAGAACCTAAATAATAAGAAGAAGAATTTAGAAGAAGAAGAATGTAACAACATCAGACTTTATATCCAGTGACATTCCTGCATTTCAGTGATTTCAGTTTCACTGACATATCAAAAACCTTTATTTAGGTTTGCCACAGTGATCCATCAAGGTACCTCAACAAAGCATTAGGCAGGATAATTTACATATGTAAAAATAATATTCTTCACACAGCAACCTAAATTAACAACCTAAATTAACAACCTAAATTAACAACCTAAATTACAGAGAAATGAGTCCTAGATAGAGAAGAGTGCCCTGTCTTCAAGTGTAGGTGCTGTAAATGTGCTGTTGTACCTAATAATATTCTGGTGTCAGATGTGCACACTGGTTTCCCTAAACAATGAATAACAACTCTGTGCAAGCAAGTATTTCATCAAGAAAAAGGTCAACTTGCCATTTGTCTTTTTATTATTTTTTAGTATTAAACAAGAATCAGGCTGAAATTATGTAATAGTTCACTCATTTGCTACTCCCCACAGTATACAGTAGGTCATTCAACAGTGTGCAATAAGCTTTAGTGATGAATTTTGGGGTATTTACCAGCTTTTTATTAGTTTGTTTTTGCATCTCAGAATTAGTAAATGAGTATTACACACATTAAATGAGCCTGATGAGAGTATCTGTAATTTTTAACCTGATGATGGAGCTTGAGGAGAAGGCGAAGGATTACCAAGGTCAGTACAACTTGTCCTATGGGGGTTAAATCTGAGAACAACCCATCCAGCCCCTGTTGAGGTATTTCAGTCTGACCCAAAGTGGTGAACAGACAGAGTGACACTCCTGTCCCTACAGACATGCCACCAGTATTTTGTTAAAATAAAGTTAGGCTCATCATACTGTCCTTCCACTAGATTTCAGTAGTAGGTTGGCTTTCCAAAAGTTAAGTGTCACTGAGTTTTCTAGAGTTGTTTAAACTTTTTATAGACTCAATTGTTTGAAATAATTTAAAAAACAATTTGGTGAATTATATAAACTGGAAAAACTGGGAAATATTAATATCTAACAAGGTTTACACAAACTTAGGAATATTTTCAAATAAGGTTTGAGCCAGTGACAGCATTCACCTGTAATAAATGCAATAACATAGAGAAGGTGTAACATACTCCAAAGCAGAAGATATCACAGATGAAGGAGTGAAGTGAAAGAAGAGTCCCCGGAGAGCTGTCATATTTTCACCAGGCACAGCAGACTTCAGAAGTATCAGTCAGTGTCTCATTTCGCTTCTGTTGAAGAGGAAAGAAAAGATGTACAGTACTCTCAGTCCTCTCCCTTCTCATCAATGTAATGACCGGCATGTCAGCAGGATGCAGGACAAATCAATGTATCCCTTTACATGAGAATGTCTTTGACGAGCCCAGATCGTCTAAACTACTCTCAGCTTGATATCAAGGCACGAGAACCAGACTTAAAGACTTCTCTGCTTTGAGGGCTCCTAAAATATCCAGATTTTGAGTTTATTTACTTTTTAGTAGAGTCAGGTCTGTCACTTTTTGTATTACACCTGAGTACTTAAATTGTGCCTATGTAATTGAGGTACAAAGAAAAATTCTCCTTCATTTATTTGTCTTTCTCTTGTTCTTCCTTCACCTGTGGGCTGTGGAGTGTTTGCTGAGGGGTGAACCCTGACAAAGACAAACCTTTTCACCCACTCACAGTCTAACCTAATCTATTCTAATCTCTCATCTTTCAAGAAATTCAGCCCAACAACTTTAAATTCTCCTCCTTCATCAGTGCTGGACTCTCATCTCTTCTGTATATATTGTTATACATGTCATATTTGCAATACAACATTGTACAAATCACTGTTCCATCACTGAAGAGATGGTACAGCATTTCCTTCCTGCACACATTTTCTCATGATGTGTTTGCTTGTTGACAGTTGAACCTTTTAGCAGATAATAGCTGTTTGATATTGAAATTATGTATTCATGTGCATGTGTGTGTTAAGACTGTTGCCACGTTAGCGGCAGCTTTGAAAAGCTGTACTTAGACACAGCGGTGAAACAAAGACAATGGCAGACTGTTGATGCTTAACAGATACAGTGTCGGCCATGTTCATAAAAACATTTGCAAATTAGTACCAAACACAAACTTGTAACTGATGCTAATTTTAGTGTTATTTGTTAAACATTTGACCTTATAACTGTAAATGAAAAATTAAGTGTTCCGCAGAGTTAATGCAGTTTATCCCAAGGACATAAATGTGTGTACAGGTATCAGATTTTATGGTCATCCATCCAACAGGTGTGGAAACATTTCAATCAAAACCGAATTCACCACAAACTCACAGAGGAAAACTGTGTGTATATATGTGTGTGTGTGTGTGTGTGTGTGTGTGTGTGTGTGTGTGTGTGTGTGTGTGTGTGGTTTTGGGGTGATAGGCAAGGGAGGATGAATGAGAAATTCAACCTGCTGGTGGCTATAAATGAAAATTTATCACCATACTCTGTAAAATTCACCTCCCGGAGACCATCCATGGAAATCTATCCAATAGTTGTTACTATTTTAGTCTGGGCTGGTGTGGTGGCCTCGTTGACCACATTGCATTTGCATTTTGGTACACACTGTTTTCTGTTTATCCTGCGGACGGTTGGGGGGTGAGTCTCAGCCAAGCTCAGCTGACATTGCTAATACTACTACCCTTTTTCCTTGTGAGATCTTGTATATGTTAGAATCAACTGTGTTGTGATACTACTGTTTATGCTCAGTGTTCGTGGATGGAGGAGAGGAGATAAGCTAGCCCCCACCAGCTGTGAAATTACTCACCCCACCCCTTACACTGAACTATTTTTTCCCTATGATGAAACCTCTTGTAAAAGCATACGCCGCAGTGTGCAGGAAGTCATAAATTTACTCTAGAGGCTGTAGAGTGTGGTGAGCGTGCCATGCACTGAAGTGGGTGTTACAGGGTCATTTTGATCAGTTACACTTGAAAATATTGGTTTAAAAGGGTCAAACTCTGTTGGTGTTTTCAAAGCATGCAGTCTTGTTTGTGTATCTAGTCAGCTGATGACACAGCCAACACCTCTTTTCATTTCAAACCTGAATTTATTAGAATTAATCTGTTTTATTCTAGCTGAAACCTGACGACAACTTATACTAAAGCTTACATTTCCATGTACTCTTTATTTTTATTTCTGCTATGACACCCCGGGGACATCTTTCAGCTTGTGAAACATTTATGTTCATAGATGATATAAAATCTGTTTCAGACCCTTTGGGTCAACTACTCAGCCTCTGTTGTCACAGCTGGGAGGTAGAAACGCACTCAGATATGAATTAAGCCTGTGCTTGGGTTAATAATTTTCTCCTGCATGGAACAAATAAGAGCCAGGTTCTAAAAATAGCTCTTGCCTTAGAGGAAATTTAATTATACCTGAAAGAAGCTGTTGTTTCCGCAAGAAGAGCAGCTTAGGTGCCACATATTAGGTGGATCCCACGTAGCAACACAATGTGCCAAAGCCTCAGAGACCTCCTTCATGTCAAAAGAGTTCCAGTTCCTTAATCCTTATATAATACCCAATTATACAATCTGTATGCAGCCGGGGCAAAAGATGAGCCAGGTGCATTTGTCAAGTCTGGTGGAGGCCAGGTCAGTAAGCAGACACACTGGATAAACAAACTTGCTGGCTACACTTAAAATAATTTGTAAAAACATACAAGGCCAACGTTTAACAATGTAAAGTAATGGAATAATTTGGACCTGTGTTGCTAAAATATTTATTTGTGTTGAGTCAGGTCAAGTCACAATTTCTGTAATTGCTGTAAAAAAAAATGGGACTGTCACATGCAAGAAAAAAATGCAGCTGGTAATTAGCTTCCTAGGAGTCACTGTTTGTCAGCGACATATTGGAGCTAACTAGCCTCAGGTCTATTCAGGCTGTTTTTTGGTGCAAATCAGATTTTTTGAAAATTAATTTATACGTGTCAGGTTCAGGTATGTTTTCCACAGGTGTTTCAAGATTGTGGTTAAGACCTTTTTGCATTTAGGTTGTTTGCCTTTAAGCTGCTAAAGTATCTTGGTTGTGTATGTCCTACATTTTGTTTTGCATTTTTTACTAAGCCTCCTGCCACTTTGAAGGAACTGTTGCACTGAAGCTAGGCCCATGGCACATTCTCACTGATAAATAATCAGCTAAATCTAAACACAGATGACTGCTGCTTGTCCTGTGTTCGTCACCCTACTCCACCTCTGCAACATCTATTTTTGTGTTTACATGTGATGAAAGGGGCAGCCCCCGAGGGCTCTTGTACTCCTGATACAATAAAGTTTGTGAATAACAACCATATTGGACGATGTCAAGCAGAGAGCAGGTTTTTCAATAACATTCTCTCCATGTACACATTTGTTCAGAAATCACCTCTTCTCTTCATTTTGTTCAGTGCCTGCTTCAACGCTTCCTTTCACCTGTCGTTATTAGTTGCAGACAGTATTGGCTGATTCTTGCTCTCCTCCAGGAAGTTACTGTCCTCATCGATTTCCCATAGTCTTCCTGTTCTGATGACTGGTTTCAGTTTTCTAAGCCCAGAGGTAACAACCCTAAATAATTCATTTGTTAAAATAAAAAAAACATCACAGTCTTGCTCTTGAACAGCATATCTTGCTGGCTTAAGGCAAGGAAGGATTAAGAGAATAACATTTTGTGACCTCATGATTACAATATGCAAGAGATAACTCTGGCTTTGAAAACATCCAGGAATCCTGGGATGTGATAGGAGATGACGCACAGCTCGGGAATTTAAGAGTAATGCCTGGTGGGCTGTCTAATATGATTAGCTGAAGAAGAGTGTCTGGAAGTGAGGTGATAACAAGACCTTGGTATCACCAAGGTCACCCGAGGCATTCAGTAAATGGAAGTGATAACCTGAGACTACATGTAATGCATACTGTATTCTATGTTTACCCTGTTATCTATCTTTTTTTTTTGGATCTCATAGTCAGTTGACCAAGAACCCTGATTTTCTTGCTTTACAGGAAATATGTTTTCACAATTTCAGTGGAATAAATGGATTTCTGTTTCTCCCCACAGTTTATTTATTTATCTATTTATTTATTTAGTTACAATACTGCAACAAAACATAAAGAAGTGTGAAGCAGTGAGAGTCCCAGAAACATGGCCATTATTAACTGGAACGATCTGAGACAATTATTCAAACTTAAAGAATGATAAAGTATTGTTGCACTTTCCTGTTGTTCACTCGGCATATTAACAAATCAGTGAATATGCATGATGTGTTTCACTGTTACGTCTCCTTTGCTCTATCCACAATAATCAGACATGTCGTTCCATACAGTGTCATTTGAGAAAGACTGGGCAAGAGGCAAGAAACTGACTGCCGTGATACTAGGACCCGACTGATCGGGTGTTGCTTGTTTGACAGGTTTGAGTGTGGGTGAAGACAAAGAATACATGCCTCCCACATACAGTACCAGCCCCATTCTTAGAGCCCCTGTTTTCTTGTGCTTTGCTCAAATCGCACACAGCACGTGTGCACATGCCTCTGTCTGCAGGCTAAAAATGGCACATGTTGAAAAATGCTATAATAATAATAAAAAAAGAAAGTAAAAACATTCTTGTCTCAACCCCTCATGTCTTTCCACCCAAACCATGTCTTACCCCTCAAAATGTGCTCACAGATCTTTGCTTCTGTCACACCAGTCTACCCAGTCTACAAGACACCTGCCATCTCCTGCACTTCCCATCTCTTACAAACTGCCCCTGCATGCCAGTCACATGTAACCTCTCATCATCATTCCCTCTATCCTATGCAGAAGGATAAAAACGCCACTGAAACATAAACACAGTCCTGATATCAAATGTTTTCTATTAGTCTTTGATATGGTATTCCCACAACTGGGATTTTTAATCTTTAATAACAAGACCCATGTTCTGTAAAAACAGATGTTTAAAGGTAAAAAAATTGAACTATTACTGGAAGTGGACTTCCTCAGTAATGCTTACATTTGTCTATATTATGAATATTACTGTAACATCTCTGTCACTGTTAATCACTGTTCACTACTGTAAGTTGAATTTGTTTTCTGCCAGTGAATCTGCTTTTTCAAATATCCTTGAATATTTTGATTTACACTCTTCACATTTGTACCAGATTATTTTTTTCTCTTAGAGTACTCACATTTTGGTTTTTCAAGTGGCCAAAATCTAAATTACAGTCTGAACAAGTCAGCTATTTTTACCTACCTGCATGTATAAGAACAGTATACAAGACTCTAACTAACTTTAGCTAACTTTTAATACTGCTGCAGCAATATTCTCCAGCCAACATTTTTACATGCTTTCAAACATGCACCAGATAGTTTTACCTGCAATGGAGCAACACTCCTAATAATTATATAACACATCACTGTTCCTCCACTGAACAGCTACATAACAGTTTTTCTCAGTCTTCACTCAACACTGAACAAATAATCTTGAGAACTGTTTTATACTGTAGCAATAAAATTCTGATGTCTATTCAACAACAACCAGAAATGTAAAGCAATTCATTCTGTCAGTGCATCAAATGGGGCTATATTAAAGTAACCTAAATCCCAATTTAAAAATTACAAATTGATTGTGATTTTCTTGTGGTCGTGGTGTCACAGTAGATGTAAGATAAGCAGCAAAAGAAAAAGACAAGATTCGGCCCATTTCTACCTGCAATTCAAGCAGCGTGTTTGATATTTCTTTCATTTCGTACAGAGAAATGTGTGCATGTTGCCATTCTATGTGTGCTACTCCATCATGCTGCCAACCTCTGTGTACCTTTCCTCTCCCACAGCTTTCATTCTAATTCTGCCAGCAAATCCTCAGAGGACCTTCCTCCAACTCATCACCTCTGTTCAAAGCTGAAGAGCTTGTTTTATTAGCACCTGCACAAGTATCCTAGATGTTGTTAAAAAAGCAATTAAAGACAGGCTCTGAAGACAAAATGTGGAAATAGATGGCTGTTAAACTGTAACTGTTCTGCAATATTAAGAAATCCTTGATGTAGAAATATCACGGATAGTAGGAAGTAGTTTTTTTTTATCACACCAACTACTCATTTGTTTTCTGAAAAGATAGGTGGATAGTTTAGAGTCAGCATAAAACAATTACACAGATTTAGACAGGATGTTCTGCACCTCAGGGCCACTGTGTATTTATTTGACAGGGAGGAACAAGCCCATGTCCCACTCATAGAACAACTGCCCATACAAAGCAGCAAAGATGCTTTTCAGATGCCAAAAAGATAAATGTGTTCCATGCGCAAGACTGCAAATAAATACATTAGTGCAAATCTAGTGGATAATCTTCAAATAAATATTTTACATTTTATCTTACTATAGACACATAATGATTAAAATGAGATGCAAAATGACGACAAAAACCCAAAATAACAAAAAACAGGAGCAAAATGGCCGCAGAGATGCAAAATGACTAAAAGACAAAAAACTCTCTTTCAGTCTAAGGGTATTGCTCCTAAAAGGTAGTTGCCCGCTTCTCTTGACTGGTAAACTAGCAGTATTATTTACTGTTGACCACGTCCACGGTTAAGTGCTAGTCTATGGATTACGGTAAACGGAATGGAATGTGCGTTTTAGTGTGAGCGTATGTCATTACGGTATGGGCAGCTCTCGTGGAGTGTACGTTGCTCCGGGGTTTGAGACCACAGAGCGTGGCGATGAATCTCTACATTGTCCTCGGTGCTCACGCTCTGTGACAACAGCTAACATTCCACTCGGAAGCAAACTCTGGACACCGCTCCGCTTAACATTGTGAGTTACACATTTAATAGTTTCTCTATTATATTTTCCACGAACTACAATTTTACTTGAAGACGCTTCAGCCTGTATGTTTTCTGTCTGCCAGCGTCTTGGTGAGTTAAGTAACAAACAGAAAGGTTAAGTTCTAGCTGAAATATAGGTTAAATAATTTCATGTGGCTTGATTGGAAGAGTTTCTATAAGATAAGAAGAAGCTGAGTGAGCGTGGTAGTCACATAAACATTGTGTAAAAAAAGCCCTGTAAGTTATTTTCCTTCCTAAGAGTCTGTACGTAGGGAGAACGCCCTGTTAAAGATGAAGCCCTTCATTTATTCTCCATTAACTGCTGACCAATTAACAGTGAAGTTATTCCGCAGAAAAAGTAAACATTAGCGACAAAGTAAACATTAGATGTGTTTCATAGTCTGTCCTACCCTGCTGGGTTTCACATGGTAGGTTTTTTTTGTTTTAAATTAGGTTAATACGTTGAATTCGTGTTAGGTTTTCCGAAGCAGGTGGCGGAGGTGACCGCTGAGCAGGTGAAAGTGGATTAGTCGACGTGACAGGGAAGTGAGAGCCAAAACCCACCACTACCTGGATATGTGAGTCATAGAAACTGCCCAACAGCAGCACTAGAAGATGGCTCATGGTAAAATCCTCTCTGTATCAGAGGGGGAAACACACACTGTGGTGTGGTGCATTGTTCATGCTGGATAGGAATTACAGGAGTTTTAAGGGTATACTTTTCCCTTAAAATTTTAATCAAGTGTACTAATTTATTAATGAAATCAGACCCACTGAAAGGGCAGTAAGGTTTGTTGAACTGGCTGCTGGTCAATCAGTATGTGAGTCTGCCTAACACCTAACAGTGCAGGTTTGTATTAGTTGTGTCAGAACTTGCCTCAAGTGCAGTTCAGCAATGTTGCAGCATGCACAGAATTAATCATGTTGTCAGTGGCGTGACCTGAGCTGTAACATATAGCCCAGTCTTTTGAGGGGAAGACGTGTGGCTCGGGTCTGTTGGAGGCACCTGGAAGCTGGCTCGTCCTTCAGCATATACAGTGATCTTAGTATATGTTTGCAAAATACAGTTTTGTCATTCTGATTGTCCATACTGTAAATCTGTTATTTCCTTCTGTCCTGGAAGAAGGATCCTTCCTCTGTTGCTCTTCCTGTGAGTGTAAGGACAGAGGGTGTCATATGCTGTACAGATTGTAAAGCCCCTGGAGGCAAATTTGTGATATTGGGCTATATAAATAAGAACTGACTTGACTATAGCTTACTGTTTAGCAGTCTGTGGGGAAGTGTCACTCCTATTTCTCATGTTCGTTGGATAACTAAAATGTAAGCCTAATGTATTTTCCCATCTGCTGAAATTGCTGAGTGTTTTAGGTGGAAGAACAATGGACAGTGTTTTTTTGTTTTGTTTTGTTTTTTGTTTTTTTAAATGACACCACTGCTCAGTGCATGCTCGTAGGTAGACACGATGCAGTTCAACACACAACAAAACCTGACCCAAGTTGCTGGCTCAGGTCTTAACAGAAGTCAACAACAAGAGGGAAGTGACATGGTGGCTAATATGTCAGTAAGATCTCAAAATGGAAAACAAAAAACATGATGTTGAATGAAGAGAAAATGAGGGCTTTTACCCTGCAGCATGAAGCCTTTTAAATTGCTTATTTTGGTTGTCTTCTCCATGAGTCGTGCATTAATCCCATGCCAGCAGTGGCTATATTTTTCTCTAATCACCTTGCAATCAGGAATCAACCTATTATCCAGACTCGGTACGCAGGAGGGCCGGGTTTCTTATCGGCTGAGGAAATATGAAAGATTAAATGGACTTTCTGTTTTCTTTGCCTGTGGTGACAAAGTTTTCAGCTTTGTGGAAAATTAATAAAGTGGAGGAGGCAGCAGTGGATTTCTGTGGAACATACTGTGGCTGTGTTGATGTAGCCATCAGCGATTTTTCTGTCTGAGATTCATGTTCAGCAGCATCTCTCAAGGCAAGCATTGTCAAACCATTAGATATTTTCACTTAACATAGTAGCAGTCTGTTTGAATGCAGAGGTGGCTCTGTCAGGTAAATGGGTCAGATCTGGCATGATGTTGACCTTTTAGGCTGTTTTTTTCCCATGAATGCTTGTGACTGCAGGATATCATCACCTCATCCAGACTTTTTTCAGCTTTTGTTCTAAGCTCTTCTCACTGGCTCTCCTGGAAAGGAAAACGGGTTTTATTTATTTACTTAGAACTGAGTAATTGAAGTGTCAAGTACAACAATACACAAACATTGAAATCACTTTTGCAGAATGGTTCAGCTAAGGTTTGCTGATTGTGTTTTTTTGGGCTGGTACGTTGGGGGGTTTCGTCCTGTCGTGGACAGCTTTCTCCTGAAGCTTTTCATTTTCTGTGCAGTGGTTAGTTTGCAGATGGTAAAACAAGTGTTCAGTTGTCTTTAGCAGCAAATTATTTCCAGCACAGTTTGCAGATTATCATCTTTTGAGCAACGTCTTTTTAAAGCCAAAATACCTCCATGTGAGTGATGATGGTTGATGCCTACCAATTAAATCAAACGGTGTAGACTGCAAGGCTTTTAGGTTAATGTATTTTGTCCCCTGGTGCTCTGCTAATGCATGTTTCCTGTATTGTACATTGAACCAAATCGTGAGCTGCTTGTATCGTTAGACCGCTAATTGTCATACAGCTATATTTAATACCTGTCTGACAGATGGAAACATTTCATTGTGTTATAACCTTTCTTTTCAGAGGAAGTGAGTTTTGTATGTTATGATTGTGTTACCCATGCACAACACCAGACATAAAAGAGAGTTAAGCTTGTCTCAGTGGAGCTGGGCTGTGAGGCTGAAACCATTCTTGGAGTGTTGAGCAGTAGCATATGTAGGGTGGTTATGTGTCTCTGTAGATTTTGTGAAGATACACTGCGTACAGCCACGGAGAGTCCCACAGGTCCCTCACACACTGTCGGCATGCTGCATGCTGGGTAGCCATAGCAGATGGTGAACCTTTTTTTTTGTTTGTTTTAACCTCTCAGTGAATAATTAACACTTCAGTTCACAACTCATTGCAACAATGACACAACGAATCGGTATAACTGTAAAAATTATTTTTAGGTAAACTGTATAAGTGTGCATTTGGAGATCATTAAACGTGTGAGGGTAATATCTATGCTGCCTGAGCTACTAGCATAAAGTAATTTTTTGTATCTGAAAGAAAGAATTGAGCTTTTGTTTTTTACAGTCACAGCAATGTGGAGCTCTTTTACAAGTGTTGTATTGGAAATTGTCTCTGTAGATTTTTTTCTTAAAATAGATACAACAATGACATACCTCAGCAAAACACCACTGAACTATTTTAGTTTCATCTTTCATTGCTGACTTCTGGTCTGTCTCTGGGGACTACTGTGTACCAGCAATATTGTTCTGCCATTGATGACTTTTTTCTTGGTATATTTGCATATTTCCTACTATGAGGAGTGACCATAGATTAGCCATTGGGTGAAATAATGACACTACAGCATATGTGCCTGTGTTTATTTCCAGTGGACAAGTTTAGAGAAGCTCAGACCATATGTTGCTTTTCAGACTTTGCCATTTTATGACGGTGAAAGGCTGCTCACCTCATTGATTACATCTAGGCAAGACAGAAAAGCAATTCCATTGTTGAGTGGTGGCAAAACATTGGCACCATTTCTTGTGTATATTTGGCAAGTCATTTCCCTCAAGCAGTTTCAGCTGTCTGCATAAAGTCAGCAAAATCTCATTTTAGATTTATTACCTGTGATAACCCCTCTTCTTTTCCAATGGTGGAAAAACATGCCGTCCTGTCTTACATCGTCATTTGTTTTCTCCAAGAAATTATATGTGAATACTCTGGTTTTTGTACATTTTTATAGTAATTTCAAACTGTAAGTTGGTGTTTTTCATTTTAAAACAGAGATGTACAGATTTCAATTTTCTTGGCTAATTCTGGGGGGTTTTTTCTGTCTGACCTGCCGATTCCAATTTCATCTCCAAAAGCTGCAACTGGCATGCGCATACAATTTTATGACATTTTAAATATATATTATAAATGTATATTTATTAATAAAATTATTTTCACAAGCTCATTGCCCAGCTTTAATTTCCTTGTAAATAGATTAAAATCATGGAATCACATCCAGACTCTTGCCAAAGGAAGCTAATAGGGCCAGGTGTCGAATGCAACCTTTTCCCTGATTAGATATACACCTCATTGTGCTTGAAGATCAGCCATCCAGTGCAGGTATTGATTTGCCACTGGCTAAGGTTGATTCCCTCTGTGTTTCTGTGTAAACTCAGCTGAGCCCTCATGGCATTGGGCGCCTGGTGTAAACCTGATTAGCAAGCTGCATGGGTATATTCACGTTTACCAAGAGGTGGCTTTGGCATATGTAAAGATGAGTTAATGTAGACTGTGACAAAAAATTGCAGTAATGACTCTGATGGGAATATCAAAACTCAACCTATGGAAACATTCAGATGAAAACAACATCAATGAAAACAATTATTCAGTGACAGTTGTATTAACTGGCCATGGCCCCCCTGTAAAAGTGAAAAAGTATCTAATTAGCTTCAGGTCTTTACAGAAAATACCCAGAGCAATGTCTACCCACAGTTTAAATCACAGGCTGTCCAAGCTTTTTCTGCAGTGGTTGTGTTTGGGGCAGAAGTGTGATTTCCCTATATCCAAGGCCTTACACACACATAAAACATGCCCAGATATACTTTTGGGATGCTTTAAGTAGTTAGAGGTGTTTGAAAAAGATCTGCTGCAAGGTATGATCCAGATAAAACCACTGCCTCTTACAAACAAAGACTTTATTTAAGCCGGTCTGCCTGTTTGTAAAGACGGCTGTGTCAGCTACTCCTGGTGAGCTGCAGGCCATGTTATACTAACTGAATAAGGGCAACATTTCCGAGAAGAGATGAGGTAACTTTTCAAAGGAAATGACTGAAATTCTGTTGTCTGTCACCTGATTATTTTGCACAGTTCTTTGCTGTCCACCATTGAAGACTAGCTAACAAGATGCAGCTGCTGTGTTATCCCTGTTATAAAAATAAATTTGCATTCAGTGACATGCTGTTTAGGGCTATGCATTTTTAAAGGTTGTTTTGTATTTTATGCAGGCAGTCAGGAGGATGGCTGACTTCTAGTGAGGTTGTAAAATGCAATGTTCCAAAAATTGATTTTCTGTCACAGAGAACCTTTGTTATTTGCACTCTGTCTGTGGCGTGGGAGAATGATTGTCAAACCAATCAGAGTCTGAATAGTAATAGGCCTGGTATGTGCCTGTACTGGTATGAATGCTGCTGTATTTGCAGAAGGTGCTCTGCTTTTTGATAGAACTGATTCGTATGAGAAGATTGAAATTAGTTAGTTTGTTTTTTGACAGCGGGATAGCATAGAGACAGGGGTTCTGTCAAATTCCTCATGAGTGGAGATACTAACCTTGACCTACTTATGGTGACCTTATGGTGTTAGTTGTTCCTGTGGTGTTTTATTGTTTGCGCTCTGTTGCTGCTGGAACACTTTTCCCCATTGTGGGATCAATGTTACTGCAGCTTACGAGGAATGCACGCTTGCATGTATTTCACTGGGCATCGCAGCGCATTGCCTGATGGTGATGCATCATGTTAGCCAGGTGTGCCTATGTCTAGGGTGCCCTATGCTTTTGTTTTTAACACTGATTAGTGCTGTGGTGCTGATTTTCAGTGGCTCCTCTTTTGTTTATCTCATGATTGGGCACATTCTTGCTTGGTATTTTCTTCACTGCTTTTACAATGTGTGCTGTAAAGCAAGGTGTTGCTTCACACTGACCAGCTGACAAAACAATCTGCTGAATACAATTTCAGTGTTTGTGGATCAGTCATACTAATTTAGTTTATCCCAAAGACAACACAGTGCTCTTGGCCTAATAATAAAAAGCTGACCTCCACCTGCACACATAGATGTTGTTGGGTGTTACAATAGACCTCTCTTGTTAGCTCATTTCAACTTTATAGGCGATAAAGGTATGTTTATTGCTATACGAGTCAGCCTATTTGCGTGTGCATCCTTTTACTACTGTTGTACTTGTAATGAGCATGGCCCCCCATGAGCACATGATTACAAGATGCATGAGAGAACATGACAGAGAATTAAAATCTGAACATTTAATACAATGTTCTTCATGTTACTAGATGCTGAATATTTTAAGGATCACTTCTTGACCTTTACTAAGCAATTAATTTCATGCAAAGAGCTCCTTAGTGACAGAGACTGAGGCCTCAGATGAGCACTCTCTGTCATTCAGCAGGGCTGCGTAGCAACCAGGTAGCACTTCAGAAAGCAAGTCATGCTGAGCAAGTCGGGTCCAAGTGGGAGGCTTCAAGAAGTTATACTGTGGTACGTTGGGGATCAATCCTGGTTTAATTGGTTGTGAAACTGACACTCATTTGTGATCATGGGCGTATAATCTGAATTGTGATCAAATCAGAAGTCCTCGTTAGCACTTGCTGAAGTACAGTCACATGTTCAGTATTGCATGACTTCAAAAATCAGTGAGAGCAGTGTTTCTGCTACATTGTTGTTCACAGTCTCGGGGCTTCCTGCAGCCACAAAGCCGCTTCAGTTTATTTTACAAGATATTCATTGAGATGGAAAGAACATAAATATCCAAAGCCCCATAGGTTTCCCTAGGAACACAGAAACACGTCTGCTCTACTTTTAGTGATTTGCAGATAATCATCCTCACTTTTTAGTTCTTTGGCACATTGGTCAACAAGATCAGAGAAGCGGAAGAATGTGCTATAAAATATGTGTGGTGCTTTGAGTCATATCTTTAAGTATCAATGTAAATCATAACCTAAGGCCTAGATTTTATGGCCAGAAACCAAATATGCAGTTCTCATATACCTCTGCAGCCCTAAGATGTATGTTCAGTGCTTTTCTCTTAATCATTCCTCCAAAGGAGAGGAAAATATATTTTTATCTACAGGTCACAGTGGGTTGTAGACCTATGTCCAAAACCTGCCAAATTGAATTGATTACCATTGTTGGTTATAGATTTAAGATTTGGATGCTTTTTCTAACCTTATACTAGGGAGCTACACAAAACAAAATTAGGCTATTTTGTCGAGTATGATCGAAATTGCCTATTTTTTCCAGTTCTTGCAGGAAAGAAAGAACATTTATAAACCTTTGTGTAACCACTGCTGGATTTTTTTTTTTAAATTTCACCATTACTGATCATTATTCACTGCAATCTGCATATCATACAATTACTCGTATTTCCCAGGTCTTTCCAAGATGCTTATGTAAATACAACCGAACCCCATAACTAAGCAAACTTTTTCTGTTATTCTCCCAAGCTAAATTTAACAGCCCTTGCAAAGGCTCCACTTTGTCTGTTGCTATGTCTTTTTTTTAATGCTGTGAAAGTCTAATTGTTACCCAGATGTGAAAAGTAATCTAGGAGTTTAGCATGGGCTTGTATGGAATTCACCTTGCAGTTACACAACCCCATTTACTTGAGTGGAAAATATTTGGATGTGCTGAGTTACAGTTTGTTGTGCCTGTCTCATTAGATCATTTAATTAGTCTGTGCTAGCAGCTAGACTGAAAACAAGCATTTGACATCTGGTACTTCTGGATACCAGTGATTCCACTACACTACCAGGTCTTTCATTTCTTCTTACTTAACTCTGCAGAGACATGAAATATTGTGCACTCACTTGCCAGTTTATTGGGTTTACCCAGCTCCAACTAATGCAGGCTAAAACAACAATGCTGCAATAAATCCTCCTTCATGGAGGTGATATTGCTCAGTTTTTGTTGAAATTGTTTTGGAGAAGTGTTGATTCAACTGTATGAATATGTGGTTTGTGGTGCTGTTGAACTGTACTGCATTATACAGAGAGGTGTTTCTGTTATTTCTCTGGAGCGGGGAATGTAATAGAACAACCTGTAGGTACAACACAATACAGTACAACGGCATCACAAAGTACAGCTTCTAAAATGATCAGGCTGTTGAATCAACACCTTCTTAAAACAGTCAACAAAAACTGAACATTTTCACCTTCATGCAGGAGGATTTATTGCAGGACTGTTGTTTTAGACTGCATTAGCTTGGTGTACCCATCAACTGGCAGCTGAGTGTGTGGGTAGTTTAATAATTACACTTTCATGGCATTCTTCTTTTGTGGCGCAATTATAAGTCTCTTTGTGAAAGTTTTGCTGCTTTAGTTGATGTTACATTACAATAATAAAACAGAACATCTGCTGTCTAACCTGCCCTCTTGTGCACTTATAAGTATCAGAAATCATAAAATCATAGTGACAGTGTAATAATATGCCACTGAAGGGATGAGCAAATCAACAGCAACCCCATTAGTCACTGTGCAACAGGGAAAATAATACTTATATATAAGTACTAGTAATTACTGGTTGGCTGTTTGTCACAGCATGTGTCTTACAGTACAGCAGAGACAGAGCTCCGTGTCACCTCCAAAGACGTGGCCTCATTCTCGTCTTCTGTTCTCCATGTGTGCTGAGCTCTAATGGTTTTGTTCCTTGACTGAGATCATTCACCTTAGTGCAGGTGTGGCCAGTCCCGGTCCTCAAGGGCCGCTGCCTTACCTACTGCTTATTACCTGGATCAGGCGTGTTCGGTAAATCAAAACCTGGAAGATACCATCTTAGATGACGGTGGAGTGAGGAAAGACTAAGTGAATTGGTATCCTCCAGCTTCTGACTGACTGAACCCACCTGATTCAGGTAATCAGCAGTGGGTAAGGCAGGGATAGCTGGAACACAAGCAGGGCAGCGGCCTTTGAGGACCAGGACTGGCTACCCCTGTGTTAGTGCATACAGTGGGTAAAATAAGTATTGAACACGTCACCATTTTCAACAAACTTTAAACAAGCTTCAACATGCTTTTTCTTCAGCAATGGAGTCTTTTGTGGTGAGTGTGCATACAGGCCATGGCGGTTGAGTGCATTACTTATCATCTCTGAAACAATTGTATCTGCTAATTTCAGGTCTTTCTGAAGCTCTCCACAAGTTGTCCTTGGCTCTTGGACAACTCTTCTGATAATTCTTTTCACTCCTCTGTCAGAAATCTTGCGAGGAGCACCTGGTTGTAGCTGGTTTATGGTGAAATGATATTCTTTCCACTTCCGGGTTATGACCCCAACAGTGCTCACTGGAACATTCAGAAGTTTAGAAATCCTTCTGTGACCAATGCCATCAGTATGTTTTGTAACAGTAAGGTTGCAGAGGTCTTGAGAGAGCTCTTTGCTTTTACCCATCATGAGGTGTTTCTTGTGTGACACCTTGTAATGAGACACCTTTTTATAGGCCATCAGCTGGGACTGAACCAGCTGATATTAATTTCCACTGACAAGGGGCAGGATTGCTTTCTAATTGCTGAGATTTCACTTGGTGTCTTGGCTTTCCATGCCTTTTTGCACCTCCCTTTCTTCATATGTTCCTTTTTGTTTTGTTTTCTTTGTATGTATGGATTATTTGGGTTGTTACTGACGTCTGGTGAAAATTTCGTGTCAACAGCACCTTTAGAAATATATTTACTGAGAAAAATGGTGACGTGTTCAATACTTACTTTACCCGCTGTCTGTGCATTAAGTGTCAGCTCTGCTTTTCCTCACCGAGTCTTTGCTGCCTCTGCGTCGCCCTCACAGTGAGCCTACCGTGTCAAGATGGCTCCAGAGATAGAAACACCAATTGGTTACAGGCAGTGACTACTGTAGCCCATCTCAGTCCCATACCCCACATGGGCCCTATGTAACAGATGGTAAAAATAAACCACCTGTCTTTTATACACACCACTGAATCCTAGATTGTGATTATGCCTTTAAGATTATGGGTACCAAGTTGTGTCAAGCTGTAACAGCAGTCGGTTGTTGTGATTTGTTTTTGCTGTTGAACTGATACAAATTAAACCACATGTTCTCTTTTCCTATAAATTTTGTTTGAATGGTTGGGAGCATATTATATTTGAGGGCATTTCTCTTTAAAAGATGCAAGTAATGACTCCTGCTGAGTGAACCTGCTGCTGGAGAGTGTTGCAGTATGGGTGACTAGCTAGTGTGCCTATTTACCAATATGGATTGGGTAATGTCTTTTGCTGCCACACTGGAAATCAATTTCTGATGAGTGAAAATGAGCTGAAGATTTCTGCATTGTTATTTGGTATCTTATATTCAGGCCAGCCAGATTTCCCATTTACTTTGTTTTTAGTAAATCTAAAGGTTAACGCAACATTACTCAAACTAGTATTGCAAAAAATGTATTCCAGTCCCTTATTTTCTTGTTTGTACATGGTTTCTAAGGGAGTAGTAGAATAGTGTAATGCTGCCTCCACCAGCAGGGAGTCAACAGAGACCCAGCTGGACAGCTGTACTGTGAACTCAGGCATTGTCCATAGTCGCTGCAGCTCAATTCATAGGGCAGTGCTCGAAATCATAATTCAGAGATTATTATCTTGCTTAACAAGGAGGGGAGCAATGTAGTATTCATTAACATTATGTGATACACTGAAGCAATTTACATTGTTAAAATCATTACCTTAAGAGATATAGTAGTAACATGGCGTTACACTGACTACTGGGATATTTGGCTTTGTACGTGATTATGACTCCCCCAAGATCTTTAGTAACCACTCCAGCAATACTCTTACATAATCACTTTGGAGAAAGTCAGTCAACAAGAGGGTGAGCTCCTTTGCCGCAGTGTGATGTAATAACTGAATATTAGACAGGGAAACTCCAAATCCCAGTCTCATCTCATTATGACTACTTCATTACATGGTAACTGTCGCCAAATGATTTAATGATATTAATCTGTTGGACAGAGCACAATAAAATCCATTTATTGTAACTGAGGAGCGGTTCTCTCCTCAGATGGCCTGTGTGGACAGATTTTCACTGTGCTGTATAGAGTACAGTTTCCAGGGCATGCATTAGCAGCCTGTTCAGACTCAAGATAGGAATTCGCTGCCTTCTCCATGGTTCTTTGTTAATCAGCAACTGTTATAAGCACTGCTCTTTCTGTTCATCTGCTCTCTCTGCCCTTGTGCTACAACTGAGCCTCATTTATGTTTTCCACAACATCAGAGACCACATCTGTCAGACAGGGAAGCATTACTTCAGGTGATGTGAAGAAATCAGTTTCAGCACCCTTGGTTAGTTGGCTACATGAACAGGATCAGCCCTTCCACTTAGACACTGTAGTCTGTTGTATCTCTGTTACTAGTGCCCACCCTCGACTGAGCTGCACAGACGTCACGGTCAACTGAATGTGTCAAATGTGTGATCACGCAGACCACAGGAAGAGAAAAGGCACCATTTAAGATTCGTCATGTTCATCTGTCAGTGGTTATGGTGCGTCTGCATAACATGAGGAGTTTTTGCCTCCTGTCTTTTTGTTTTTGCCCTTTCAGTGGTACAGTGACACATGGGGTTGACACAACATTTAGAACACCTGTATAATTTAATGTTCATTACAGTCTGTTTGTCATAACTTTGCTGATTCAACTTCTTGGTAAAAATTGAGGCTACATTTACATTATGTTGTGTGTGTTTTATTTGAATTAAGTTGAAGGAGTTATGTGACAGTTTGAATATGATTTTTGGGGAAAGTGGCAGCTCTAGTGTGGATATAGTTGAGTTAGTTTTCCCCCCAGTGAATGGGTTTGGAATATTGTTTGTAGGAAACTGGCTTCCTTGCAGCTCTGAAAGGGCACAGCCAAAAGTAGAGAGGATGAGTAAACAGGAAGGCTTTTACTTGTTATATGAATAGTGAGAACTGGAAAAAATGAGTGACAAAACTCAGGATTACATTTTTCTCTAATCAATTTGCAGTTCAGGTTTGGTTTGTGGAAAAAATAAACAAAAGACAGCAAATTATCAAACACCTATTGAACAAGCAGAACACAGTCTTGTAGACATATGACATATGACGTCTTTGACCACTCTGCCTGCGATAATCTCTCTGCCTCTTTCTTCACTCACTAAACCGGAATGTTTATGCAGCCATACGGAGCTTGTTATGCTAATACTTGAGACGTGGTGAGGCATCTGACAGCCCATTGAGCACCCACCCCTGAGAGTACCTGGAGCATGATTTATTACCACCTGAGGGATGCTGAAACTCAGCTCTTGGAGCTTCTGCTGTGAGAACAATGGAAACAAAACAGACATCCTAGGCACAGGTTTCACTTCAGTTATAGGTATGTTCATGTGGTGGAAAAGGGGCCGAGGTGAACTGTGCCTTTTTTCCTGCTGTTCCTGTTCTGTGGCAACTCTGTTGACACCTTCATTCTCATCACAGTTACTCATGGTGCTGCAGATATCTAACCCAAAGCCAATCTTGGAAGAATTTCCTGGAGGCAGCGAGTCTGAATCTGCTTATTACTGTTGAGTAGGTACCCAGGGTTGTTGGGGAAATGCTGAGCACTGGAGTCATCACAGTCCCTGAGCTACATGCGCTACAGGGCACTAGGCAGTCATATCGGCCTGTGTCAAGGAACACTCATACTTTTGTCTTCCCCAGTGATTGAGCACCTCAAGTGCTGCTGACCTTTAGTCACTTCATAGTACTAATGCAGTAGGACATGGTTGAGGCCTTGTCCACAGCTCCCATCTCGGTGGCAGAGGGTTCCCTTTGTCTGTTGCATAAGTAAAATAACACTAACAAACTCCTCTTAATAGTGTTGGGGCATTTAGAATCTAATATGGGTCCATCAGAACATGGGAGACCATCCTCAGCTTAAAGTTATGATGCGCTGAAGCTATACCTCACTATTCTTCAGGCCAATGAGAAATCCATACCATTATCAATAACCGTGAGAATTCATAGTTTTACTGAAGTCAGTAAATTATTCTGCGTAGGCATAAGAGACAGACATTTCATTGAGGAATAACTGTTCACACTTGTTTTGGAGTCTGTTGAGTAGAGGTGTTGTTTTGTGCGTTATCTACTCTTGACACTATATGGCGTGGTTAGATTTACGAAACGTGATGAGATCTAGAGACTATTGGACACATTGTCTCCTGTTAGTTGCAGAAAAGAGGGGGAGATGAGCAGGCTGCAGAGTCTGCTTTCTTATTTTGAGTAACACATTTGTTCACAGTTGCTCCTCCACACCCACACACTGCTTTGTTCATATGATACAATTATTAATTTTTTTTACAGAACATCTTTCAAGTCACTAACCAGAGATCTCTCAAGGAGTTTCTCTCACCTTTCCCTTCCTCCCAGCAGCTTTTCATTTCCAAAGCACATGTTCTGTCACAAAGCCCGTGGAAGACACAGAGAGGCTTGTTTATTGCTGATGCTATTTCTGGTACTGAACTTTAAGCTTTTGGTTCATTCTTCACAGCAGGTGGACTAACCTGACCTATTCCACATGCACACTAATTAATTTATATGTTATTCTCTGTGTTTGTTTGTCCCACAGGGTGGTAAACGCATTGATATTTTGCAAAGACATGCACAATCACAAAAGGTTTAATGAATCCAATCTCTTCAGACTGCATCAACAGTAGGCTTTCCAGCATACATCACTGGTATACCTGCTTCATTTCTCAAATGCTTGCAGCTTTTTTATGTGCATTATGATCCCACATGCAACACTTTTGGTGAATATGCCTCTTTGCTGTACGTAGACTTGTTTGTTGATATACATGAGAGTCTGGTAAACAGGGAATTAATCACACTGTTGCTGATATTTGATGAGTGAGTGTGCTCTAGCTACATTAGTCTGTTTTTTTTAAGTTACCATATCTTCTTTCACATATTATACTGTTAAAATGCAAATACCCAAGTAGAGATAGCATATTGCAGATTAATTCTAGAAAATTTTCCTATTGCAGCATATTTATCAATACTGAATGTTTAGATTGTTTCTTATTTTGCTGAAAATAGTAGTGTTTAGGAGGTAGGCCTATTTCTGGATGCTTGCAAAGTTTCACAGTTTTTTATCATTAAAATAAATTATGAATCTAGTCTAAAGTATTATTTCTGTTATCGGTAAATCTTGTGATTATATTCTTGATTAATTACTCTGTCTATTAAATATCAGATATTCTAATGCACTTTTTCACTATGTTCTGACAGCTAGGTCTGTGGGTTGCCTTGTTTTGCAAATGCAAAGATATTCAGCTTACAGTGATCTAGGCCTAAAACAGTAAAGCAGCGAATTCTCACTCTAAAGAAGCTGAAATCAGAGAATGTTTGACATTGATGCATGACAAGTGACTAAAACAGTTTTTTGATCATCAATATAGTTGGAAATGGAACAATGATCATCATTATTGTTGATAATAAAAAAGGATGCCCACACATTTAACTTAAATTATGTTCCAAGATAATTGTATTTAATGCCCCAAAGGTTCATCTTAAACAAAGCTACTTACTTTAGGGGAGCACCGGGCCGGGAGAACACACCTACTCATGTTTGCATGTACAGTACAGATTTCTTCAAGAGGGTTTTATGACACTGCTACTATGCAACAACAAACCTCCTGCTGTATCTGGACAGCATCTCGATACATCATCTGTGATTGTTGAAATTTAAATCCCAGGTGTCTAAATATGGATTGCTCTTTTTTTCTGCTCTTCAGCCTTTTTTTCCATTCATCCTTTCTAGCTCACTCAATAATTTGTTGTTTTACAAGACTTAAACCTTGTTCTCACCTTCAGATCTGCTTTGCGGTGCCATGTGGGAGGAGTGGGATACATGAATAGCATGCAACATTAGTTATAGTGGTTGTAGTTGACAAGAAGGTAGCTTACCCGCTTTAAGCAGCAAGTTAGCACCTTTTAAAGTCTTACTGTGTGAGAAATGGCTAGTCATTAGAAAATTATGTCTCCAATACTGTTAACTAAATACAGTTCAGAGTCTCTTCATGTATCCTAAAATGTCAGCTGTGACAGCAAGAAGGATGACCGCTGAGTACCAGTGGCTCACAGCAGAGACATGATTATCATGAAAGGTGCTTTTAAAAATGAAGAAGCGATTGGTCCATTGGCAGTTGCTAGGCAACTGCATCAGCATTACTGTGGTAAGTCAAGGAACACTGGTGGGGAGAGTCAAAGGGAGGGAGATGCAAGGGTATTTTGGAAGCAATGTATGATTTTAGTGAGGTGTATCTTATTTATTGTTTTATCACATATTGATGGAGTCATAACAGTGGAGCAGATCAGCATTCTTGGGGCCACATTGCCGTGAGTGGCTGATGCTGGTGATTTAGCACTATTAATAGTGATGTACAGTAACGCAGTGGGTGTTTTCTCTGTGCCTCAGATAAACCAAGTGATGTGGTGGTCAAGGCAGGGAACGATGATTCTTCTGTGTATGTTTCTTAGAATGGAGTGGTTGTAAAATACATTTGGTCACTTTTCTGCATAAAATAAGTTTTCTTTTTTGTAATTTAGTCTAGTTGACATTCTCTTTCATCTAATAACCTAATTAATCCTGAGGCACATGGCTAATTTTCTCATTTTGAGAGCATACCAATTGATTCATTGACTGAATCTTCAAAGTCCCCCTCAAAGACTTAATTGGCATCACCTGAAACTGATTTAGTTTAGTTATTCTCTTATTTTCTTTTTTATGGCATTTGTTGACCTTTATTACACTTCTGAGCTTGGAGCCCTGTGTTTTATGTCGCAGCGCTATGATCTGACCTCAGGTAAAGTCAGCAGAAATGCCGACTTGACAATTTCACAGTGGGACAGCCCTGACCCTCACTAACTTAGTGGGAACGCACTCTGTGAGTCTGAGTCTGGGCTATTCATCCACAAATATTTGTATTAAACTTCACAATTAGTGAAGAGGAAGAAAGAAACTTGAATTATTTTTAGTGAAAAAAAATCTTTAATATTCTGTAGTGAAGTGCTTGTCTTTTTAAAAATGATAATGTGAAGCAAAACTTGGTGCCAGTTTTTACTTTGCAAAACAACTTGCAGCCTGTCATGGTTGATGGTTATGCACACCACACAGTATCATCATCAAGCAGATTCCTTGTCCCGGCTGTGAGAATTAGGTGTGACTGAGTATCAAAGTTCAGTGTTTCTTTTCTCCTTCTATGGCTCCTCTTTCCGCTGAATAGGGGGAGGCGCGAGCTTTTTTTCCAAGCGGGATATCTTGACAACAGATGTTTGAATACATAGAGTGAAACTTTCCTTGACCTCTGCAGGTCTGCGTACAGTCTGCATGTCAATATAAGGGAGTGCTCTAAGGCCTGACTGTGTAATTCTGAGACAGGGGAGCGCTCACATGAACAGACCGTGTCGTTCCCACCTGTCTGTCCCTCTCAAACACATGGGGTGGCATCAAGTGGGTGATAGAACAAAGTATTAGATCTTAAAATAAAAACTTGTCCAAGTAAGGCTACAGCCTCATAAAGTAAAATATTGTTGAATCAACTCCTCCTTAAAATACAGTTTACTAAATATACTTTTTTTGCAGCCTGTTGTACTCTTATGCAGCTTAGCTGTGCAATTTGGGCTCTGTAAGAAAACAAACTGTATTTGTTAATATGTTCTCATTTGTGCCTCTTACTGTGATGATTTGGCACTTTGTGCTGTTCCCTGGTAACGCCGACTTTTTTTTGTCTTTACTGGGGACAAAGCTCTCTGTTATAGCTTCCTCTCCCATACTTGGGAGAGTAGTTCAATAATTGCTCTTGTTTTACTGCTCGAGAGAATTGCCCTATGAAATAGCCATCAGGTTTTAGACAGCCCATTTCATTGTGTGTGTGTATACACGTTTGTGTATACCTTTTGCCTTCAGTTGAACCGCAGTGGAGGTTACATTACTGAGTTGATAATGATAATCTCTCTTGATTTGACTGTTGCCCAGTCCCCCCCCAGTTTCTCAGTTATGAAATGTGTTTTTTATTACTTGGAAAAACGAACAAAGCTGGCTTGCTGACTTACAGTGTTTTCTATTTTAATCACAACGGCAGGCATAAAACTAAGTCATGCTGACAGCTTAAAGCAAAGCACTGTGTCAAACATTAAAAGAAAATAAATGATGGAATCGTTGTTGGAATAAAGGGCCAGTGAGGATTCATGTGTGTAACCAAGGTTCTGTTACTGTCTGGGTTTTCAACCAGTGGTCCGCGGCCCCCTGATGGTCTGCAAAGGCATTGCAGGTGGTCCCTGAGCATGCATTCAGTAATGCAGTTTGATTGAAAGAAGCATTTTTATTTTTAAACACATTTCCACATGTTGCTTATTGTTTGTGAATGATCTAATTTGTGCAAATATATAACATTTAGAAAAGCCAAGGTGACTTTCAGGATTAAACTAGCGCTGATCCGGTATCTGCCCCACAACAGTGGTCCTCAGGTTACTTCTTAGTCCCACCTTCTTACCGAGTCACATTGTCAGTGGACTGCGAGACCCTTGGTCTTCAGAACGCCCAGAACCATTTATGTGTGTGTGTGTGTGTGAGAGAGAGAGAGAGAGAGAGAGAAGTATATGCTTATATAAAGCAATAGCCTGTGTTGCTGTCAGATACATTGGCTGTTTGAGAAGGCACCTGTGCCTGCTGGCCTCGTAGGAGGCCTCCAGGGCATCTGGCTCTTGCTTCCACTCTGACTAAAGAGGAAGGTTTTATGGGTTGCTGGTGTTTGCTAGATCCATGTCATTGTGTTGCATAAGTCACAAGTCCAGCCTGTGCTGTAGAGGCGTCTCCATCTTCTTTATCCTCACACTTTGCCTATTTAATTGATCCCTTCTAACAATACCACTATGCACACAGTGATTGCCTTTCCACTTTTTCAACTGTCTACCTCTCTTTTAATTCTTTGTCAGGTGTGTGCACCATGGCGTCGAAACCTCACCCTCCTCTGATGAAGAAACACAGTCAGACAGACTTGATAAGCCGTCTGAAGAGCCGAAAGGTTCTGGGAGTCGGCGGTGAGGATGATGATGGCGAAGTGCACCGCTCAAAGGTCAGATTACCTTACATGAAAATATTCCATATTCCGGTCACTTTTTATTTAATGTGGGAGGAAATCCAGACGACAAAAGCAAATAACTATTGCATTAGTGCAGCAAACAGATTGGTTAAAATTGTAAGTGTGTGTTAAATCATTATCTGTCAGATGGATAATATCAGCGCTTTGTCAGCGATAGAAGCACACTGACCTCATAAAGAGCTATGAATTCCTTTTAAAAGCCACAGTGGGCTTCTAATTTGCCCATCGCTCTCATAGTATCCTATTGTGTGCATTTGCTCTTTATGCTTCAGCGAATCTAGATCACATAATCCCATGAGGTCCTGCAGCTCCTGATGTGACTGACCCCCCTGGAAGACTCTCTGCCTGTCATTTATTATATTCTTGCCTCATAGGTATTTGAGCACACGGGTCAATGCTATTAGACACAAAAAACATTTGTGATATTCATGCACATCGAGCTGCGTGATAATTAATTTTGTTTCAGAGGGCTCAATTATCAAGATTCCAGTGGATTTTTTGTCAGATTGCATTAGAATGAGCACAGGCAGAGCAGACTGTTCCTCACTGAAATATTAATCAAGCAAGTGGGAGAAAAGAAGCCAACAGACGGAAGCAGGCATACAGTGGCTGATAGGTAGGTGGTGATGCTATGTCGGCCCCCTCTTCTTAGTCCTGTTTGTTTTCTCTCTCCTTTTTTTTTTAGCCTAACCCAGACATCTGGCACTCGGGTCCCTTTCACAGAACATTCTGGTTCAGACAGATACATAGAGTATACTGAAAAAGGCAGCGAAACACTCAGCATCCATTCTGATAAAGCTTATTTGATCTGACAAAGCTTCTTGAGGTTATGCTCAAAAATGTAAGGCTACTGTAGCTACATAGCAAGTGCCTGCTTGGAGGGAAAACAGTTTACTTTATCCCTATGGTCACCCTAAACAAAGGAGGGAAGTGGTCCTCTATTTAGCTGACTGTCTCTTCCTGCTTCTTGTACTGCATAGAGATAGGACAATGGTCCCGGTTTTTCATACTTCAGTGAGGCTTTTGGTTTGTGCTACCATATATGTGGGCAACTGTGTTGTATTATATTGCCATTGTTGCCTGTTGTGTTATGGACAACTTCTTTAACTCACTGGTGCAGTGCTAACAATACTACAGTCAGTAACTATAACCAAACTCTTTCAGCATGAGGCCAGGCCTTCATAAATGAGACATACCACAATGTTTTGTGTATATTTTGATTCTCAGGGAATTACTACTGAAACATATGAAATATCTATTTAATGCAACTGCAATGCAAACTAATAACTGCATCAGATGAGAAGCATACATGCCCAGATAACAAATTTTATGTTGGTGGGTAATAGATTTTACTACTCTTGAATATTTTTTTATGCTTCCTGGCTTAAAAGCAGCCCATTGTTTACTGGATGTAGCTGACTAAGTGACTGATGACAAAGCCAGGCCATGGTACAGTGGCTCTGATTAAGCGTTTCTCTCCACAAACAGTATTGTGTATTTCTTTTCCTATTTCTTCACTTCTCCCCAGCTCCCTTCCGCTCTGTTTCACGCCAAGCCAGCCCTGTGCCGTCATTTGGTGCTCAGTTTCCTTTGAGTATTTTTCATGCCGGTCATGAATATTTATGTGTTCCTGTCAAAAACAGCCCCTGAAACCATGGCAGGAACGCTGATTCACCTGATCATGTGATCACCGCTGGCACAGACAAATTCATGTACAGGCACTTCATCCACAGTGCAGGGAGGGATGTAATGGGCCTAGTGTGTTACTCTATCTTAACATCTTTGGGAATTTAGTCTCAAAGGAGACTTTTCTTCAGGGTTCTACTCTGACATCAAAGCTAGCAGCAGCAGCAGCCATGGGCGAAAAAGGAAATGTTTAAGATTTTGAAAATATCAGAACACAAAGATTCATTTTTCTTCCAGTTCACCCCAGAGAAATTAAGGCGGTGTCTGAAATTGCTCACCATGTAGTGTTTTTGCCATTTTGTAGTGGTGTCCGAATGCTGACTGCGTAAATGTGTCAGCTACAGAGCACTCTGCTAACAAACCCACAATGCAGTGCTTCACAATTTATTAGTGGCAAAATTCCCAGTGAGTGGCTCTGGCTGTTGGCGATAACACAAAATGATAATGAGTAAGTGTCTGAAAGCTCAGTGAACTATTAAGTGTACTTTATAAAGGCAGTAGTGAATGAGGGAGTGATTGTAAACAAAGCCTACATCTTTCCATATTTTTCCATATCTTTCCATTTTTTCTGTGTCATGAAATGTTAGATCCTCAAAGCTACTTCAGAAGCAGCTTTGCAGTCCGTTGGCATCACTCCTTTTGTGTATGTGTGCATGAAACAATGCTGCGTGTGTTTTGTTTAAATGTGTAAACATTGTATATTTTACTGCAGTGGAGTGATGCATGTAATCCTTAAAATGCTCTGAGAGCAGCAACAATACAGGTGAAATTACGGCCACACCATTAATAAGGGTATTTCTGTATACATCATGGCAGATGTATTCAGAATCACATGTAAAATTATGAAACCGATGTTCAATGCTATGAACCTTGTTTCACTGCTATGCATTAGATCAGAGTAAACCCCTCTAATTTGTAAAACACCTACTGTGCTTTAACACCTAATTCTTAGTTTTTAATTTGTATCTTGCTTGTGATAATGTCTCACTGACAGTCATAACAGTAATATTTTAGACCCTAACCTTTCCTAAATGCATGAAGATACAGTATCTCTCTTCCCATTGATCTGACAGAGCAACTGGATGGAATGCAGTACAGTTGTCTGTGAAGTTTTTGCAGGTCATGTACTTGGTAATATTTAAATGGTGCAAAGTGGTCTAAGGCACATCCCTCAGCAGCGCTTCTCTCATTCTTTCTCATATATTGCATGAATCATTTTGTTTCATTCACTATGACATTTCACAGGCTAATCAAACAGAAAACTACTTTCCAGCTGGTATTAAGTTCCCTGTAGCCAGAAAGTGATTCATCTTCTCTGTCTTAGTGGATTTTATGCTCCAATTTATTTTTAGTTACACTGATGTTATGTCTGACTGCAAGAGGAAAAACTGTTTTTTGAGGGAAGGATGTTAAATGATGAAGAGACAACTAGGGAATAATATGACCTGAATGCTTTGGATGAAGGAATTCAACCTTTCAGCCAGCCAACAAATTTAATTTCTCTGTGGGTTACTATTTGTTCAGGCAGAAAACTGTTTTTGTTCGTTCCTACAAGCCCTCTGTGTGGTTTCTCCCAGACAGTTTGTGTACAGTACCCCCTGGCCTTATCTATTTGAAGTCTGAATTAAATTTTTTCAGTAACATTTATAAACTTTTTGTCCTCCAATAACATGCAAAAAGGATGAGTGCTCTCTCTTTCTATGTCTGTATGTAGATCTGCATATACAGATGCACATACAGTAGACTGGGTTATGGAGCCAGGTCAGAGTGTGTAAAGGACCTAGAGTTCTTCTGACATGCTCATACAACCTGGTGCTTTTGCTCACAGAGTTTAAGGTTTTTATATGGAGCTCTTCTTCATTTGCATCCTATACTGGTGACATGTACACTACCAATCCAACAGCCAAACAACTTGTGGCATTCTTTCTCCAGTCGAAATCAAATCAAATGTGTTGCATGTTTAGGCTGCTTTGCTTTCGCTTTTCATCTGAAAAGTCTGGACAGTAATTGGTTTTTATTTATTTATTTATTTTTGCCAAATTATGCTTAAAATTGACTTAGTGACTTTTTAACTTTAGCAGTTTAAAGTTATTCACTGTACTTGAACTGGCTAAATGTCAAATTAAAAACTTACACAGTACACACGGTTCATTTCCGTATCCAGTAAGTATTGTTTCAATTAATCATTTAACTGTGGTCTAAAAAATGACATCATAATTTCCCAAGGTAGTGTCTTCAAACTGCATGTTTTTTTCTGAACAACAGTCTGAATCACAAAGATATTGAAGTTGGCAATGGTATAAAATCCATACTTTTTTGAAGCTGGAAGCAGCAAATGTTTGGTACGATACATTTTCAGTTTCAACACTTAACTATACTAGTCTGCTTTAGTTTACTTTAAACATGTATTTTGGGAGAGGTTCGTATGAATATATTACACCTCATGGAGCAGAGTTGGATATTAAGTTGCCAAGTATTACCATTCCATCATCTAGCTTTCTTAATAAGAGATGCTTATCCTAACAGATACGGTATTACTAGGACCACACTTGGCTGTCTCTTTGCAATATTGCTATGTGTGATAACAATCATTCTTTAAGGCATTTTATGAAATATTAACTGGTATTTTTTTTTTTCTTCAACTGGAATAAAGATTTGGGAACTAAGAACCAGCGTGACACTTTTCCAGCTTTCAGTATGTCAAAATGTTCTCCCACTAACTGCCTCAGACCTTCAGCATAATAAATTGAGTATGACGTGATACTCGTGTTGCTAGGATTAAGTTAATTTGTAGCAAATAAGGTTTATCTTCTGGCAGAGACTTATGGTTGGTTATTCATCCAGAACTGGCTGCAAGATGTTATGACATATCCTTTTAATTTTCAGGGGTTAATTAAGAAGGTGAAGACATATATTGTCTCTAATTAATATCTTAATGAGTCCTTCTCAGCCGCTCTTTTCTTTTCTCTCCACTTCTTTATTTAATGTACTACTTTGCAGTAGCTTACTACTAATGTGTTGGCAATATGAAATACTGGAGGGCACTTTGTTCTTTATATGGTGCTTTGCTAAAGGCTGCCATAACAGATACCTGTTACATTTCCCTTCTATAGCTAATTTCCTCTTTCTTTTTGTCTTGTCTTGTTCACTCACAGATCAGTCAGATGCTTGGAAATGAGATGAAGTTTGCAGTGCGAGAGCCCATTGGGCTTAGGTGAGATTTGAGCTGCAGTATGTACCACTTCAATTAAAGATCAACATCTTGTAAATGCTGAGAAAACAAATGTACAATCAATATCAGTTGAAGGAAGAATACAGTATGTCAAGAAATGTCTCTGTTCTTAGGGTGTGGATACTCGTCTCAGCAGTGGGTTTCACAGTTATGGCCCTGATGGTAAGTGCTGTTTAAATTATCTGCATAGTTTTACATTAATGGCTAATAAAGTTTTAATTCAGCTTTAATAATCTCAGTCAATAAAATGTGCTGTTAAGTAGGGAGTAAAATCACTCTTTAAAATAAAGAATAATCATGTTACTGTAGGCAAAGCCATCAGTGAGAGACATCTCATCAGCCATACTACTTGAATACTCTCAGTGCAAAGTGATTCTAACTCTCAAACAGAAATTCTGCTGCATTGTGGGGCCATTGTGAGGGTGTCTGGGGAAGACACAGTGCTGTTGTGTTGACATGACAGAGCTATGTTGTTTTCTTACACAGGCCCTTGTGTTTCCTAACCAGCTATATGAGGTTGTTTTTGAGGAGGAACTTTCCACGACTAGCATCTCCATTCGCCTATACGGAGGAGCACTGCTTAGTAAGTTTTTACTCTGAAGATGAAGGAACGACAAACACATAATAACAGGATAAATCTATTCATGCTTCCTCATCCAGTGAATTTACGGCAGCTATGCATGAAGGAGTCCACTGATGCTGACACACAATGTTTTTTATATATATATATATATATATATATATGCTAAAAATACACACTGCTCTACTGCATGTGGTCTCTTGTGTTATAATGCCATCTAATGCATTCATTAGAATTTACACTTAAGCATTCAGACAATGTACAAGAAGCTATCTTGCTGTAAAATCGTTCCTTTAGCCTCCAACAGAAAGCAGTTTGATTCAGTTCTTGATTCATTTCAGTGTCTACAGTTCACTGTGCGGGCGTGGTAGGGACAGAGAGACCAATTCTCCAGAAATCTCACAGCAGTGGCCCCAGTCACTTCAGTTTCTGTGGCCTCGTATATCAGAGGGTGGCAGGACGGTGTATGTATTGGGGGTGGGGTTGGGATTGGGTGGAGAGTTGGCCTGAAATTTGAGTAGAGGAAACGTATTTTACAGCTCTCTTTACACATTAAATTAAGCTTTTTGCTCTTAATGCTATCCACAGGAGACAATTGATCGTCATAAATATTTCAGATAATTATGGTATTTGTACTTTGCTCCCCTGGTACCGAGAAAGTGTATTGGAGATGCAAGCAATTATATTAATGGCCTTAGTTTGAGACAAAGCTGCCTGACATGTCTGTGAGTCAGTCAGTGATTAGAATGGCTCTGTGAAGAGGCACAGTGTGACTGACACGGAGGCAGGTAGCACACAGGTCACTCCTTGATGGGAAAGTAAGCAGAGAAAGTGAAGGAAAGAACAAAGGGTGAGAGCAACGCCTTACTCAGTAAAGTCTGCCATGTTGTCAATTTCAGCTAAATCAGACCATAACTTATGTCAGAATGTCAGCACTTAGATCTTATATAAACATAGGAGCACAAAATGTTTCATCCACCTAATGTTCTCCTCCCTCACAAGACATTTATAGCAGTAATAAGAAACCACATAATGTACTCCAGCATGTTTATGCTTCTTGTTAAATCTTATATAAAATGTGAACAAGTCAAGCATGGACCTCTGTATGATTACTGCATTGCCTCAGGAGAGATAAAGCCCTAAATGAAAGAATAAGTGAACAACCAGCTTTCAGCCTCATAAGTCTGGCTTCTTTATTTTAAATGTCAGAAGGGCTGTGGGGGCTAGCAAAGATAAAGTCTTATAAAAGTGGTAAAGGTGCTGAAAGATGAGACTACAGTCCATCAGCCCTCCCACATTTCTGCCGACCGCTGCTCATTTGCATAGCCTTAATGTGGAGGGGGTGTGTGGGGGTGGAGTGAAGTATGGGAGAATCAGCTGGAAGAATTGTGGGGATTGAAATGTTTGAGCAGAGGCTATTATCAGAATCAATAAGTCAGAGCATTAAGCTGAATAATAGGCTAATTATCACTGTGTGTACATGGCGTCATAGGTTATAGTTGGAGTACAGCTGCAAGTGAATAGTGCTTGATAGTTTTGTTGGTGTTCAGTGTGTACGAGTTCTCTTTTTTTTTTTTTTTTCTGTCCTCATTCCCATGGCCCTAGGCCTATAAATTCTTTTTTGTTGCATCCTTTTTCTAGGCCTGTCCCTCATCTTGTGGAATGGTCTCTACACAGCTGAGAAGATCATCATTCAGTGGACTCTGCTCAGTGAAGGCTGCTATTTTGCTGTGCAGTTCCTAGGTGATTGCACTTTTTTGTCTCTAATCACAGCTTCGGAGACCACCTCTTGTACCTCTCTTTGTTAGCTACTGTGTTGAGAAAAGCAGTTAGTCAGAATTGAGTTTGCCAATGTGTTATGTATGTATTGATACTGCCCTCTTGTGTTGGGTGTGTGGAGCCACAGCCTTACATTTAGTTTATGGATAAGTTAGTACTTTTTCAAATCTGTCTTTAAATAATACTCACATAGCTGCATGGCCAGTTGGCAGTTTATTAGGTACATCACGCTAAGACTAATGCAATCTAACAACACCTTGTTAGTACATCCATGGACACACAAGTTAAAACCATGGACATGGAAATAAAGAACCATCTGTGTGACTCTGGTGAGAAGGAACAGCAAGATGTATGAGACAGGCTAGTGACATATCTGTGACCTCATGTACTTTTTATATTTACATCATAGAGCTACAGTTCACTCACATTTACTGCACAGTCTGACATGCCTTACAATACACCGTATACAATCATACACATCATGAAATCAAGACTGTTTTATACTCATCTTGTATAAATGTAGCTGTTGCACAACTAAAGACAGTGTACATAATATGCATATTGTTTTAAGACCAACTTGAATAAATGTGACCCTGTTATTTAAGACCTGATCTTCATAGGTTAATAAAGGTAGGGAAATCATGTGTGGTGTGCCTTATAAAAGCCTTTTGTTCCTTTGGTTTCAGTGACATCCATCACCTTAATGGAGATTGGCATCCTGCCCAACGCTGCCATGCTCCTGCTCCTCAGTCGAGTGCTTTTCCTGGTGGTCACCATGGCTTACTACTACCAGCTGGGCCGTAAACTAAAGAAGATCTAAGATCCTTGCTTGATACTTCGAGGGAGGGAACAGCTGAGCACAGATCACATATGTGGGGTCAGAAAGTTTGGATGAATATATAGTTGAGGCTTGGGGCATTACTTGGCCAATGGATGCTCCCTGCCCCCTTCCTCGGGACATAACTAATTTAACCCCCAGTACTGAACAGAGGAGCACAGTCGCACATTCCAACCTCTACAAACGAGAACAAGAAGCCTCATAGTGAAAGTAAATTACTCTTTCATTGGGCTGTGAGGTTACACTCCTCTTGACACACATTCCTTCGTTGTGCAGTTCTGAGTGCTGTTATTATGAAGAAGGAGCTAGCAGGTAGCAGTGTATTGTGTTCATGTATCACCAGGATTTATAATTTAACATGTACAGTACAGAATGGAGTAAGTTGCTTATGTACGGCTACATGACTTCCAGATTCAGTATTTAGTGTTATCTGTTTGATAAAATGTTGCATCTTGACATTGTTTCTATCACACTCAAGGACCAAGAGTCTGTGCTGTTTGATGCTGTTGATGCCAACTCACACTGTATGTAAAGTGAAGCCTGAATATCTGTGCTCTTACATAAGTCACTGACAGCTCTTCAGTGAACACCTAATAGAAATACCAACTTTAAGATTCAGGTGCAGTCAGATAAGCTAAACACTGGATAAGTGTCAGTTAGCTGATTTTTACTTTCAGTCTTTACCCATGATTCATTCAGATTTGAAGTATCCAAAAAGAAACACTGAATCGAAGAATGCTTCAGGGATAAAGTGGGGATTTTTTTTTTAATTCCTTGAGACATAAGTCACAAAGTTTTACCAAAGTGAATTGCTGTTGTTTTGTACAGAACATGTTCTCGCCTGAGATTAATCCACCTAATGTTGATAGGTTCACATGAACTACCATGTAAAAAGAGGCAGTGTAATGAGTGACTTTGTATAGACATGGTGTAACAAGCTGAGCATGTCCGGTGTGCAGGGTAAACAAACCTGAGCTGGTTCCTCTTTAGTGATGTAGCACAATTTTTTTTACATATACCACATCCTTAGTCTTGCCTTAAAACTACTTAAAAACTGTCATTAACACTGCATCCTACTCCTTGTATATATGTAAAAGAAATCATTTACTATTATGTGGCGTTCTTGTGAAACAAACAAGGAATTTGTTCAGTATTAGTTAAATGATTTTCAAAGGCTGATCTTTCTCTTGACGTCGTATTTTGTATCAGTTTAAGTGACTTTTGTGTTTTGACATCATGCATGCAATATAATCCACCATAGCTTGAATTGTGTAGCAAACTGCCACTAACTAGAATACAAAGCTGAAAAATAAAGATGTTACCGGCAGTGAATAGATGCATTAGCCAAAAATGGCATAAAACCTGAAAAGGACAAGTTTATGTATTAGGCGATTAAACTGTGTGCTTTAAAACATTTGAGTTTTCACCCAATTGATTCAGTACATTTTCTACCTCCCAGTACATGGCTGCTTTGAGGTACATGACATCCCAGCTTGAGTTTAGGGCTGTACCAGTATTGCTAGTTTGTGAACTCTGACCTCTGCAGATAGTTGAGTCATAGTGTAAATTTAACTTGGAAAAACCATTTTGAGTCTACCAAGGAACACAAGGTGGTCCATATTGTTGTAAATGACCATGTTGAGTCCTGCCCTCCAAGGGAGTGGTCCTGAGGTTGCACTGATTGTGGGTTTGCAGTTGCAAGTCCAGCACTGATGGCAGATGTGCTTGTTACTACTTAGATAGGGAATGCGAAACATGGGTGAGGTTCAGCCGTGCTCCCTGAAAAGTAGTCATTATAATTCTCCCAGTGTTTAATTAGATGCAGCTCTCCTGAATGACAGCGTGTGCCCCAGCCTACTCTTCTGTGCTGACTGGCATGATAATTATGGAGTTTAAAAAAAAAAAAGTCATTCAATTTAGGTTGATACTACAGGCCACAAATCATCAGTCTTGTGACATGTTCAAAGGTCTATAAAGCAGGTTATTTTGGTAGTGATGGGTAGTTTTAGAGGTACAGGCAGAAGAAGGGTTACAACGAAATGGCTCTTTCATCTTCCTGGTTTTCTGATGTAAGATTAGTCAAAATATTACATTGGTAAGTTGAGTCCTTGAAATTTTAGAGGAATGGCAAGTTGAGCTGTTCTCACTCATGCAGATCCAAAAAGTTATACTGTTGTGAATAGCATAATAGGTCAAACTGTTTCAGGTTGTAGCATTGTGTTTTTATGTATATATGTGTTATATTGTACCTCAAAAATAAACTGTTATGGATTCCCACTGTTTAGTTTGAAATAAAGAACACTGTTTATTTTGAAGAGTTCCAAAGTGATGCAGTCGACTTTGTTCCTTGCTGTCCTTTCTGACATATACAGGGCTCCAAGTATTATTTTCATTATCAGGAAACCGGCAGATTATTTTCCTCATTCTGTGATTGCTAAAATGCCAGGAAATTGTACAAAAATCACTACTTCTAATAATCACAATTTCCTGTGATACCTTAAAATTTATGCTTTGTGTGACCGACAGTCCAAAACCTAAACATACCTTGTTTATTGCCACATATGACAAGCAGTAAATCGTCACATTTGACCCAGAGATGATTTGGCAGTTTTGCTTGAAATTTGATAATTAATCAATTCTCAAAACAGTTGCTGAATAATTTTCTGTCAGTTGACTAGTCACATCAGCCTTAGTAATACACCTTTGCTGCTATCAGTGCTGGTGCTCACAACTTCAAATCATGCAAAAATAATGGCAGGATGTGGTGAAATCTGCTGGAAACTATTAGGCAGCAGCACTTTATATGCAGCTACACTAGACCTCTAATGTCAACTGGAATGATCATATAGTCGCCTCAGGCATTATTTTAAAGATAAGTGATTAGAACAACATCCAGTTTAACTTCACTTATAGTGTTGATTCCCAGCAGCAAAGGTGAGACTTTCGTTTTAGGCGCATGTATACACTCATTTATTTCATAGCCGACATTTAACAGAATACCTTGTACCTACCTGCTTTAACCTTGAAAGTGGAGAGCCTTGATTAAGTTCAACAAAACGCATCATTAAACATGTCTCAACAAAGAAACTAAAGAGTTATGTAATCTATCTTTGTTTAGTGTTTTCTGTTTGGAAAGTGTTGAACATGTCATAACATGATCATTTGATCTTTCCTGTGGATTTAAGTGAATGAATCTGTAGCTTACTGCATATCCCAGTTTAACTTTTCCCATCCTATTCCAGTATGCAATCATCTTTCCTCTTGGGCAAAGGGTAAAAAGGGGGATTGTGTCGCAAATGTGTGTCTTTGGTTAAAGTTTAGAGGTAAAAGCTCCCATGTGTGTTCATTCTCCTTAACTATGGCCTCAATAATAAACATATAATTGAATTTATACATTTATGACAATTTCACTATAAACTGAAACATTTTGAGCTTCATAAACACAGATGTTAAGGCGGAAGTGCTGCAGTGAATTACATACAATTGTACAAGTGTACCTGGCAGTTGAGGGTATTATATGATTATATGATTATTGTCTGCCTTTAATATATAAGCAGTATCTCACTATCACATAATTGTGTTTGCAAAAATTCAGAAGATAGTGAGAAACAGTCCAAAGTGACGCCTTCACAACGCTTGTTTCAGTCAACCAAAAAAATTATTACAAATAAATTAAAATAAGGAAAAGTAGCAGCTCCTCACATTTCAGAACTTGGATCCATGAAATGTTTGCTGTCTTTACAATTATCAAAATTGTTGTCAGTACATTTTATTTAAGTTTACTATTGATTAAGTAATTTCAACTTAGTTTATTACCAACCATCATAGGCTTTTTTTTTGTCTAAAAATAGTTTGTAAATTATTAAATAACGGTGTCAAAAGTAGTGGGGGGGAAAAGCACAATATTTCCTTCTGAAATGTAGAACTGTGAAGAGGCGTGAAAGGAAAATGCTCAGCGTCAGTATAACCAAAGATTTGAGGAAGGTTACTTTCCATCACCACCTCTGGGCGGTGCAGCCTCTTCCACTAAACAGGGCAAGAGGGAGTTAAAGGAGCAGCTAAGAGCAGCTAACCGCAGCTGGCGCACGGTGGGCGTGTGGACGTCTTCTCAGACACACACGTATTGTTTCTCAGCAGCAGAGTTGACTCACACGGCAGCCAAAGAGGACAGAAGACAGTGGGCTCTTTAAGCAGCCGTTAGCATCTCTGGATAAGTCGCAATAACGCTACTGTAAGTGTCGGTCATATTTATTACGTGTTTCTAACTAGCTAGTGTTACGTCAAAATGTGTAAACTTGTTATTGTAAGTAAGCCGCAAACTCCTCTGCGTTTAGAAAACTTGAAGAAAAATAAACTAATTGAGAAAAACCAATATGTAACTCATAACGGCAGTAATGTTAGCTAAAAGCCGTGTCGGGTGAACAGACGTTAATTTACAGTTAACAGCTAAAGCTAACGTACATGTACTCTGTCGGTCAGGGGTCTTTGAAAAGATTCACCCAACTAACATTGAAAAGTAGCTAATGTTACCATGAAGTGTTGAGACCAGCGCAATATAAAATGGTACGCTCACCTTAGTGAAAGCGTTGCAATTAACACTGTCAAGAAATAATCATTTAGCTAGACTTTTAAAAGGAGTTTGTAAAGTTACTGCAGTGCGTAAGTTACGTCGTAATGTTTTGCGACTGTGTGCAGTTATTTGCTAGCTCTTAAAGGACATGTTAACAATTTTCAAGTCTATATTACACCAACAGCGATGTGTCAAAGTGAAAATTGGAAGATGTTTCGCTTACTGTAATTATTCTGTTCACCCTAGTCATTAGAAAGTCCCTTCCCTGAGAAATAACCTGGGGCCTAAGTGAGGGGCACAAAATGTACCGTAACCCAAAGTGTATGTGGACCTTTTATGAAGCTCTGTCCAAATTAGTGGATATCTTCCAAAGTCACAACCTTTTTTAAATATAAAATGTCCTAATTTTGTTACATTACCTTAACTGCAGCTGATCAGGGAAGTGCAAAGGGGCAATTTGATAATAAAAGATCAGATCAACTTTACAGTTCATTTAGGACAAAATGAGGACTGTGGATTTTGCCCCATCTCTTACATTTTCAGTGCATTTGCAGCAGATCTCTTATTGGACACCATGAGTAGAAGGAATTATTATAGCAAGCAAAACTCCTGTCAGTGTTCAGATGGGCACCAGACTATTAAAGTATTGTAAACCAAGTCTTTAATGCCCGTGTAACAGTTTAAATATGTTGTGTTTGCTTTTGGTCTTTAATCAATCTCTTGATTTGTCATCCCCATGGATCCAGCATATGGAGAACTAGTGAAATGTCAATGTAAATTGTTAGGAGAACTGTTGTCATCATAGGATTCAGGGTCTCCACTTCAATTTAACTATTTTAACCTCCCTTTTTCTTCTACAGTGATGGTGCCATTGGCTTTGATATATTTTTGTATTGTATGCAAAACAAAAAAAGCATGAAAATGAGAACCAAAAACCCCTATTTTCGTTGAGGTGTGAAATCAAAATGATAGTGCAGCTCCACTGTTGCAGTCTTAGCAACAGCCCTGTTTATTTACATCCAAAGTTCCCTAACACTTACAGTACACTGTTACTTTACAAGAACACTGTCAGAGAAACTTATTTTGATAGGATAGCAAATGTTACCATGGTGAGCAGTGCACAGGTATTACTGTGGTAAAACCACACAATTTCCAGGCAGTATCCACTTACCACAGTGCTTATGCAAGATTAGGTGCTAGGTTTTAAGCAATAATGTGGTGTACAAGCAAAAATTCATATCTGCAAATGCACACTTAGCGGAACTAGTCAACTCTGTTCTCAAGTCTCACTTAATTTCAACTCTTGGCCTATACATTTTACAATGGGCTTAAGTTTAATTTAGGTTTGGCTGAAGAAAGTATGACTAGATGTTGTTTAGTCCAGTAGCTGTTGGTGAGTTTGTGGCTGTGTAAGAGATTACAGGTAAATGAAGTCCCATATCGTCAGTGGCATTGCAGCCTCCAATGGCGTCCCAAACTGTTCTCTGTTTGTGTCACTTTTGATGCTGGTTGTGATGGAAACACAGTGGTTTTCTAAGAATTAAATCAGCTAAAAAGATATACCATGTTGCTGAAAGCCAGATGCTTTCTTTATTCTCTTATACATCATAAGTTGCCAAGCTAAGAAAGCAAGTTAATTCCATTTACCTCTGGTTGCTTATTTTTTGGGATACAGACCAAATGATGAAAAAGATTATTTCTAATATCTAGTAGTGATAAATCAAAACCAGTTGTGCTGTGTTTTGTTTTGTTGCCACAGATGCTTACCTGTCACAGAGTTCCACTAGGGGGTTTCACCAGTTTATGTCATGCAGTGGGAGATGCTCAGAGATGCTAACTGGGAAATCCCTTCCATTCCACAGAATTTACTCGAAGTGATGTCACATTGCATTGGATACAGATTTTGCATGACCAGAATAAATGCTAATCTTTATAGATGTAAACAATCCAATAATATAAATGAACATTAGTGCTTACCTTTCACAAAGCTGAATTTACTGTACACAAATAGCTGTTTCTAAAAATATACTGTATGTATGGTAAAGTTTTCCTTTTACTTGAACAAAAAGGCTCTTCTATTCAGTGTATTCAGCAAAACACCATTATATACCCTGAGCCTAGATCCCGCCTGTAAGAGGGATAATTCACAGCATTATAGATGTTAACGCTGGTATTAAGTGATTTAATTTTAATTTAGGCAGGTCCATGCCATGTTTGCCTGACAGATGTGTAAATGGATCATATATGAATGTGTTAAGAGGAGGTGCTATATAGAGGTTGGCTGAGCCACCCTGGGTCTATTACACACAGAGGTGTGTGTACCCCACACCTCTGAGCTGGCTCTTTGTACAGCAGCACCTCGTTCAGTGCAACCCACAGACAGCGTGATGGCGATTACACCTTTGCCAAACCACAAGGAAGGAAATGGGAGCTACGAAGTGGAGAAATGGTTGTGGGAGGTCATAGGTTTGGAAAGTTTTGGTGATTCATCTATAGCAGGGGTGTCCAATACGTCAATCGCAAAGGTAGTGTCGGTAGATCCCGTGCCATTCAAAAATAAATTAGATGTATCCGGCGTGAAACACGTGCCAAATGTGAACATGCGTATAGTCAGTGTGACGATTCGCTGTGGTGACCCATAACAGGAAAAGCAGAAAGTGACAATCATTCATATATAGCCTACCACCCATCCTCCCTATGTCATTTGCTACTTGACTGACATGCAGGGCAGCCAGTCTGAGATCTTGTCTTTTCTGACACACGAGTCACCAAACATGCACAGTCAACCGCACAAGCTACTGCAAAACTCCAGTGAGCGAACTACCTTGTCAGCCTTCGAAATATTTCTACTAAAGATTATAAAAAAGAGGGGGTGAGCAGAATCAAGTAAGAAACCGAAAACATTCCATGCAGAATGGGAGGAGGACTTTTTTTCTGCAACGTTATATTTGAAATGTGTTTGCTTGATCTACCAATCTACCATCACTCCGAAGAAGGGAAATGTGGAGCGGCACTTTCAGACTGTTCATAAAAACTACGACACTCATTCATACATATATTTTGTGTGTGTGTGTGTGTGTGTGTGTGTGTGTGTGTGTGCGCGCGCGTGTGTGCGCCCGCACGTCAATCATTTTGACTTGGTCGTTTGAAAAGTAGCTCGCAAGGCGAAAAAGTGTGGGCACCCCTGATCTATAGTGTTCTCAGGGCACGTCATGTCTCACCTTTTTGTCCTTCGGTTGTCTTTTAATTTCATCAGAATTATGGATACTGCTGTAGCTGTTATGTGGGATTTTGGCATTGTTCTTGGGCCTGTCTGTTTTACTCTACTTTGAATTTCCATTGCACTTTCCAGTATTTTTTTCCACTTAGGAACAGGTCTGTGACAGGGTTTTGCCTTGGTAGACTGTGAAAAAACAAAGCTTTAAAATGGTCCCACAGTTTATCTGATCAGTGTTTGAGCTTGTATGGAAGTATGCAGTAAAACATTTTAGTATATTTATGGTCTGGCTCAGCTTTGCTGCCAACCTCAATATACTTAGTTGGCTTAGAACAAATTGGGCCGGGCTGACTATTAAATGTATTGTTTGAAAAATGTATTAAGTACAGCTGAGGCATTGTCAGGAACTGTTTTTACATGGACGGGGTTCATTCACCAAACAATGGTAGTCATAACTAAGCTTTTTTAATCCACACTGCTGCTCACCATCTAGATATAAAAGCCATTCATCTCCTTTAAGGATTATTTACTTTGCATGGGTATCTGCTGTGTGGGTTGGGCTTTGCATTGTGTTCAGTTTTGTAAACACAAAATTGTGTTAGTGTTTAGGTTATCGAGAACATTTAAAATCCCGGTATAGGTGGTTAATAGTAATGTTAACCATCTTTTGATCGGCCTAATTAGACTACAGACTGCATCTTTCACTCAGAGCTTAACCCAGCCTAGCATATTGGACCAGAAAGATATATGAATTTAGATTTGGTCATATTTGCATTTGGTTATTATTGGTTATTGTAACAGGATGTTATAATAATACATTAATGGTAACATAGTTAAGAAAACTGGCAAGTAAACAGTATGGCAGCATTTGTAGGTGTTGGGTGTTCTTTTTTTGTTTTATGTTCAGTTATGCAATATTTCCTGTTCTTATGATGTACAGATACAAAAAAAAAGATGACAACTGCGATTTTGGTGCTTCACATTGCTTGTAGACATGCACACGACAGACATGCCGCTGAGCAAGATGATAAAAGATGAACACAAAGATGTCAGTAAAGTCAACATTTTCAAGTGATTTTAGTGTGTTTTCAAGGCAGCGCAAACATAATTTAACAGGTAATACAACATCTTCATGTGCTTGTTTTCAATCTAATCCAAAAGCATAAAAAATAGTTAGGGACTGTTTTTAAACGATTGAGACTAAAGGTGAACTTTATGTTTCAGAAATACTGCACACTAAGCTGATGGTAAGAACCTACAGTTTGAGCATCTACAGCAGCTGGCGGATATTTTTAAACTTCTCAAATAACCACAATGGCTGGTTACATTTTCAGTTCTCCCTGAGAAGGAAGGGCTCTGGTTGTGGTAGATATTTTCTTTGGTTAAATCATGTTGCCCTTCTGTATGTGGGGTGCTGGCCTGGTCTGCAGGTGTTTCATAGAGGAAAGCAGAGATTCCACTGAATGCAGTCATGCAGTATGTGTAGGAAACGCAAATATATAAATATAGGTGAGTTTGAATTAAACAATTCAGACATTACTGTAGCTTTCCCTAACTTAAAATGTCAGACAGCTTGCATTGAGGTTTGATTCATAAGGTGGGGCTGGCCTGACCACGTTGTTATTATCTGTTATGTGCTCACACGACATCAACTAGTGAATAATGCCCCGATATGTTTTCATGCATATTTGGATTGAAATGAATAAAACTGTAAAACACAGTTTCTCCCCAAGTTTGTTGTGGCTAGTAAACACAGTTGATCTAGTTTCCCTCTTCTTGAGATGACAATAGGACGGCTAGCCACTGTCATGGTCTCCGTTCAGTCGCCATTACTTCACCACTCAGTGCTTTGTGGTGGTCTTTCTGCCAGTTTGTCTCACCAGGGTGTTTCCTCTTGTTTGTCAAGGATAAAACAGGACCCGTTAACAAATTTGTTTTCAAAAGCGCACAATATTGTCATAAAGCTTTATCCTCTGACAGCAGGCCAGCTGTTGCCTTATAAAAGTGGTGATTAGAGAAGGTTGGGCTGTTTGAGACTGGAGAAATAAAAAATGAATTAGGCTAATGTTTCTTTGAAGATTAAAGCTGTGTTCAATCAAGAACCCAACTGTGTTGATTTTCCTTGTGTCCTTCTCAAAGCAAGGCTATCTCAAAGCTGGCTCTCTCTCTTTTGTTATTGTGTTTTTTTCTTCACCTTGTGTCTGCCTTCTGTTTTTATGTTAGTCGCCCAGGCTATAGTGGAATATTTCCACTTGGTATTTAATTTAACCAGTGAATTTTGTTTACTTCTATCTTCCAGAAGTGAAGCCATGGGGAAAGGATGCATCACAGTCACCAAGTACTTTCTCTTCCTCTTCAACCTTCTTTTCTTTGTAAGTAATCACATTTCTTCATTACTGCTTGGTGGCCACGCTGCACTATCTGCACATAGCGTGCACTTTTAGAGTCATCAGCTGGTTTGTTTGTTTAAGGTAGACAGATAGGGATGCTATACAGATATTTATGACCCATTAAGAGCTGTCTGATGCCTTTTAGGTTTTTATTTGAATAATTGCCCTTATTTAAATCGCACCAAACACTGGTGGAGATACATAGGAAAATGTTGCTGTGACTGCTTGTGGTGAGAGACTTTACAGAGTACCTCAACACAGTCAGGTCTAATCATCAGCAGATGGTTTCTGTCTGTTGCCTCCTCTCTTTATACTGGCCACAACATAAAGTTCAGGGGTGGATAAAACCCTAGACTTCAAAAACTGACTCTGTGAGGGTGTCCAGACCTTTCCAGTGATTCTCCGGTTGTAAACCAGACACAGACCTTTTGATGTGAACACGTTACTGGTGTCTAATAGGAAGTGTGTGCACCTGTGTCGGTATTTGTCCATGTGGACAGATTAGAATAGGGAAAGCCAGGAAGAGGTGGGCTAATAATGGCTGCTGGGAGCTCAACAGCCCCTCTAAATGAACAGCTCTTAACCAGGGCTCTAATTACGGTTGTGGGGGGCGCAGTACATAGGGGAAGCTGGTTAATCAACAGAGCCTCTCATCTATGGATTTTGCCCCCTCCACAGTATCCCCCAACTAATGAAAGGGCCCTCATAATTACAAAGAGGTTCTGAACTTCATCACCTCATTACAAGGTTACAAAAGGTAAAGCAGATGACTTTCTGAGGCTTTCGGGTGCCAGTGACAAAATGTTCCAGTCTTTTGAAATGATGATTCTTCTCATTTCTAAATGTTTTGAGCCCTTTATTCTGATTTAACAGTCCTCAGCTTGCTCTTCTAGATGTTATTGACTGCTCTGGCTGTATTGTGGAAAAAAACGGCATAGTGGGATCTTACCCATATTTCTTTCCCCAGAAAAGGACAAAGGCATGGTGGCAACTTTCTCACATTTTCACTTTACATTAAATCTATCATGAGGAGCAGATAAGTAAAACTGAAAGCTTGAGAAAACTGCCACCATGCCTCCATCCTTGTTTGGAGTAACTCTATTTTTATAAGTGTTGAATATCAGTGGATCCCCTGTCCCTCGCCAGTCTGCTGTGAAAGAAAGAGACAGGCAGACAAAGAGAAAGAGAGAGGAGTTAGGATCTGATTAATCCCAGATGTGACAAGCTGTGGAAGCAAAGATAAGGCCCTTTGTTTAAGACATACCAGAACAGATTCAGTGTTTTACTCTGTGAAATCTGGTAGCTGATTCTTTTCTGTTTCCCCTCCACAGATCTTTGGCGCATTGATCATGGGCTTTGGACTGTGGGTTCTCCTTGATAACCAGAGTTTCATTGCGGTTCTACGTAAGTGCTGAAACACTCACAGAAAAATGCAGTCCCACCGCCACGTCCTGTAGTGATAACACTCCTGTCAGCACTTTGGATCTATGTTAGTCCAGCTGGTGTAAGCACAGTGGAAGTGGAAATACAGACTGGAGAGTGTACAGATCCTAAACCCCCCAGCCTACTCTGCACAGTGTTTGTGGATTTAATCCCATAGGATTCATTCCCAAGGACCACGAGGGGATGTTCAGAGTAAACAAAAATGTGACTCATAGATGAAAGTTGATCAAGTTCCTCAGCCTTTCTAAAGTTGACCAGTAGACCTACAGATACCCACTGACACATCTGTTGAGATCCAGAGGAGTAGGTTAGTCCAGGGGGGTTTGGGTGGCAGATTTGATTATTAAGTTGTTCCATCTTATGTAGGAAAATAGCAGCTTTATTTCCCCACAGTTTCCACAGACATGTACTTTGAACTTGCTTGTTCTCTCAGCTTCCCAGGTGGCAGAGGCACACAGATACAATCTCCCACCCTCACAGATGTCACCACAAATCTGTTTGTAGACACTGTGTAGGAAGAAAGAAACCAAGCCTCCAAATGGTATGCTGCAAGAGGCAAGACTTTCAGCTTTGTTAGAGACAATATTGTGTCTCTCTTCCTTTATCTACTGTGAAGACACTAGAGAAAGCATAATGAGCCCCAGTTCCAGCCTTGCCTGGAAAGAACAAGGAACCAAGAGTGGAAAGTTTTAGTTGCCTCAAATCTTTTTATAAATGCTTTCAGTCTATCCATCCCAGATGGAGCATTGCTGGGACCAGCAATGGGGTTTTCTTCCAGTTTATAAAAATATTCTTCCACTTTCTTTTGGCAACTTTATACATGTTAGAAGTCAGATATAGCATTTATTTCAATTAGACTGTGATACCTCTTTCCTACTAAAGATTTTGACCTGGGGTGCAGAGCTAATCCTGATGACGCATGTTAACCCATCCAGATGGGTTAACATGCGTCACACTGGCATTACTGTGCCAGCCAGTTTGAAGGAGCTGTGAGATTTACTGCTCTTATACAGCACAGTTAGAACAGAACTGCTAAGCTTTTTTTCAAGTTTAAACCATGTCATGACAAAAATTAATCAAATGATTTTGATGATTGATAATTGTTTATCATTTTTCACACATTCTCTGGTTCTGACTTCTTAAATGTGAGAATGATCTGCGCTCTCAGTTTTGTATCATTGTAAACTGAATATGGTTTGAGAATGTGAAGACGTCATCTTGAGCTCTGGGATACTGTGATTGACACGTTTAGCTATTTTCTGACAATTTATGGACAAAATGATGAACTGTTTACACAAGAAAATAACTGCCAGATAAATATAGCACTACTCTTTTATCTTCTGTTTAAGGTCCATAACGTAAAAGTCCTTTGAGGAAAAAGCACAATATGTGAAAGCCAGGCAGGGCTGAAGAAATCTATGTTTAGACTGGAGGCCTCTGGTGCTTTGACTAATAAGTTGGGAAATTACTGGAGTTATGACGAAGACTATCCAGAGCTGACCTTGTGTTCTAAACCAGTCAGGCTGAGTCTTTCTTTCTATTTCAGCTCTTGAGGTCACAACCAAAGGAGGGACCACTCCAAGGTTATTATTAAGCTAAGTGTGCTTATCTACAGCCAGGAATTCAGAGCATAAAGGCAGTACAGTACCTGTCATCCCCACCAGCCTCAGTCCTATTGTTATGAGCATCCAGCTGTTCCTCTAGAGATAGCAGAGCTCCTGCTTCACTGATATTGTGACGATATCCCTTCCTGCAAAGGGCTTGATGACCTTCTCTCCTCTGTGTGTTTTTGTTCCCTGTACCCAGGAACAGTGAATCTTATCTTCTCACTGGGTCCCTGGATTTCTAACCTCACTGGAAACCTCTTACCACTCTATAGAGGAACAAAAACCAAAGCTACACGTAGCTCTGTTTGTTGACTCTGTGCGTTCCCCTCAGAAATTGTACCATTACTTGACCATAAACAGGATCTCTGTGTGTTCTGTTTCCATTCTTCATGAGTTATATTACTAGAGAACTCTGCAGCTGGCCCAATGACTTCAGGTAGGAAAAATCCAGGAAAGTTTGAGTTTCAGCTCCATTATTTTTCAGCTAAAAGAGCATCTTCCCCTCAGTGTCTGCTTTTTACCGGTACAGTGCTGTTAATAGTTTACCCCAATGATATGATGCCTTGCCAAAACACAGTTTGTTTTATGTTTAAACAAAAGTCGGCCTTGGAAAGCTGGTCTGAGAGCCAGAGAGTGTGCCAAAGTACAGTTAGGAAATATGCTTCAGATCAATTCAGAAATGTTCCCAAGTCATGAATAGAAAAAAGAAAACTTGAGTGGTAGATTATTTTTATTTAGAGTGCTTTAACTTTAGAAATTCAGCACGTAGTTCAGCTGCTTATGTTTACATTTTAAATCTACATAATTTCAATGGTGTCTTTTCTCTAGCTGTATACAAGCTGAGTGTGTGTCTCTGGTCATGTTTACAGAAGGACCTGCAGTACCAAACAGTCCTCTCCCCGCCCTCAGCAGCTTTCTGTAAGGGCACCATAATTTTACCTCTTTAAATGGGAAGTTCCACAGAAACCACCCGAGGGACTGTTTTAGAATTTCTAGCTGAGACCTACATGGAGACAAGTCACAGCACATGACAGAACAGCATAGTAACCTGATGAACACACACTGACTTCAGGAGAATTATATGTTTTAGTATTACCACAGAGGAACACAGATGCTCCCTTTACAGCTGCAAGGGTGTAAAGTATCTGTTGCTCTGCAACTCTGATACACCTGGGAGTCAGCCTGAGAGGACACACTTTTCTGAGTTTAAATAGATTGTGTAAAAGAAGTGTAGGAGTGAAACTGCAAGTGAAATGTGAAAGTACTGCTGAATGTGTTTTACCCTCGACTGCTATGTGATGTCAGAGGAAATAGGCCATCTGTACAATAAATGTAGGAGGCATCAATATGCCAAGAATATTAGATGAATACTTTAGAAGTGGTCACAGTGGAGAACTGTTTTGAGGTTGCATTAGTGTTGCATGACGTTCTCTCTAACTCCTGGGTGTGTGTGTTTTGTACTGGAACAAGTGTTCATCTAAGCACTGGGCTGCATGCAAACTACACACAAACATCTATGTCAACTTTAGTTCCCAAAATTAATAATTGTAGAATAGTTGCTTATAATCTTGGAAGAAAATATGTCCATGGTCTACTGTAGCTAAGTAAATCTCTCTTTCAGTGAAATAGCTCTTCTTTTCCACAAGACTAATAAAAGCAAAGCAGCCTAATTATAGTAACTAGAAGGAATGATTAGCATGTATCATACAGAGCCAGGCCAACACTGAATCTTTTACGTCACTCTCTTCTGTCCTGCCTCTGCTCTAGATAATGATCTTTTATGCCACCACTTAAAGCCATAGCACTCTTGCATATTTCGGTTTAGCTACATTCAACATTATCAGAGTACTCATTAAATTTCTTGACTGTTAGCAGTCACTGAGACTTTTGCTTAAGGCATTTCATGCATCAGCCCATGTTCTCCAGGTAATTCATATTTTTAATGGAACCCATAGGCATCCATTGCTTTTGCTGACACTGGTTTTATATATATATGTGTGTGTGTGTGTGTGTGTGTGTGTGTGTCTAAAATAGCATGCTGGATATAGAACATAGTGTGCTTGTATGCCTCCCTTTAAATACTACCTTGTAGTCACATGAATGCTCTGCATATGTTCACCCAAGTTATTTTAACTTTCAGTTATTCTCAAACCACCACAGCATGCGCTGCTCTGGTAAACCATGTAGAGGCAGCCATAAACAGTACATACATGTAATTAGGTCTTTGTGTACACTACAACATTTCTGTATAAAATATGATGTACACAAAATATTTTTTTCTTGCTAATTGTTGTTAGGGATGTAGCTAACAATTATTGCCTTTATCAACTTATCTGATTATTTTCCTGACTGGTTGAAGAAAATGTTATTTACAGTACTGTGCAAAATTCTTGGGCTACCATTAGATTTATTGTTTTAGCAGTGTTATGATGGAATATATTATCAGAACACAAATAGAAAATAAAGCAATTATGTACACAGTGTTAAAAAAATAACACAAAAATGTCAGATAAATAAAATCTGCAAACAAACTAGATACTCCAGATGTTGTATTCAAGCTGTTCTACAGAAATACAGAGAATCTGGAGAAGGACAAAAAGAGGAGTGGAAGACCAAGAACACTGTCAAAATCTGATGAGAAGTTTATCAGAGTTTCTTCTTTGAGAGACCGGAGGAAATCCAACGAGGACCTGGCTCAGCATCTGGCAGCCTCATCTGGATGCCAAGTTGATCCTTTGATAGTCTGAATAAGCTTGATCAGGAACAGCCTTTGTGGAAGAACAGCAGCCAGGAAGGAACCATTTTTCAGAAGGAAGGCAGTGAGAAAAGGCTGAGATATGCAAAAGCTCACAAAGATTAGAGTGAAGATCAGTGGAAAAGAGACTCATGGGGTGATGAACTGAAGTTTGAAATGTTTGGGTTCAATCGCTGACTGTGTGAGAAGAAAAGTTGGAGAGAGGTGGAGGAATGAGTGCTTGCAGCCTTCAGTGAAACAGTGGAGGGTCTGTCATGGTTTCAAGATAGTTTCCCCAAAAGAATTCAAGCTGTGCAAAGGGAGGTCACACTAAATACTGACTTTGGACTGTAGAAGCCAATTTGTTCTGACAATTTAGTGTTTTTTAATATTGTGTACATATTTCCTGTATTTTCTGGTTATATCTTCATTAAGAGACAATAAATAAATGTAAACTATCATCACAACATTGGTAGAACAGCTAAACTAATTATTGCCTCAGACTTTTGCACAGTACACAAAGTGCCTAACACACTGCACACAACTAGATAAAACCTTTACATGCAAACATAGGTAAAACATTAGAATGTAAGTCACACAGCCTCCTTGCTGTAATAAGTCAGTCATTCAGTTTTACACAGTAGAGTTGTACATGGAAGGACAACTTCTATAGCATAATTCATTTTTGTTGTGCATTGGCCAGGGTGTATACTGTATATGATGATTGTTGCATGAAGCATCAGCAATTAATAAGATTAGTAATGTGGAATAATTACATCCACTGGCTTGTTGTGCTTAATCTCTCTAGACTCCTTTTGGCGTTCTATTTTATTGTAGCTTTATTCTAGCTCTTCTGAGGGGTGTCAGCCTGGACAGGAATTATGCTATAGATCAATGAATGTATATGCCTGTCATATGTCTACTTAGTTGATTTTTATTCTGATATTGATATGTTGATGATTTTGGGTTTAATTTTTTGATGTAGCACCTAGTGCTCTTTGAGCTGGTAGGTGCTTTATAAATACATTTTATTATTAATTTTTATTACTGAGAGGTTCATGGAGTTGTGTCTGCTGTGTCTGTCAGCTTCTTCACCAAATGTATGGGAGTGAGTTATCTGATAGCTCTGGCTCCTTTGGTTGGCCGGGAATCTTTAGGAGCAGGAGCAGTTTCAACCCAGATAACACACAGCCACACAATGGTTCCAGTTTATCTCCTCCCCCTATCTTCCATTTCAGCCTTTGTCCCCACCTCAGCTCCCTCCTCCTGGAGCTCCACTGCTCTACATACCAAAGAGGAAATAATTTAATCTTGCCACACACTGATTTGTCTTGGTCCAACTCTCTCTAGTGGCCTATTAATATAATCTTTTGTGGGAGTAAAGCACTAGAATGCTCTGAATTCAGATAGGTTTTTGGCTCAGTAACCGTCTTTATCAAAATGAGAATGAGGCCTTCCTCTGAGCTGCATTTATTTGCCAGTACACACACTGTGGTTAAAGGAGACAAAACAAGGGCAGAGATCAGGCCACCACTTCTTTTATCATGGAAAGTCATGTATTGTGAATACACAATACACTCTATTGTGTATTCAGTGGTTATTTTTTTATTTTTAAAAAAGGAGTTGAGTTTAACTGAAGGACTAAGCTACAAATGCTTGCTGTAAAACTATTGTAGCTGTTGTGTAATGTGCAGCATCAATATAGGTTTTATTGGTTCTATAAGTTGAACTCTTGCTTTATCTCTCTGTTTCCATTTGTTTTCTCCAGAGGAATCATCAGAAACAGTGAAGGTGACTTCCTACATCCTCATCGGTGTGGGTTCTTTGTCAATGGCCATGGGCTTCTTCGGCTGTATAGGAGCCATATATGAAATCCGTTGTCTGCTGGGACTGGTGAGGAATCACATTTACTCTGAGCTGTAATGCTACCCTGCTTTATCTTGGTTTCCTTCTCTTAAGAGGAAAACACATAGTTAACATCCTCAACACAGTGAGATGAGTGAATTTAAAACATGCGCCCTAGAAACTTGTGCAAGATCTCAAATGTGACCACATGTCACAACCATGCAGGAAGCTAAATGTTCTGTTTTATGACAAAAAAAAAAAGTTTTTAAATCCCCATTGAAAGCTTCTCAGTAGTAGGCCATACTGTTGGCCAGGATTCTAAGTGCTAGGCATGAACCACAATACCCTCTGGCCTTTGTTACATGTCAGTTCTCCTTTCTCTCTGCTTTTCCTGTCATCTCTCTACAGTCCATAATCAAGACATACTCAAAAGTAATACATTCAAATAAATTCTCAGTAGTTTTTGCGTAGTTACACACACTCTTCATCATTTGTCTAAAACATTTGCTTTAGCATTAGAACATACAAAGCTCTGTGTTCTTCTGTTTGTTTTGTTTGCATGAAACATTCGCCTAAATGTACCTGCTTGAAATCTCGAGCTTGGCTAAAAGCAGGTGAATGATTCAGCGTATGTGTGGGCCTTTGGTTTGTAGCATGTGTGGATTTACTGAGCGAAGGGGGTGTCGCGGATGAAGCCAATGAGATGTAAGGGGTACAACTACTATGTGGATGCGTGCATGATCTCTACAGTGTTCAACAGTGAAGCTTTAGGCCGAACAGTTAAATGATGAACTGAAAGTTGCTATAAAGCTCGGTAAAGCCAAAGGCAGCTGCAGATGGACTACCCCTTTCCCATTGTCACATTGTTTTCACTTTGCTATTGTAAAAACATGGATCATAGCTGCTATAAGATACATTTCCTGCAGTACTGGCAGTGTTTAGAACTTTTGTCTCTAAATAGTGACATTTCCCTGTATCCCCTGCAGTACTTCACCTGTCTCCTGCTCATCCTCATCGCCCAGGTCACTGCTGGAGTTCTTATTTACTTCCAGAGAGATCGGGTAAGATACTAGCTCCAACATCAACATTCCTCCCTTCCCTTTTCAGTCTCACCTCTTTTCTTTTAATTTGTCTTGCTGTCTCTATAGCTTGTCTCCCCTTTTTATTCTCTCCTCTAATTTGGCACATCTTTCACCTTTCTCTTGCTCCCACCACACTTTCTCCCACTGGAACAGCTGGTGTCTAATGGGTATTTCACAGGTCTGATCTTCACAGCTGTGTCAGGTTGCATTTAGGTCTTAGCTAAACCTGTTAGGGAGCCTCCTGCATCCTGTGATGAAACAGTTTTGTAGCTCAGCAAATGGAACGTGACAGGATGTCAGTTTGCGACTGATGTGCTGTTGGATGGGGGTAGAAAGTGAGATGAAGCAGGTGGACTGAACGAGATGTGTGACAGCTATAGAGGAAGTAAGCTCATATGGTTTTTCCATTATTGTCTCAGTTCTACCTTTGGGTATTTTTGTGTTTAGGGTTGGAGGGAGGGGAAACAAATTCACTGTAAATGAGTGTTTCTAAAGCTACTTTCATATGCTGACATATTAAATTGGTGTTTCCAACACTGACTCATCTAAAACAGTAATTATCCCCTCAGGAACAGAAACCACTTTGTTTACGTCTCTAATAGCACAGTGCCCCCTACAGACGAAATCACCATCTCGCCAGTGTTGATTGTTCTTCTTTCAGTTTTAAAAAAGTAGCCCGGGGAGGAAACTATAGACAGTACATATAAAACTACATAAAGTCTTCTTGTCTGATGCAGGTGGAAGCCAAAAACATTGTATCCAGTATTACAAAGTACCCCTAAATGTTGTTTGTGAGTTTTACATTCAGTCCTAGATCCAGCCTTTAATAAGAGTTAAATAAGTGATGTGTTTGACCACACCAAACTCCCTGACCAGTTTCATACTTTGATCATAGATTCCCAGAACATAAGGGAACACTTTCCCTTGATAAAACTCACCCCTGTATGACACAGGATATGTGGTGACTGTTGTTGCCTCTTCAGCTGTTTGCCCTCCAGCATGTATGTGTGCTTTGTGTGTATCTTTGGGAACATATGTGTGTGTGCCTGGAAGCTTAGACACACTCCCCATGTTTAAGGCCCGCTACAGGGCAGGGTGGTGCCCTTTCCCGGAATAGGGTGAGGCTCTCATTCATCTCCAGTAGAGCTCTGAATCTATACTGCTGACACCATTCTGTGGTCTTACACACATAAATACAGAGTCTTGCTCCTGCTAAGCTGTGTTTGTGCAATTTTTCAAGCCCAGCATGGGACTTCACAGGGCAGTACCACCTGAAGTGCTGCCTAAGTACAGATATTTCTAGCAAATTTAATAATTTAACGTAGGTGTGTTTGTTTTGTTTTGTTTCTTTAGCACTCTCTACCCTGGACCACATATTGAGTTCTATGTGGTCAATATGTTCACTCTTATGTTTTATAGTACTGTATATACAAACTTCCCAACACACACAATTTATGTACAGCTATCTATAGTATTTGCCTCAATTAAAAAGTTGTTTGCATTGTTAATGGTGTATTCTCATCTCCTTTCTAGTTGAAATATGAAATGTCCATCATCATAAAGGACATGATAATCAACTACACCGGCCAGAACAGGACCACAGAGCAGGCCTGGGACTACATTCAGAGTACAGTGAGTTCACACACACACACACACACACACACACACAAAAGGCGAATGTAATGTACCATTATAACATTATAACAGTTTGCATTGCTGTTAACATTAACTCCCCTTTAAGTATGAAAAACAGCCCATGTATTATTGTCATAAGAACATGTGTTGCAGAAATATATGAACAACAGGAAGTTGCAGCGGCAGATTTGTTATCTAAAGCACCTCTTACAGTAACATGAGTGCATGTATTAGAATGAATGTCTCCAGTTGAACACGTTTCTCTTGAAAAAATAGTCCCTATGAAAACTTTTGACAGTGAGGTCTGTGGGTTATCCTAAATAACCAAGACATTGTTTCAAGAAAGTTGAAGTTTTCAGGTTTAAGGTTTTAAGGCTTTGAGGATCACAAGCAAAATTTCATTCACTTTCATTTTTTTGGTGTGGCAGCAGATCTTTCCACACATTCATACATCTAATCTCAGTACCCAAAAGTGAAACTATTTGCTTGGCCAAACTCTGCTAAGGGTAAGTGGGAAAATGTGTTTTTTGTACTTTGGGTGAACTGCCCATTAAACTAAACAGCAAGTAAGAACAGGTCTGAGGCCAGACGGTTCCATGCTCTGGTCAAGTTTGTGCATCTTTCTGAAATCAGCAGCCAAGAAGAGACTGGCCTCAAGCACCACAACAGAAATGCTAATTAATGTAAAAAATTTATTTTCCAGTTTTGCCTTCATCTCATTCATTTTACCATTTATTTCTGCCACTGCTCTCTTTTGTGCATCCTTTTTTTGCCATTTTCACACCATTCTGTGCTTTTTCTCTTTATCTCCTACATCCTCCCTTTCCTTTCATATTACCAGATGAAGTGCTGTGGCTGGACTGGTCCAGGAAACTGGTCTGAGAATCTTTTGATCAAGAACAGCTCCCAGAAATTCTACCCATGTTCCTGTCGCAATGTGTCCCTGCCTGGCACCGAAATCAAGCCAGGAGGCCTGTGCGAAGCCTTGTCCACAGACTTACCCGTCTTTGAAACGGTAAATAACACATCTGAAGTCTTTAATTCTGTTTCCACACTGTATTTGAAAATCATAATTGTAAATTTATTGATGAAGCCAGCAGCTTGATTCATAATTTTTGTGTTCATCATCGTGTGAAACTTGCCTCACTGCATAGAACCATCTTCTGTTCATGAGAAAGGACCCTTCCTCAGTCCCTTCAATCCCTTTTACTCAGTTGCCAGTATTTTATTTTTCCATACACAGACATGTTAAATTTCTATTAGTTCAGCTGTCTTTGGTTTGTGATACTACAAGCAAACATTGTATGCATTTTAACATGTTATCTTTTTGTTGGATTTCCATTTAATTTGCATGGTTTGGTTGGTACAGTAGGGTTTGGTACATAGGGCAATAAGTGAGCGCTCTTATATTGTCAGTCACAGGAACTTTTGAAAGTCTGTGTATCATACTGTACTTTCATGGTCATCTTGAAGTTGTGGGAGAAGTACTGAGATAAGTGCTTAAGTAAAGTTGCAGTGCAACAATTAAAATATTCTATTGCAAGTAAAAGTCCAGAATTCAAAATCCTACTCAAGTAACAAATGTATTAACAGCAAAATGTATTTAAAGCTACTCTTTTCGGCCACTACAGGGTTTAGTGAGACTCTGCCCCTCCCATCACATCTGGTTTCCTTGCAATGACCTAAACTATGGATGCCTGGTTGCGACATAGCTGAGAGACACCACTTTTTGGCCAATTTTCATTTGATTTATCAGACAATATGTAAAATCTTTATTAATATGCAAATACTCCGTGCAAATTCTGTGTTAGAATATCTTTCATATACTGTATGTATCACACAAATATAAATACTGATCCATTAACACCGCACATAAAAAAAAGCCTTTTCAATGTCGTTAGGGGAAAGGTTTCAACATCTTTTTATATAGTTAGAAGGTTCTGTTCTACATAAAATACTTAAGTGCAGTAACTGACTAAACATACAATAAATGGAATTACTACTGTCACCTTGATATCTACGAAATGCTACCCAGCCTCAATGAGGTGTACATAAATGGTCAGTCTTATTTGGTGGTCCTTCCACTGGGTGAACAATGCTCCAGCACACCTGCATTGTTCTGATAGACTTACTCATTACATATAGTATGTCAGGTTGACTCATGTTGTGTAACTCCGCCCTATGGTTTCCCTTAATCAGCACAGTGAATACCAGCAGCTGAGACGTGTGATTTGTTCAAACACCAGTAAAAGCTCTACTGTTCTGTTGTTTGGTCTGTATGTTTCAGTAACTTTTACTCTCTCTCCTCTTTGTCATTTTCCTCTGCTCAACCAAGCCGTGTTATTCTTCCCCCCCACTGACTCAGTCCAAAACTAACAGTCGTGTTTTGAAAAGGCCCTGTTAATGTCCGAATGGGATCACGTAGTCATTTATCTCTCCTCTGCACACCAGCTTGCATCCCACCTCTTTCCTTTTCTTTCTTAACCACATTTTTGTTCTTTTTGTTCCTGTCTTGTTCTCTCCTTCAGGGCTGTATAACCAGTGTGGAGAAATGGCTCCTGGACAACTGTGGAGTTATTTTGGGAATCTGTTTTGGTGTGGTAGTCGTGGAGGTATAGTATCCAACTCTCCCCCACTTAAGTGCTAAAGAATAGGATACGATCTTGACACCATACTCAACGCCCCAAAATGTCCACACTGATCATGAATGTACTCCTCCTTGATACAACTCCATTATAAAAGATGGGAGCCAAAATCCACCCCAGGGAGGAACAGGAGAATTGAAGGGGAGGCACAACAAAAGTGTTTTGCAGAGTGCCTAAGTTGAAGGAATGTAAAAAGGTGACATATCAGAATCAATATAAAAACAATGGTGAGTTATATGCACTGAAAAATAATGGAGAGGTGGCTTGATCTCAAAATGAAATGTAAGCTGGAACAGGATAGCCCCAGTTTGTGACTCTGATGTGTTACATAAACAAACGCTAACTCCATGACTTAAATTATGAAGAGCCTTCATCGATCCTTGTTTTACATTATGTTACATAAGAACAAATTCTGCACTTCCATTAACGTTTTGTTTGTTTGCCCAAACGGGCACAGGGCTACTTTTAGCTGCCTCCACAAAGAATACATAAAGTAGGCTATAACTTTGTTGGTGAGTAATATAAGTATATTAGGGCAGAGATAGACCAAGGCAAGGTGAAAGAACTAGCAGCGACAAAGGTCGACTGCTGCCTTGCCCCTCGTCACCTTTGTCTGGCACAGTCGGGTTGAAAAAGTGACATTTGAACACACCACACAGGCTACAGCCAACAGCCAACTAGCACGTACCTTCTGCACCTGTGTGACAGAAATAACTCCCCCTACCATCAGGTGGCGGTATCTGTATTCGCCATTCAGAAAGGGACAGAAGAAGACCGATACTGCAGAAATACAAGGGTAAACAAAGTAGTTCTCATTCACCACAGCTGCTGGTTATAGCTGCTTCTAATCGAGATTATGTCTGAAAAGTTGCAAATGGCACCGGTGTTCTCTGCCCTTGGTCTTTAGTTTGTGGAAGAAGAAAGGAGGTCACAGAGGTGAAAAACAAAGAAACTGCACTAAATCTGTGAAATCATGGACACACCAGCAACAGGCTGAAGGGGTTTTCCCTGAACTGTTCTTTTCTTGTGCAACAGAAATAGGCATGTGGGTATTGTCCCCCATCTTTTGCTGTGGAGTCATGTTAGGTTGCAGTCATTTCTTACAGCAACCAATAATCCTGTGGAGTGAAGCTGATTGATGATTAGCTGATGAAATAACTAACAACAAAATAATTGAAAAATCGTTTCAAGCAAAAATACTAAATATGTTATTGTTCCAACTTCCAAAATGGGAGGATTTGCTGCTTTGTTTTATGTCACAGTGAACAGGATATATTTAGGTTTTGGACAAAATGTTAGGCAATTTGATTGCATTCCCCTGGGTCTTAGGAAATAGTGATGAACACTTTTTTGTATTTTCTGCCCATTTAATACACTAAGCAATTAGTCAAGAAAACAAATGTTTGATTAATTGGTAATGACATCAGTTGCTCCATGCTGGCCTGCTTTCACCATATATAAATCTGATGCAATAGTGATGCATAAACATTTGCATTTGTGATTCTACTCTGTCTAAGTTGACAACTCTGTTTCCTCCAGCTCCTCGGGATGA